>NC_139931.1:7583241-8050741 GCF_963514095.1 Eutrigla gurnardus
AGGACCAGTAACCGGAGGAGGACCCAAGGACTGTTACAGCCAACAAGCCTACCCTGGTTACCCGGGCAATGGTGGAGGGAATGGGAGTGGAAATGGGGGCTCTGCACCATCGCAGGCAAAGAAATCCTACAGAGGGAGCAAAGTGGCCCCACCAAATCCCGGTCAGCACCTACAGGCTCCTGGGAGCTATAGTAATCACATGGGCCCTGGGAGTTACTCAGCCCAGTATATGAGTGAGGGCCACCTCCAGCAGAAATGGGAGGACTCCACCCAGTTAGCACAGTATGACCAGGAGATGGTGGGGCGTATGGAGGCGGGTGCAACCACTGCACCTGGCTCCTCCCAGTATATAGACCAGACCATGCTGGGCCACTCCCAGACCCAGTGCCACCAGCCGTCCACTCCTGCCTATACCAGCCCCCACCATCAGCCCCACCCCCCCAACACAGCCCCCTCCCCTCTCATGTACCCCCAGAGTCACCTTCACTACCCCCAGCACTCACCCTCTCCTTCGCCGTACATGGAAAAGTGCAGCCCTATGCCCCACTGTTATAAAGGTTACAACATTCCCCCCAATTCCCAGTATGGCCGACAAATGAGCAGCCACAGCAATCTGAAGCAGGGGGGTTACAGGTCCAGCCAGAACAGTTACGGCTACCAGCAGCCTCCCTCCAGAGGTTATGAGCAACAGCCTCCTTTACAGGCCATGGCCAACCCCCAGGAGCCCCACCCTAAATACCAACACTACAGCCAAGCCCAACAAAACTACTGTCTCTCAGAGCTGTCTGTCAGATCACCAGAACAGTATTATCAGACTTGTAGTCCCTCCTCGAGCCACTCCCCTGCACGCTCTGTAGGACGTTCCCCCTCATACAGCTCCACCCCTTCGCCACTCATGACCAACCCAGAGTCGTTCCAGTATGGCCAGCCTCCCATGACCCCTGGGGCAGCCTCCTCCTCTTCATCCTCTTCGGCTGGTATGCAGGAGCAAGCCAGCACCAACGCCATGTTGATGCCCCCACGCTCACATCCCTCACCCAGTGTGCCCCACGCAGCCACCCACAGCTACACTACCACACCGCAGATCCCCACAATGAAAGAACGCTTCTCAGAGAAGCTGTTGTCAAACCCCAGCTTGTGGAGCCTGAATGCCCTCACCTCTCAGGTAGAGAACATTTCTAATAATGTCCAGCAGCTGCTGCTTTCAGAGGCCCTGGTGGCCAACAAGAAAGGAGGTAAGCGCAGTAGTGGAGGGAGCAATAGCAGTGCTGGAAGTGGAGCGTCCATCAAAAAAGGTGAGGAGTACAAAAGTCCTCCATATCCAGATGGTGGTGGTGGTGGAAGTGTCAGTGGAGGCCCCATGCAGGACCCTTACTCTACCCCACAGCACCAGCCAATGCCCATGGACCTCCATGAGGGAGGGTACTCCAGCAGTAGTGATGAACAACTGGAGAGGGGCTACTATTACTGTGGCCAAGGCAGAAGTCCAGCACAGGCCCCCAATAACACACAACTCAACCTGGACACAGCCTCTTCATGCTCCATGACATCTCCAGATGATATGTCCACCAGGTCTGGGGACTCAGGTCTGCACAACCTTACCCCTGACCCTACTCGGTGTCAGTCAGGACCGGGGGGAGATGGCATGAGTACTCCAGTGAAGAGCATTGGCGATGAGAGGTCTCCTACAAGCATTACAATCCCTAGTCCTATGAAACAAGAAAGGGACTCCCCTTTAGATATACAACATATCAGTGAACCTGTCAAAGAGAACTTTGAAGAATCAGCCTGGACAGAGAAATCAGTTGACAAAGAGGATGCATCGACAGATAAAACTCCTGACCTTGAAAGAGATTCAGACACAAGTAAATCTACAGAGAATCTGGAGAAATGGTCAGATGAGGAGAAAGGCCCAGGTCTCTACAGCAAAGCAAACAAAGGGATGACAGAAAAAAGCTATTGCTATAAGGAGACAGTCTACCAAAGGGTCCAGAGTAAATATGACCCTGATGCAACAGACTTAGTTGAACAGTCTCCAGCAGCTCTCTCTGACTCCAGCCACAAGGAACACTTTGGCCACGAGATGAAATCAGAGGCGTTCAAATCTGAGTCTCCAACTGCATCTGAAAGCTCAGTGAAAACATTGCCTTTCATTTCGAGAGTTGACCTTGAACAGGATCAATATTCCACAGAGAAGGAGGACAGCTCAGAGAACACGTCTCCAACCCCCCAAGTCGAGGCCTTGGATGAGAGCAACTCAGACAAGAGAGAGAGCAGAGATGAGGAGGATGAAGAGGACAGGGTGGAGGGCAGGGGTGGAGAGGAGGAGGCCGACGAAGAGAGAGAAGAAGAAATAGACAAACAACAACATTCTCTTTCCCCTCCTCTGTCTGTCGACGTTAGTGAGGAACTGGGGGAGGGGGAGGAAGTGTCATCGACTGAGGATCACATGAATAACAGAGAGGGGCAAGAGAAGCCTCCTGGGGATCTCTGCGGCAGGACAGAGAGTCAGAGTACTGAGCTCTATGCTGACAACGAACCTGCAGGTGTGCCCGCCCATCCAAACGCAGCAGCAGCAACAGCAGCGGCAGATGCTTCTGCAAGAGAGTCAGCCATTGGTGACACCGCTCCTCAGCCTCAGTCTGCTATGCCAGTCTTCTCAGCTCTAAATGACAAGACGACTCCAACACAGGCCAGGGATCATATTGATCACAGTGATGCTAAAGTGCTGGAGCCAGACTCTCCTCAGCTGCCGGGGAAGTCGATACTTCCCTCAGCCCCCTCCTGGGCAGACACTCCACCCTCCCCTAAAAAAGGGGATGAGGACATGGAGCCAGGCATCAGCTGTGCCAGTGCTGTGACCCCCTTGGCTAAGCCAGAACCTGTGGCCCCATCTGCTCAGCCGAGGGCATTTGGACGTAAGCATGCCAGGGGCAGAAGAAGAATCATGCATTCAGGTGTGGGAATCAGGCGACAGCTAGGCTTGGAGAGGGAGGGGGAAAAGGAGGAGGAAGGAGCCCCTTCGCCTACACAGAAACCCAGCATGCCTCCAGGCAAAACTGTGTTATTCTCAGATCAAATGGACCTAGCTCATCAGGAATCTATTGTGAGCCAGACTCCCAAATTGTTAACTGATGGTTTTCGTTCAAGAATGTGCACTCGCTCATTCAATGCACCAGACTTGCCACCAAAAGTTGATGCTCATGTGAAGAGAAAACCAGGCCCAAAACCAGGTTTAAAGATAGGGCTCAAACCAGGGCCAAAACCTGGATCAAAGCCAGGAGCAAAGCCAGGTCCAAAACCAGGGCCTAAACCTGGTCTAAAGCCTGGACCAAAGCCTGGGCCAAAACCTGGAACAAAACCTGTGCCAAATGAACCAGAGCTGCCATTGAAAATTGAGACACCTGTGAAACGAAAACCAGGACCCAAACCAGGTTCAAAACCTGGGCCAAAACCTGGATCAAAACCTGGCCCAAAACCAGCTCTAAAGCCAGGCTCAAAACCAGGTCCTAAGCCTGGGCACAAGCCTGCAGATATTTTGACTCCTGATGACATAGCACCCATTAAGGCCTCAGTGGGTCGCCCGAAAGGCTCATTTTCTAAAGCAAAGCTGGTACAACCGGAAGAAACCATTCAATCTTTGACAGGATTGCAAAGCAGGGGGAGGAAGAGCCTGAAAGCTTCAATGTCACAAGTAACCCAGGATGTAAAACCAGGAAACCAGGAAGAAAAACAAGCAAACAATGAGGTTAAGGTACCAGAGAAGGAGGCTAAGAACATGGTCCTGAGATCCAGAAAGCCCTCACAAGAAAAACTGTCAAAAGAAAAAATCATAGGGGAGGATAGTTTTCCACAGATACTAACAGATATTAAAGCCAATGATGATTCTCCAACTTTAGAGGAGCCTGTTACTGCGGAAAAACCTCCAAATCCCATTCCTAATGCAGTCAAAAACACAGATGTTCCAACAGCCCAACTTGCAGCAGTTGCCCCACCAGTCCCAACTGAACAATCTGAAGAAAAGATATCACTTCCAATAAAACGGAAGCCTAGCCAAGAACTTTCTACAACACCAGTAAAGAAAAAGAGGGGTCCAAAGCCCAAACCAAAACCCTTACCACCTCAACCACCTCTGCTGGAACCTGTTGTCTCTACATCTAAAGAAAAGGGCATCCGGGGCCCCAAAAGAAAGCGAGGGGCACCCAAGAAAGTCTCTGTGGTCATTCCTCCACCCAAAGACACTCCTCCCAACATCAGTGAAATGGACATCAATAGTGATGTGCCTGTGGCGCCTCCTCAGTGCCCCACTAAAACAAAAGTTCTCCCACCACGCAAAGGCAGAGGACAGAAATATGAGGCCATGGTGCAGAAAATTACATCTCCAAGCTCGAAGAAACACCTCCCAATTCCCCCGATAGACAGCAATCTAGCTGATGATGTGACAGCCAAGGCTTTGCCTCAACATGCCTTGAAGGAAGGTGAGACATCGATGTTCATAAATAGCATTGAGGTGATAGAGGGAGAAATGAAAAGCATTGAGTCCAGACAAGACGGAGTGAAACAATATGAAGGAGCAGCGAGAAAAAAAGAGATGACACGAGAAAGAGAGAAGCATGAGGTGAGTCAAGGGATGGAAGACGAAGTTGTATATAAGGAGGAGAGAAGACAAGGAAATATTAAACCAGGGACACAGCAGTATGTCAGAACTGACACGCTTTGGAGCTCAATAGAGGCCCCAGTAGAAGTCAGTGCTCCAGGAGAGAGGACACATCAGGCCTCTGAAGACGTATCTTCCACTGCAACTAAGTCTGCTAGAGCTAAAAGGAAGAGATGGGCCATGGTGGAAAGCACAGATGCCTCAATAGTAGCCTTGGAAGCAGGGAGCCTAATAGTTACAACACCAAGGTTAGCCAAGCAAAGGGCCATTAAAAACAACCATGAGATGCACCTAAAACAGAGGAGAAAGAAGAGAAAAGGCCAAGCCCCTCTAGAAGAAACAGAGACAGTGGAGGAGACAAATATTGAAACAGTAGAACAACAACAGGAGAGGGTAGAGGAGAAGGTAACCCCCACAGAGTCCACTGTACCTCTGCCAATCAGCACAGATGAGATCACAGAAGCCCCCCAGGTTACCAGCACAGAACTCATTCAGAAACCTAGGAGAGGCAGAAAACCATCTGCAAATCCAACTCAGAGGAAACGAGGCAAAGCCTCATCAGAGCAGATTCCTGGCAAGCCAGTGAAGGTCCACAAGAAGCCTGGGCCAAAACCTGGGATGAAAGACGCCATGGAGGTTATTGAGGCAGTAGTAAGGGCTGCAGGATGCGAATGGAACGAAGAAGAAGAGAGGGAAACGGAAGGCGAAAAGAAGGGAAAAACAGAGACATGTATCATTGGTCCTGTAATAACAATATCAGAAAAACAGACCGAGTTAATTTCTGTGAAAAGAATCAGGCGAAAACCAGTCCATCAAAATTCCAAACTGTCTTTCTGTCCTTACGTACGGATTAACAACTCCAGAGACTTTTCTTCTTGGTGTGCCATAGTCAACAAGCCTGAGGACGCAGTGATATTTCAGAGACGTAGAAAAAAGGGCATACTCAGAATGAGGAATCCTTTCACAGTTGCAAAAGTAGTGCCACACACTGCTGCCATGCTGCAAGGACCCCTGGTAAAGAGAAACCTAATCGGCAGGTGTCTTACATGTTGCCTGTGTGGAAAGCCAGCAAATTACAGAGACTTGGGTGATTTGTGCGGACCCTACTACACGGAGGATGGCGTTCCGCGCAAAATCTTGACGATCGGGCACACGGAATCCCTCAGGGAAGAGTCACCGAAAACAAATGACGACAACAGTGGTGGCGGCGAAGAACCAAGCAGCTCCTCAAAGAACGAGGACGGAGGCAGCACAGAAACAGAGGGCAATACAGAGGCGTCCACTCAAGAGGGCAGTAGTAGCAGCAGGCACCATCATTGGCGCTACCGGCGGGCAGAAAGACCTGAGAGAGTGGGTCAGGAGGGTGGTCCACGAAGATTAACTCTCCGGGAGAGGTTCAGGAGGATGAAGCAGCTCCAGGCCATCAGCACGGGGGCCTCGGGTGACCAAGAGGGTGGTGACAGCATGTTCCAAAGGCTACAAGTGGAGGCAGAGGCTAAAGAGCACTGGGCCCATGAAAACTGTGCCATCTGGACCAAGGGAGTAATTATGGTAGCTGGAAGGCTATACGGACTGCGGGAGGCTGCCAACAACTCAGCCCAAACGGTATGATAGCAATTAACAGTCCATTCTGAAATGTGTGCATGCTTATGGAAGTTAGGAGGAATGCTATACAGCTTCTTTGAGAAATTGATGTTAACATTTCAACGTTTTTTCCTCCCCCCCTCCCTTTCTCTATCCCTGTGTCCCTCTATCGGTCAATTTGTTTGTTTCCTTGTTGGTTCTCGGTCCATGTGTCCGTCTGTCTGACTAACCCCAGAGCTGCTACAAGTGCCAGATTGTGGGGGCGTCCCTCAGCTGCTGCTGGAGAGGCTGCTCTCATAAATACCACTATGTCTGCGCCAAAGAGATAGGTAAGAGACCGCAGCGAGAGAAGGAAGGGAGCAACAAGGGATGAAAAGGGGAGAGGGAGGAGAAATGAGGAGGGAAATTGGGAAAAGGGAAATTGAACTTGGGTTTCAAAGGCAATGGGGAGGGGAACAAATAAGGCAGGTAGAGAAATGAAAGGATGGTTAAGAAAGTGAGGGGAGGGAAAGTGGATTTGGGTTAAAAAAGAGAAGGAAAATGCATCAGGAAGCGACATTATTGAGTGTGAGAGGAGACGTCTGAGAGTGCTAGGGGAGAAAACAAAAGAGGGAGGGAAAAGGAGGTGTCATGAATAAAGGGGATGATGAGGGGAAAGTGGGACCCTGGAGTGTGCAGTAGGGAGTGGGGGGGGAAGAGATAGAGGGAGGAGGGTGTGTACGTGTGCATTATTGACCACAACCCCTGTGGCTCCGTCCATCCATTCTGATGTCTGGGGACTGAATGTGTGTGTGTGTGTGTGTGTGTGTGTGTGTGTGTGTGTGTGTGTGTGTGTGTGTGTGTGTGTGTGTGTGTGTGTGTGTGTCTGAATGCCGGATCTGATGCTTCCCTATGTGCGCCTTACAACCAAAGCTCCCTTCAAGTGTGTGTGTGTGTGTGTGTGTGTGCCTGGTAGCTGTTGTCAATATAAGCCTGTGTGTCAGCAGCACATGTGTTGCATGGCTTCCCCTTTACATTACCTCATGCCAAGGAAGTACAGTGTGAGGATTAGAAGGCCTGCCACGTCTGCCTTTAGCCAGCACAGGGAGCCGATTGAGGCCCTTTTTAATCCTGCTGAGTGCACCGGCCATATCTGACTGTCTGCCTGCATCGCAACTTATCCACTCAGTCGCTCTCTTTTCTTCTGTTGCTCTCTCCCTGTCGCTCAGACTCATTTTGACTCGTTTTTTCATTTTGACCCTACCAGTTCGTCATTTATCTGGACTTTTTTTCCAGAGGGGGGGGGGGGGGGGGTTGGGGGTGGGCGTTCGCCTCGTGCTATTTGTTTTCATTAATTGTTATTGTCTATCTGCGACACTTGAGCTCATTCTCCATCTTTCTTTGCTTTACTCTCTCCCTGCCCAGGCTGCACATTCCACGAGGATGACTTCTCCATCAAATGTCCTAAACACGAGGTAAGAAAATGAAAGCCTCGACACATAGTTACCGCATCCTGCTTTAACAGTGCGTCATGCATAGCAGAAAGGGAGGGAGGGAGGGTGGAGATGATTTAGCATCACCCATGGTAACAATCACAAGCCCGTGTCTGCACCTAGGTTTGCGTTGCCATCAGAACACGTGCAGCCTCTTCCTGTGCATTTCAATTTTTTTTCCTTCCGCCCCTCCCAATCCCTCCCTGAGTTCACACATTGCTGTCACACGCAGCAGCGCCACGGCTGGATAGATGATCCGGCGTAGAACAGAAAACACAATTGTCAGCTCTCGTAGAGCGGAGAACGGATCACAGGGAGAAACAAGGAGGGGTTCAGGTCGGTGTTGGTCCTGCGCTTGTATCAAGTACCCTATCTACTCCCATGCCAAGACGGTCAGGATCTCATCTCGGACTGACTGATATTTCGTTACGGAATCAATACGTACCCGATGACCTTGGCGAGCTACACCCATATCAACCGCCAGCAGACTCTCGTTGTGCCCTTTGTGTACTGCTGTCACTCAACGCCCACTGTTGTGACTGCAGGACCACTGCAATTACGACAGGTCACCGTTTTTTTCCCCCTTTCTTTCTGTTAATATGAACAGTTGCTCCACGGTAAACGATCCTGTAGGACAGACGCCATCTGCTGGTGGTGTATCAACACTGCAGCACCAGAGAGGAAGGTCAAATGCAGAGGGAGGGAAGGGGGGGGGGATATGCTGACATTCAGCAGGGAGCAGCGGTGCATTGAGGCAGCAGTGGCAGTAACCTCCCTCCCTTCCCCTCCCTCTTCCTTCCCTGTTCTCCTCCGTGCAGACTGACAGGGATGAAAAGCTGGCTGCTGATCAAAACACCCCACCCAGCATCACTGCCTGCTATCCTCCCCACATGCTCTCTCTCCCTCTCTCCTTCCTCTTGTTATTTCTCTCACCCCCCTCCCCTCCCCCTCCTTATTTTGCTTGCATGCTTCCCTGCTGTTCCAGCTCCCTCACTCTGTTCACCTCTCATCTCCTGCGAGCTTCCTTCTTTCACTCTTTCATCCCCCCCTCATCCCTTCCTCCCTCTTTTTCTCTCTCTCTCTCTCATCTCCTCCCCCCCTTCTCCTCACCTCAACTCCCACGTCTAAAGCGGCAGAAATAGAGTCTATGTGAAACGGGAGAGGAGAAAAAGGAGAGCGGAGACACGGAGAGATTGTTGTTAGCGGGCTGAGGCGGAGCTGTCATCAGCTGAGGGATCTGAAAAAGGTCTGCGTGCGGGTCTGTGCCGCGCCAATTTACGCTGAGCAGCCTAATCAAAAGGAAAGAGCACAGACATACGTAGGCACACACGCGCGCACACAACCCACCCCCCCACGTCTGAAAACCCCGTTCACTTCACTTGGAACACACGTATCGACGAATTTGCGCACGTTGCCTTAAACTGTGGTTCCTCCAATGGTTTCAGTAATGGGCTACCTGTAAGCTCGCGCACGTATACGCACAGCGCGAGCAGGGGGGGAGGGGGGGGGGGGGAGACGAATGGGGGCAGTTACGTCAGAGAGCGTCAGGATGAAAGATGCGGGGACGGGGAGAGAGAGGGAGAGAGAAGGGCGATAATGAGAGACAAATGGAAGGAGAGGAAAGAAAGAGGGAGATAGAGGGAGAGAGGAGCTGCTGGGTTGAGTCCAGGCCATAAGGATGGGCAAATGGCAGTTCAGAGAGAAAGACAGAGAGGGTGAACGAGAGATACTGGGGGGCTGCAGAGGAGGATAAGAGGAGGAGAGGGGGAGAAAAAGAGCTCCACCAGCGCAATTAGAAGGCGTTCCCGCTGTGTCTCTCACAGCGGAGCTGGCTTACTGGTCCTGGCTGCATCCATCTCCCGGGCCCTGCACACTGCAGCCGGCTCACTTTCATGTCAGAAGCCCTCGCGGACACACGTGACCTCCCACCTGCAGCACACCTGCACGTACACGTAATGCAGTTTGTTTGTTGTTTTTTCCAGTTTAGACTTCCACTTCATCTCATCATTTCTCTCTCTATAGGACCTGTAAGATATTCCAGTTCACCACCTCCGCCACCAACCACCACCTCTCAGCCAAGGCGAGCGCCCCCTATCCGGCAAGGCAAACAAAGATGCTGTCCAAACAAACAGCCACCTATACCCAACGATGCGGTGACGACTGATGACGGACAGGCGCGTCGGTCCAGTGGGGGCTGGGGGGGGAGGGGTAAAAAGGCTTGCACCGAGGTGGAGCTTCAGAGCGATATAAACCCACCACCACCCCCCCGGAGAATGGCTCCACAGAGAATAAGCTGCTCCCTGAACCCGGCCCTGGAAAATGTGTTTTTCACACCGAGCCCCCTCCCTGGAAGACCGAAGGTAGCAGCGCTGTTTAACAGGAGGAGAGACTGTGTGTGCCTAGAGCCCAGTGCACAGGGGGGCTGTTTTGAAATGCAGAGCGAGGAATGTGTGTGTGTGTGTGTGTGTGTGTGCGTGTGTTCTGCCTTCGGATGGGTTGCTATCATATTCAGACACCTGGCGGACACTGATTGGACAGGAGCATCCCTCTGGCCACCTTGTCTGTGGGCCAAGAGGGTGTGTATGCGCATGCGTGAGTGCGTGCGCGTGTGTACGTGTGATAATCACATTGTCATTCTACACGTCATCAGTGTGTTTGTGCATCATGTGAGTGAAGAAGTTCATCTCCAATATCAAGATGTCGCTGCATCCGAAAAAGCATCCGCCGACCACTGGGTGTGCTATTCTCAATGTGTGTTCTAAATATTCTGATATTGAAGAGTTAAGAAGAAAAAAAAAAAAAAGAAGAAAAAAAGTGGACGCAGTATTTTAATATAACGCTCTTATCTTCGGAGATGTATTTTGATGTGCATTATGACTATATGACATCATTGCGTCACCCTTGGTATATGTCAGGCTTTGTTGTAATTCATAAATTAAAAAAAAACAAAAACAAATGAAAAATGCCACAAAAAAAGTAGGAAAAAAAATATAACTCTGTTTCAGAGCGTTACCCCATTTCAACCGTGTGCACATTCAATATGTACAGTAGATGGCGCCATCGTCACTCAGCGGGGTTTGCAGGCTCCAAGGGCCCAACCGGGAGTCAGGTCATCTCACCTCATATCTATGTACAGTTCAGTATTACCGTTGAACATCGCCATGATTATTTCACCCGCCACGGCAACGAAGAAAGACATACAACTCAAAAATTCAGATCTCACAACACACCTGTCTGTTCGTGTATCTCAAATGTAGCCTCTCACTCTTCCACGCTATGTAATGCCCTTTACGGGGGTCAGTTTAAGTGCAGGTCATATCAAAGGAGACATATTTAAGTATTAGAGCATAAAAAGTGCAAAAACCGCCACACCAAACGTTCCCTTTTATGAAGCTCATTATTTAATGGTGTATATAAGTATTTGATGCTGTTTAAATGTAAGATGTGATGTACTAATATAATTGTGTATAGTATTTCCTAGAGATGTTTATTTTCTATAAAATGGAATATGTTATTGCTTATAAAAATGTTATTAAAAGAATCCATTGATGGAAAAAAAAATAATGACCGTTTTTGGGAATGTCACTTGTCATAAGTCGGAGCATGCCGTTTTATTGATTTTCATGTCTATTTGTTTGGAATCGATGACACAGCATCACTTTGTTTGAAAATGTTTTTTTGTAACGCCAATGTTAAATATACCAGCACCTTTCAATGCTGCTATGACCAATGCCTGCTCTTTTTTTTGTCTTTACTCAACGCGCACCGACATGAACACACATTTGGGGGGAAAAAACTGATTCGGATTTTCCATGTTCACCAAGTAACAGGTGACACAAAAGTTGAAATTTCCATCAAAGCCATAGAAACCCCATTATGAGAGTCATATTTCAAAGCTTCCAATCTCATATTAATCAAATGTTTAATATTTAAATTAGAAACATGGAATACGCACATTAAATACAGCTATTACTGATACCAATTAACTTTTGACCTTTGCTTACAAAGCACCGAGATTTATTAGAGATCAATTTATAAAAACTTTTATCCCATTTTACGTTCAACCACATGACCTACTTGCATAATTTCTTTTTATTGGGAGACTTAATGAGTTTTAGTCCAAATCTTACAAAGGAAAGCACCACAGGAAACACTATAGTCTTCTTTAGAAAATGCTTTAATATTTACACCATAAAAGAGAACTAGAAGAGATATCAGTTAAAGGACACATGAATAAAACCTTTAGACATGGTTGCTTCTCATTCATCTCTAGCCAACATCTTTCCCTCTTTCACATTAGTGACACGCTATAAAAAACAACAACATACTGGTTCTGGGACAAAAACACATGCCAACATGTTTAAAAAAAAAAATGAAAACCAATAAACAGTAGTTTTCTAAGAGCATGTATCTATAAACGACTGAAAGAGCAAGTATTGCTCCATCTTTTTGGCGCTACAAAGAAAAACCAGACGTTTGACTACAGGCCCTATTTGGGGGAAAAAAAATAATTATTTTCAAATTGTCTGCGTTATGCAAATTGTTGCAAAAGTGCCAAAGGTTCAAGTTATAGTTCCAGTTGTGTGTTGGTGTCAGAATTGGACGTTGCCAATTTCTCATGATATCATAGTTGCATACGTGTGCAACAGTGCAAAAGGTCAACCGAGTCAAGACTCAAATAACAAGATACTGTCTACATCCTGACACTAGTTGCCATGGCGACGTGGACCAGTAACTACATGATTTGGGCCTGGTCAATAGCTACCGAAGAAAAACAAGTCTTAAGGGGAAGAAAAATAAGCATTTTCAATCTGCTTATGCAAAATACTGCTTAATCAAATTCATACAGATTATAAATACATTTTAAAATATGTACACAGCAAAACAAAAAAAGGAGCTCCGTGAAAATAATTTCATAAAGCCATATTATTACTTATCTCATTGAAAAGAGCCACACAGGGGCTAGTGCAGATAGAGACACGGAGCTTGTACAGTGGGTCGTCTCTCCTTAGATTATCACCTCTAAAATCATGATTCAAATCAACTATTTGAACAACCTGTGGAGTTGCGTCCCACTGAACGAGCCTACGGTCAGACCAATCAGTTTGGTCCCTTTCCTCCCACGAACAAGAGACGCCTCGCTCTGCAGCCAATCAGGGCAGCCCGCCACTCCAACCCACTGAGCACTCCTGCCTCCGGAAGGTGCATCTATGTCGAATAGATCGGGGGGTGGGACTATACTGAGTAGGCGCAGGGCAAATCTCTCTGCCATGCTTCACACACACTCACATCATTCACACTGAACTGTCCACCGAGAGGACGTGATGGCTCCTCTCTGTGGTCAAACGGTGGCACTGCAACGCATTCTCACAGGGGATTCGGCTTGGTAAGTGAGATAAATGCTTCCTTTATTCTGGTAATAATCCATAGCAACAAGAGTAAGAACTCTACAAATGGCGTGGGGTTGAGGCGGTGGGAGGGACAGTCCACAAAGAAAATCCTGTCTGATATGAATCTGGATAGTTTAATAAATCTGTTGAATAGCTGCACGCCAAATGTCAGAGACTGTATGTTTGTGTCTCTGCAGGGGCTTTTCTGTCTGTCTGTGTTTTTTGTATTTCAGAAATGTTTCTATATACATCGTCCATGCATGTCTTAGTCCCCCCCCCTCCTCTTTCTTTCTAGCTGTTGGTGACGGTGGTGCCGCTGCCCAGCTTGATGATCATTTGTTGGCAGTCGTGGAGGGTCCTCTTGTCTCCCAGCTTCTCCAGGGTGCGGGCTGCGTCCGCCAGCATGCCCACCCTTTGGCCCGGAGCCGACAGAAAGGAGGGAGGAAGGTAGCGGCACGCCAACATCACAGCCTCTGCCTGCTCCCGCTGGCCTGGCCGTGTCTCGCACTCCTCTGCACACAAAAAACACAAATGTCATTAATGCGGTATCCCGGTCGAGCTTTTTGATGTCATCAGCCAATAACGGCGGAGCAGACTGCGACGGGCTCTTGTTTAATTGCTGTTGGGATTCGGTGTTGTGAACAATTTGGCAAAAAATAGATGAGAAGCTGATTACAGCCGTTACATTATCTCTCAGCTCTCCAGCTTTTTTTTTGTTGTTGCAAGAAATCACATCTTAAAAAATGTTTGGGGACAGAGTGGATGAAAAAAAATAAATAAATAACATTCAACACACACCTGTCTTGGCTCCGGGCGTTGCCCTGCGTCGCAGCGAGCGGTCCAGCAGCTGATGCGTGCGCGTGGGACTGGCCCCCGCCATCAGCCTGGCTGTAGCTTCATGAAGGAACAACTGGAAGGAGACGGAGGGAGGCGTAATGAGGAGGCGGTGAGGTGACTCATACAGAATATTCAGCTCCACCTCAGAGAGACTTTGAAGTCTTGTGAACAACGCTGCTAAACACTCGCCTCAGGGGCGTCTGTGCGAGCGCGTGTGTGTGTTGCAACACCTCGCAGCTAATTTCCACAGGAGAATAGTGTCGTGGAGTGCCTGCAGATATGTGCACAGGAAGTATTATTTTCTATGTGCTTCTCTTAAAGTGTAAAGTGCCATTCCAGGGAATGTGCAACATGTATGTGTGTCCATCTTCTACATGTCGGTTTATGAGGATTTTAAGTGCCCGGCAACACAAACACTCCGACACAGGAGCTGCAGAGTGTCCGTCAAACGTGTTTGGATGCGTTTGTCTCACTCACTATAAAGTACTTGGGTAAGCTGAATGACTAAAGTGTAGTGATGAATACTGATGTACGTACTCTTCGCATTGCAGGCCTGAAGCTGTGTGCCAGCTTGCGTAGGGAGCTGAGATCTTGCTGAAATCCTTGGAGCTCTGGCGGGGATGCCTGGTGGACCCCCGCGGGGCCACTGGTACCCACCGGCCCTGACCCTGCAGGAACGGCCCCCTGCTGCAGGCGCCACACGTTGGTCCTCATCACCAAGAGAAGGTCACACAAGAGCAACTGGATAACCTAAAGAGACAAATGGACAGAGTTAGGACACATTCCGCTGCCGTAACAGCAGTGAGTGAATAACAACATGAATGAAGCTCAGGCTCTCACATACTCGGTGTACGTTTTCAGAACGTCATTTGGATTAAATCAATTATTTTTTATGCAAAGGATGACTTCAGACACATAACACAGAGAGATATTGCACAGCACCAACTCAAACTCAAAGTTGAAGGGCGTTTTCCAGCCTCACCGTGTGTGTGTGTTTGTGTGCTCTGCCGTTAGTGGCCCAGCTCCGTGTTGCACTGCAGGTGCATTGCACTCCGCTGAGACACACATGCAATGCAACTACAATGCACCACAGCTCTGGCCGTAGGCACGCACACGCTGTGAGCTACCTATCCACCAGCATCACCATCTGCTGAATGCCAGAGGGTAGGACGCCGCTGTATCACAGAGAGGAGCTGCTACAGGGGGACTCGCCGTCTGTCGTAAAGTGTGTGGCTTTGGATTGGGAAACGTGTGTGTTTGCGTGTGTGTGTGCGTGTGTGCACTCAAGTCATTATGTGTGAGTAACTTTATGAGTTTACAATTTTATATACGCACGTGTGGGCACACCTGTCCATGTGTGCAATTGTGTGTGTGCATTTTTTTAATATTTCTGATGAAGATGCTGCTGCCATCACAAAATTTGGCTTAAATGTGCAGGTGCTTGTGTGAGTGTGACTGTGTGTGTACCTTGTCTAAACTGGAGCTGTGGCAGTGTGGTCCTAGGTTGAGGCTGTCTCGCAGCAGGGTGCTGGCCTTGTCGCTGTAGCTCAGACTCAGCTGGCAGTTTTCTGGCTTTGACAGCAGCGCTCGCACCGCTCTGAATGTGTTCAGACACGTCTTGGGCAGAAGACTCCTGGCAGAGAGAGGGGGGTGGGAAAAGATACGGAAGACACATGTTAAAGAAGTGTGTGTGTGTGTGTCCCCTCTGAAACAAAAGGTCATGAAATACACTTTTAAGCTGCAGAACTTCCGGTGCGTGCGTGTCCAACTTACTCTGCGTTCTGCAGACTGCGGGGCAGGTGCTCAACAGTCGGATACAGCCTCTCCGCTGCAGCGTCATCTCCTTGGAGCCAGTTGATGATCACCACGGTAACCGAGGACCACCACTTTGAGTGGGGGTCACAGCCTGGAAGTTGGAACAAAAAAAATACTTAAAAAGGCAAGACCCCCACTGAGACACAAACAAACATGGGGTACACACACACACAGCTGCTGTCTGTATTATGACCTCTGAATCAATCTGTTTCTCCCCTCTGGCATAGTCACAACATGCTGAGAGAAAGCAGCCATTTTGACGACTCCCTCATGAGGGAAAACTACTCCATTTAACATTGGGCAGCGCACGCTCAGACGCAGAGTTCTAACACACAGCAACCTGAGGCTCTGCCAAGAAAAGTCTCCCATTAAATCCCTGCCCAACCTTCCCTCCCTCCTCTCAAGGTGATCACCGATTTGACAGCGCTGAAGATAGATGAAGCAATCTAGCGGATGCCTCCCTTTCACCTAACCCCATTTCACTCAGATCTGTGATCAGTGAGGACGAAGCCAAGTGGTGGGAGGGCGACAGTCAACCCAGCGGAAATCAAAACACTCCATCTCAAAAGTATAAAAATTAACTTTATCTCCCTGCTTATTATTTCACGGGCACATTTAGGAAATCAAACAATCATTTTGCAATTTGCAATTCTCTCAGGAAAGAAAAATAGTTTAGACCCCAACTCTACAGGGGCATGTGATGATGTCATCAAGCAACAGAAACAGTCTCAGTCAGTGGTAGAGAGAAATGACAGCGACTTACCCGTCACAGTGGCCATGTTGGAGCCGATAGCGAAGGATTGGGAGGTGGCACCAGCTGCATCTGATGCACTGATCAACAGCTGGAGGTACTCCAGGGCGTCAGCATACTCGCTGAGGAGACACACGTGATGGTTATTTTGCTGCCACGTGAACATACGATGCCATTTTCAAATCTACTATTACCAGGTTGCTTTTTTCATAGTCCATTGTGCTATCCTTATTGTTCATTGTAAAACAGAAACACTAACATGACATTCTAATAAAGGATATAAATGGTAGGCAAATTCCGGTGGGGTGAACAGTATCAAAAATATATTGTTTTAATACTTAGTACGCCACTGTTAGACTTTGTTCTTTACATTTATTTCCTTTAACAAGTGTAACGGATGCTTCATATGTGTACTGTACCTTGCATTGAATAAAAATTGTAAATTAAAAAAAAAAAGAAGAGGTAGGAGCAAAAAAAAAAAACATATATATATATATATATATATATATTGTTTTCTCACCCTTCTCCCTGGCTGGGGCTTTTCTCTCCGTGAGGCTGGGCCACACAGTACAGAGCCTTCTCCAGGAGGTGTTCCCTGAAAGCCTGAGTCACTTGTGCCAGAGGATCCACTGTAAGAGCACCAACAGACCATTAACACCAGAAATGCACCTACAAAACAGGCCAAATGGAGTGTGTACTACATTTCGTCTGCACTGACCGGTATTGCCAGCTTGGCTGTAGATGCTTTCTTTAGGAGTGCTGCGAATAGCCCAGTCCCCATCCACAAAGAAGCGGTGACCTAGTGGGTGACACAGCCACTGCATAGCCGGAGGCACACTGCCACTGGATGACAGGCATGCCTGGCGGGCACTGCTCAGGAACACACGCTATTAGAATAAAACAAAAAAAAACAGGAACGTTCAAGTCAAATGTGGACAGAATTACACGGCTTATAGTTTACTAATAATGTTAATTAAACATGGAAGACGACTGAACTTAACTAACTAAATCAACATGTATACCATTTGACCCTGAACATGATAATGTGCGAGTATTTCATTCATTCATTTGCACGATATATGATCATATATGAGTGAGCGAGACGGTTGTGCAATCTAAGGGAACTTACAGAGGTAAAATGCAGGATCCTTGGCATACTGGCTTTGACCCGTAGAGCTGCAGAGACGTAGACCTCAGCCAGACTGGCTACAGGCAGACAGGAGCCAGCACACTCCGCCAGGTTCACCGCACTCAGAGCCATGTGCACGGCTGACAGGTGGCTACCATTCAGCTTACCTGTATGCACAGATATAAGACAAGAAGGGTAATTAAAATGAATGAATTAAAAATGTATAAATTAATTAAATACATTATTTTACGTTCACTTCAATCAACATAAGCTGACTCTTGCTGCAAAAAGGGGAGCCGCGTTGCTCTGTAATCACCTGAGATTCTGTCACTTCAATCTGCCACCCTACGGTGTTCAGTCTCCCACACTGATTTAATTTAGAAACAGGGTTTTTCCCACCAACTGACCCGTCATGTGCAGCTGGTGCAGGCGGTGGTAAACCAGGGCCGCGTCCCGGCTGCTTTTGCAGGCGTCCTCCTTCAGGGGGCGGTCAGACCGCAGCCCTCCAGCCCTGGCAGCCAGCCAGCGGCCCACCCACAGGCGCTGGAGGCAGAATCTTAACAGGGACCAGAGTGCAGCACACGCCAGGTCCAACTGGGAGATGGGTAAGGGACGACCAAGAGCCTTAAGACAGGTCCAGAGGTTCTGACTGGCCTGGGCAAAGTCTCCCTGGGGATGAGGAAAGAGATGAGGAAAGAACAGTTCAAAGGTGACTCCTGAGGAAGGATATAAAAGACACTGATCTTTCTTTTAGAATTTGATGCTGCTTTTAAAAATGATTGACTATCTCCGTGGTTATCATTAAATTAAACAAAAAAACAAACATACTCTAGCTAGGTCCAGATCAGCCTGCTTGCGATGCCTCCAGAACAAGACAGAGGATCCAGAGTGTGGTCTGGTAACAGGCTCTCCATACACCAACAGTCGGATCAGAACCCCCGACACCAGGATACCGTTCATTAGCCACACCAGTATAGTTGGCAGCATCCAGTCCATCCAGCCCCACGAGTCCGCTACAAAAAGCACATTCCATAATTTAGAATACATCACATGAAATCAGATTCTTATATAATTTAAATACAGCCAATACTTGTGGCAGTGGCTTCATTTTACCTGCGATATCGATACCCAGCACGCTCCTTCCTGCGTGATGGGTGGCAGTGTCTGCTGAGCTGCCAGCCGAGCTGCTGCCGGATGAACACAGGAGGTTGGCCAGAGGGTTGAGTGAGAGGAAGAGGAAGGTGAAGGTGCACAAGGCCATGCGGGAACGGTCTAACATGCCGCCAGCGCTGCCTCCTTCTGCAGGTGTGTCTAACTTTTCCCCAATCGGCTGCTGAGTAGACGAGACAGCAGAGAGGAAACTCAACGTGACAAAAGTGTAGACATAGAGGGTAACCACATATTCTGCAGATTGCTTGAGGATTTAACCAGTTGATTGCCACAATACAAGATACTGTTTTTTGCAAGCAAAGCTGCATACCTTGGTATCCTCCCCCATCGGACTGTCGGGCTCCGAGTCACTGCTACAGTGCGAGAAAGAGGTGGGCGAGCCAACGTCAGAAGCTGGCGGAGTCGGCAGCTCGTTCTTCACGTCAGCCGGTGCATCCACCTCCATGGCAACCAGGTCTTTGAGAGACTCTGAAGAAAGATGGGAGGAAAGACGAGGAGTTAGAGGGTCAATCAGTGGTATGAAAGTAAAGACATCTCTAACCTTCAATTTCACTTCACTTTCACGTCATTTAAGGATAACAACCGCTATCCATAGACCTAATCACAAAAGGTCAACTCGAAGTGACGAAGCGAGACAGGTTTTCTGCACGTACTGTTTTTCTGGGCTGCCATTTTAAACGCCATGTTCTCCTGTTTGAGCTTCTGGTTAGTCTGCTGCAGGTAACGGATGTAGTCGATGGCCTTCTTCAGCACTGCAGACTTGTTGAGCTATGAGCAAGGAGAACCGAAAATGAGTTCTTCTTCTCAAAGTTCCCGACTGCCAATTGATTCAGAGAGTGCAATGACGTTAAATGATCCTCTTTCCTACCTTGGCCTCAGTACCAGCCACCAGATCTTTGAGTTCGAGGATTTTGTCATTAATAGAGGAGCGGTAGCGCTTCTCTATAGCGTTGTGGGCCGTGCGCTTCTCTCCCTTGTGTGGCAGACCCACCGGCTTACCGCTGATGGCGATGCGGTTGATAGGCAGCTTATCAGTGTCCATCATGAGCGGCACCGTGGTCAGGATGGTGCCACCGCCCATAAAGGCCTGAAGAGAAAGAGGGAGAGAGAATGTTAGCCAAGGAAAATCATTTTTGTTCATTGCATGATCTCAGTATCGAGTTGCACATGAAGTGCCTACCTGCAGCGAAGTGCTCTGTACTGGGGTGGTGGTGGCCAGGGATGTGCTAGAGGCCATAGTGCTGACAATGCAGGGGTCATGCTTCAGAGTGGTCAGCAGCAGAGACTCGGCCTTAATGAACTGGGGTTGCAGCAACACCTGAGAAGATGGACACGAGTCCAGTCAGGATACACAGTTGCTGCTTTTTGTATGTACAAGTATGTTCAGGCTCACCCAGGGAACAGTGTCACACACTTACAGGTACTTGCTGTATGTGGGGTGCGATGCTTTGGATTGACGGGCTCGTCGACGTAGTCAGGAGAGGAGCAGTGGAGGTCAGCCCTTGGACCTGAACACTTGTAGGTGAGGATGACAAGATGGTGGTTGGTTGGCTCAGGCTGCTGGTACAGACAGCTGGGAGGGGGGGTATTAAAAATTATTATGTGCGAAGATAAATACAAGTCCACTCGCACTTGTGCGATATGTTGCTAAGGATGAGTGTGTCTTGTTAAGACATAGAGGAGCGATGCATCAAGGGAAATGTATTTCGAAGTATATACTGTTTCCTGATGAGTACGTTGTCAAAGACGCTTCGTCACGGTCGTGGGAAAATAAACGTCCATAGTAAAAATGATTGGAAGAGAATGCAGCAGCACGATCGGACACTTTACACATCCAGCAGGACTAGAACACGCTCGTGATTTTCAGAGGCAATACATTTTCAGAATCCCAAAACCCAGGAGAAAGCTTTACAGCACGACAGTAGCAAGAAAAAACGACCTTAAAAAAACCCCAACCAGACCAGGTTATTGGTTTCCATCTGAATTTGGTGTTGGTAGTAGTATTAACTGTAGTCTATGGTGGCAGGCACAGCCTTCGCTCCCCACATACATCAATAATCCTTGGCCACCCATGACCCTGTTGCCGGTTCACCGGTTTTCCTTCCTTGGACAACTTTTGATAGGTACTGCACTGCAGACTGGGAAGACCCCACAAGAGCTGCAATTTTGGAGATGCTCTGACTCAGTCGTCTTGCCATCAAAATTTTGCCCTTGTCAAAGTCGCTCAAATCTGAAACCTTGCAGGGGGGCCGGAGCCAACCATCACAGACAACCATTCGTGCTCACATCCACTTGCTGTGAGGCGACAGTGCTAACCACACATTGCCACCCGTTATGACTTAGCCTAATATGTAGCAATAGCTTTTTATCTTTATTTATAATTGGTTTAGGTCAAAAGGTTGCGTGCACAGTGGCTGTTTAAGAGTAATGTGCAGTAATGTGCACCCCCACCCCCCAAGAAAAAAACATTAGATAGTCGCATTGGTGTAAACTAATTAATGATTCTTATCAGTTATTGATGCAAGTCACTGTGTGAGTCATTGTGTCTGTAGGCCAATAGGTGAAATACAATCTCGAAAATAAGTGAGTGCAACATTCAGTGTGTCACCTTATGTTTCTTATCAGCACCGACTTGATTAGCCATTGCAATGACCTGTCAGTACCAGGATCCGAGAGTTTAAAAAGAGTAATAAACATTTACTGCATCTACGGCAAATCAGAAGAAACTATAATTTACTACTTCTCTGTTGTAAATTAGCGTTTCGGTCCACACACTGAATCAAGTGCATCTGGTCCTTACGCATTAATGTATGATGTCCATACCAAATAATCTAAACTAAACAGTGGCAATAATCAAGTGTCAACATGTTATATATGGATAAGCTGCTGCAGATATGTAGATATGCCGTACATATACAATGGGTGTTGCCCAGACAAAGCAGCTCCCGCTGATGATCAAAGTCTATTAGATTAGAAATTGGATACAAGTTCAGCTGAGGTTGAATGACCTAATGTCCTAGCTTGGAAAATGCAATACATGAGAACAGCCAATTTGCTAGGCACTGCAGCTACAATGTGGTAGTTAACCGATCGTAGGGTCGGATCACAATGCATTTGACTATTGGGTTGGTTGGTGAGCCGTGAACCGTCCAACAGTCAGTAAAACAACAATGCATGCAGGAAAACATAAACAAGCATTATTGAAAAGCACAGTATAATCAACGAAGGATTCATATTGATAATCAATACAGTTTAAAAATGTAGCATTATAGATCCTACTGGTTAAAAATGAAGCATTTTAAGGACCTGGTGATATCTTGTACTACCTATCTTAAAAGGGTGAAAGAATAAACCCTCATCTCCATCAAAGGATGCTTACTTGTGTAGCCGTTCTGGTTGCTGTAGTTGATCCGGACCTGTTGAGGCTGAGTCTGGGCCAGAAGTTGTGTCTGCGGCTGGGGTTGAGGCTGAGTCTGGGCCAGAAGTTGTGTCTGCGGCTGGGGTTGAGGCTGAGTCTGGGCCAGAAGTTGTGTCTGCGGCTGGGGTTGAGGCGGAGTCTGGGGTGCAGGCGAGGTGAAGAGAGCCTGGGGCGTGGAACTGAAAGAAGGGGTCGGTGCAGGTGAGCCGTTAGGTGAAGGCGCCTGAGTAGGCGGGCTGAGAATGGGTTGGGGCTGCTCCACCTGGGGCTGCCTGAGGCTCTGAGGCGGCTGCGGGGAGGCTGGCTGTGGCCTCTGTGTGGAGATGGGCACCTGGGCTAGGGGGGACTGCTGGAAGGTGGGAGGCTGGAAGGCCTTGTCTGGGGTGGAGGAACTACGGGTGATTGGAGGGCCCAGCAGTGCATCCAGGTGGGGGCTACTGCTTAGGATGGAGGAGGGAGGTGACGGTGTGGAAGTTGTGGTTGGAGGAGGTGGTGAGCTGATGGACTGGGTCAAACCAGGAAGCTCTTGGGTGGGAGGAGGCCCTGTATATGGAGGGTTATCAAACAGTCCTCCAAACTCCATGTCCTGGTTGCTGATCAGCTGTAGCATGTCTGAAAAGGGAGAGAAATCAGAACCACCATCACTGCTACTGACCCAGTGTAAAACTATATAAGAATATCCCAAGATAACACCCAGACACTAGAAAACTGCAGATGAATTGGAACTGGTTTAAAATGTATAAGACATTTGTTGAGAAACCTGGGTCTCCTTCATTTACATCTATACTGCTAGTTACCCATTCATCAACCCACGTGCACAGAGTTTGTGATATAACAGATCTGAGAGAGAGCACTCAACAGTAAGCTACAGAATGCAATAGTTATGCTGCAAAACGTAAAAAATAAATTCATGCATGAAGGAAGTAACATACTTCTAACAAAGCTATGACTGCAGCATGGGATAAGAATGCCTCATTTCGTTCCACTACTATTTAATGTCAAGATGTCAAACTCAAATACAAATAACATATAAAACCATTCAAAATGTAATAGTGCATTGTTAAAAAGTTGATTATTTATATTTTTCTCCATTTAGGACCTTTACCTCCTAAATTAATTTCACCAAGTAGTTTAATTTATGACAAATGCCTGTTTGAAAGTGCTAAATTAAAAGGCAGTTATTACTTTCAATGCATTTTTGGTTGCTTTTCCTACTCAAATAAATAAATAAATATATGAATTATCATGAATCAGAACCAGGATTAAATAATAACCAGTGCCAAAATCTGTCCAAATTTACGAGTCACAATACGTGATTATACACTGTAAATGCAACACATGCTTGAACATAAGGCAACCGCGCCAAAGACCAGGTACACACATGTTGTACTTTCTAATGTACTTCTGTAATGTCCATCAACCCATGTGCAGCTGTAGGCAAAAGTACCACAAAGGACTATGTACTGTGACAAACATATTAAAGGGCAGTGAAACGTACTTGACTAATGGGCATAAGAGATATAAAATGTGTTTTAGCTGTGGTTTAATGGGTAATGATTTTACATTAGGATGACAAATATGATTCAAGTGTATTCAATGCACCGTTTTATACATATATCTCAATATTAAATGCCAATTTACTAAATTATTGATATATCTATATTTAAAACCTGAAGCTCTGAGTGCATGTTGTGTATGCAGTGGAAACGCAGCTCCATGGATTTGTAGTCCTGTGTTTTGCATGAGGTGATCGCTCTTGACCAATCAGAGCGCGTCTCAGAGACTTGCTATGCCGCTCAGCCCAAGACAGGAAAGAGAGAGAGCGCTGTCTGTGGCTCCGCGCGAGGTTACCATCGAGCAGCGTCACCGAGGGTTACTGTCGGTCAAATTTAGGAAGACGGAGAGCATGTCTGCGGGTTGTGCATTTACGCATGGGTGCTTTTGCGCTTATAAGCTGTGGCCTTTATCGCAAAAACACATATTAGCTATTACCGTAAAATCTTTATGGGAAAGTGTGAATATTAAACAACACACACATATATTATAAATATATATATTTATATATTATGGCTAATAAAACAGTGTTTCCTTTACAGCATAGTGTGATGAGAATGTGACCATAAGACATGTACAGATACATAGACGATTGGATTCCTAGGCAGGTATTTGGCTAAAGTTAGATGCAAAAGTTGTTTTATTTTAAGTAAATATAATTACTGCAAACATAAACAAGCACGTGTTTACAACAAACATATGATAAAAACGAAAAAGTGTACATTGTTGCATTAGTACTTGTATTTCTTGACAAGAATATATTCATAATATCCGTTTAGTCGGTCAACTGAGGCAGTGAACCCAGCGAGGAGGCATGAACGACAGTAACCTCCGTCTGTGGAGCAGGCTGGGGGCGGGGCGCGACCATTTAGCAGCACGTTAGCCTCACCTATTAGCATCGCTAACACCCCCTTTTAATCGTTTAGCGGTGGAAACATCAGGCTAGCGAGGTCCGAAATCGTACATGCACTAAACAACGCTGCAAACAAGGCCATTATCCCCTCAGATAACGTCAAAAGAATACACGTTAGCTAGCCAAATGCTTTTACGTTAGCCAGTCAAGCTAATGGCTGAGATGTGAGCTAAAACCCTTCAAAAAGGGGTTAATGGGTGTGCTCTGTGTTGGTGTAAATGATGCTATTAGACTAGATATTAGGTGTAAAACACAAGAGGCGAGTCAAAGTGAACACACAATGCAGTAGGAAACATTAGCGTTAAGTTAAACGCCGTGTTGTTGGTTAGCAACCGTTAAACGCAACTGGACTAGCTTGCAAACACTGTTATATGATCTTACCATCAATGTCGCTTAAGAGGGCCGTGTCGATATCGCTGGGGTCATTTAGCGACAGTGTTGGATCCAGGTTATCCAACGAAGGATCGTCAAAAGACAGGCTGTTCATCTTTACTCTCGTCTCTCGGCTCTCCGATGTATATTTGACTGGCTGTAGAATCGCTCGGAAAGAGAAAACGGTAAAAACTTCTCACGACCCTACATTTGCCAAAGTGTCAGATCCCGAAGTCTACCTGAAACACGCGCAAAGTGAGCTGCAACTTTTTTTTATTGATGCGTCGACTAACCACTCACTCCTACCCCCATGATGGTCCGGGGAAACTTGTCAAATCAAGACAAACACTGGAGCTCATTCAGGACTAACGTGCTTGCGGCGGCAGCGAAGAACCCGCCCACCCAATAGTGATTGACAGGCTAGCCGGCCAATCAGCGCCTCGCTTCAGGATTCCCACGTCCCCCCCTGACTCTCTGGGTTGTTTTGATTATTTGACAGAAGTGACAGCATGTGGAGCATCCGCCATTATTTTTACACCACAGCAACGTTCAATGAGACATGACTATTCATGTGCTCAACAAGCTTTTACAATGTCTTTAAAATACATACATTGATCTAATTTAAAATACATATTATCTACTGTGTATAAATACAATATGTGTAATAAATTAACGCACACTATTCATCCCAGTTCTGTACATCTAGATCAATATCAGGCATATGTGTACTGTGTATTTTGGGTAACAGCGTGTGTGTGTTTATTGTAGGCTTGCCCCTTACAGCCAATGAGAGGCCAGCGGGCGTGAGCTACTGAGAGACAAGTTTGTTTGACCCGAAGCAGCAGCTCCTCCTGTAGAACCAGTGAAATCGACCAATGGGAGGCCAAGGAGCCGAGTGGGGTGATGTGACGTCACATCTCTGGGTCTAGTGATTACATCATGTGTTTCTATCTTAGCAGTGGCAGCAGCAGCCGGGAAATAACCTGGACGGATGCAGGTGGCCTAAAAAATACATTAAAGTTTTTTTGTTTGTTTTTTAACCAAAGTAATGCATAATAAATACAAAATCGGTTCCCCTCAGTACAGTTATACATATCATTTAGCTTTTTTTTTTAAAGTAAGGCATCCTCCAGTAACATTATTTATAATATAAACAAATGGCAAACTGTTTTTACACAGCATTAGCTAAATTTATACAATATATTTTACACTCCTTGTTAAATATTTGCACTCTAAATGTGAATATCCTGGATAAATAAAGGTTACATTAAAAAACAAATAAATGTGAACACAAACACAGAGTTGGGACCCACAAAAGCAGGGTGGGTAAATAGGTCAGTGGCCTGGAGTAGCACTGAAAAGTTGTTGTCAGTAGGAAGGGGAGTAGAGGACAGTTTACAGCCTGTCAGCAAGCCTGATATTGTTGGTGATGGGCTGTGTTTGCATAAAGGCATATGCCTTATTCACTCAATTTTTTTAGACGCTCCACAGACAACTGACGGCAGCAAGCGTACAGATTACAGTTAAGATTTGATGACACGTTATGTGCTGATCAATTTGAGCAGAGTGGATGAAATGTCCATGAACCAACACGTGGGAGGGGGGGCTGATGAGAGGCTCATCACGTGACAATGAACGGGCAGTGCAGTGCAAGATTGAGACCGGGTTGCATCAGCATGAAGAAAGCAAGACGTTGTCCCACAACCCTTGATTGTAAAATAACCACAAGACAGTTGTGAGGTAGAGGTCACACGCTGCTAGTGTTTTATTGGGCAGTTACATACGTGCATTAGGTCAAACAAAAAAATCTGACCATTTATTAATGGCAGCAGGCGGCACAGCCAAACGGACATGGGACAGCCGCCAACGACAGAACACAAAGCCTCTCTTCCATGTCCACTTCCGCTAAATGCTCCACTTCATTAGTATTAAAAGACATTCAGTAACAATCTTGAGATAGCATGTTGCAATCAGGACTTAAGCTTCATAAAAGCAAGTAACACAATACATCGTTACAGATCCAGAGATGCGTAACACAAAAACAAAAATGACTCAAGTTCCCTTTCAAAGGATCTCCGGTTACATTTCTTTTTATTAATCCTTAATTGTTGAGCCTGTATGCTAGACGTTTTTCCAAAGTGAACATGATGGTTGATTGTATTTAACACTATTATCTCAGTTACCTGGCAACCATATTTAACCTATATAACCATACAGCATAGATCTAATTTAAATATTTATTCAGGCTGCTAATGCAGACGCAAATCCTTTTTCAATGTTAACAAAGTATAACAAATCAGGAATATGTCCCTCTAGTTGAAGGCTTATAATGACACCAAGTAATCTTGATGCATAAATTA
Organism: Eutrigla gurnardus; assembly: GCF_963514095.1. Lineage (NCBI taxonomy): Eukaryota > Metazoa > Chordata > Actinopteri > Perciformes > Triglidae > Eutrigla > Eutrigla gurnardus. The sequence goes on from NC_139931.1 coordinate 7,610,664, forward strand.
AGCTTTTACAAAGTGGGATGCCTTGAGTGACAAGGCGTTTGGTCTTAACTGGAGAAAAAAAACAAAAAACAAAAGAGCTGGAATGTGGACTGGATTGGTTTTTGCCTCAAAGACAAACTCCAGTCAGAGCTACTTTGGTCAAATGAGCCAGAAACGCTTGTCATCAGCTCCAACGGGAGCAGATGAATCATACCAGAATGAAAAAAAAAAAAACTCAAAGAATAAAAGTAGGTCTTTGACTGAACAAATAAAACAAAGTTTAATTGTGGTTGTTTACTGCATGTTTCAGCCTCAACCACAGAAAAAGATAAATAATGATGGGATCTTGGTTTTTTTCTTCTTTTTTTTCTTCTTTTTTTACACTAACTATGGAAATACAACCAGGGGATCAAATGATATATAAACGCACATCCTATAATTCTGTGAGCCAATATATTTTTTAACCAGATACAGAGACAAGAATGTATTTTGAGGTATAGAGATTAAATAGTTTAGAGTAAGTGAAGATGTACCTATATGAATGCATCCTTTCCAACAGAGAGTTATTGTAAGCTATACTGATTATGGTGCGTCATGCTGATACTATAAATGACATCTTCTGTCTTGCATCTGTAGGCTATTTTCAATATTATATTAATATTCAAACAGGTCTTGCAATCATAAGTTTAACTGTCCATCAACTCCCTTAAATGTGAACAAGCGCTGCAATTACAGTTACAAAAGTTATGTGCAAAATTAAGTCAATCTAAAGACTATTTCCCCTTCTCCTAGAAAAATAGTTACCATCTTATAAACACAAAGGACAAAATACAGATCTATTTTTGCTTCAAAGTGCACAGACATTAATAAAGCAGGGGAAGGAAAATGCTCATAATCCCATTACAGTATAAACACATGAACGTGATTAGTGTTCGTGTAAAATTCAGTGCCAGTTGGTCGTTAAAGCCTCAATATTCTTTGGAACGGCTATAAGTGTTTTGTCAGTGATTTGTCATAGCTTTTCAGAGGACTGAAAAAACTGATGGGAAATATTCCATGTGTATGCTTCTTCCCCATGTCATTTAAAATACATACAGAGACCATCAAAACTAGTATTTTTTCAATTTCTAGTTTTTTTTTATTCCCTTTGGTTCAAGGAATGCTGGCGTTCACTCATCAAGAGCAGCTATAATTTAGCTTTTATATTCCTATTTAGCCAAATTATCCTGTTGTTCACGTGGCTTCAGGGAAATAAGGTAATAAACCTGTTGCCAATCCACGCAAATCTCAGTATAAAAAGCAAGAATAGAGCTCTAACTGGAGTATTTGTGGCGAAAAAGAGCACATGGATCGACCGTAACCACAGCGCGAATACGTAGCCTACAGAACAAACTATTAAAAAAATAAACGGATAAATTAGCAATTAGCTGAATGCAGTTAAACAACACTATGTAATCCCAACTGTGTGCTTCCAAATCGACTCGTTTTCCATTAATCTTGCAGTAATATACCACATTTTTAAAAACCACAGACATGTTAAACCACATCAGACAAGATCGGTTGTCTTCCTTTGGTGGAGCGTTACAAATGAGATGCAGGGCTGTGAGTAGTACATCCCACACTAACAGATTAATACATCCATATATAGCAGAAAACGCAGCACAGTTGTGCGCGGTAAACATGTCAGACCTCTGCATGTTAGCGCAACGTGGTGGCAGGGAGAATGACATTTAGGGCGGGGACCACTTGCTACACCATGGCCAGTCAGCGGAGAAGAAGAAATGGTACTGGAGGGACTGTTAGGGAGGAATCATTTAGGGCGAGGACCTTTAGATGCCCCAAGAGAGAGATTGAGGTTCTCTGAGAACAGTCTACAAGGCAAAGAGGGCATCCTCTGTCCGTTCAGCCTTCTTATGGGAGCCAGCAGCGGCGCGAGCAGGCTGTGCAGGGTGAGCGGGGTTAGCTCCGGGGGGAGATGGCAGAGAGTCCGACACCTTTGCACGCTCCTCAAGAAATTTATCAAATTCTGAAAAGACACACATAGATTAAAAAAAATAAATAAAAAAAAGGTGGAAATGATCAAAACTTCTTGTTGTGGTCAAAGTCTATACCTTCACTGGTCACGCCTTCCTCGGCACCATCCCCTTTCTATTGAGAAGGAGAAAAAGTCATAAGATGATGTACACAATGTGGCATCGGTAATGGAGTCGTCAGGTATAAACCTGAGGTTACAGCCGGGATAAGCTTATACACACCGGCATCGTACAAGACAAACGCCTGCAAAGTTCACACAAAGTCGCTCATGAAGAATCCGTCAGTCATGCATCCTGTCACACTTTTCTCAGGTGAAGACAACAAGGAGCCTTCGTGAGCCACTGTCCACATCCTCCACATGCACATGTTAGGGAAGCTCCCACCACCCACTTCAACGTGACACTTATGTTAGCATTTGTAAGGCAAACCTCTCAGTAAACCCTCATATGTAAGTCATTGGTTGAAATGCATTAGATTGCTGGAAGGAAAGGATGAGATGTGAAAGGAAACTAAAGTCGAATGTTAGTTGACACGGATGGATGGAATGTGCTATTGCAGAAAAAAAAAAAACGGAGGGAGGAAAGGAGAGAGAAAGAAGAGAAAAAAAGGCTATAAATCAAGGTAAATAATTCTCACCACGTCAGCACAGAGCCACTCCTCTATGTCATCCATGACAGAGGACTGCGATACGGGGATCTATGGAGCAAAGCCGTGGACAAACCAAGGGGCAGCAGCAGAGCCACACGACAGACAGACAGACACACCCCGACAACAAAAAAGAAAAATTGTAACACACACAAAAATAACACAAACAGGAATCACCAAAAGGATTTCTGAGAGAATGATTCAAATGAACACAAATCAAAAATGAGAGAGAGAAAAAAGGAAATTTGCTCAAAAGACACTCAACCCCTCTTAAGTCTGTGCTCTTATTGTTTTACCAGGCGTTACAATCTCCTACTCAGCCGTCGCCAACGAGAACAGGAGTTTCCCAGGTTGTGTATTGTTCTCATTAGTTCTGTGGCGCTGACATGGCTTAACAGCTGCGGACTAATGTCACACAGCAGCGTTAATTATTCCACATCATTAGTTAATTAGCAATTCGCTCGAAGGCGATTAAGAGATTGATTGGATAGGAAACGCTGAAAGCACAGGGACCGTCGAGAGGCGGGGCAATCCCACGGCACGCGCGCACACACACACACACACACACGCACACACGCACACACACACACACACACACACACACACACACACACACACACACACACACACACACACACACACACACACACACACACACACACACACACACACACACACACACACACACACACACGTATGCTGCATGGCGTGCAGTGACTATGATGATGCGATGAAGTCACGTCACGATGCGTGGCGTCCATTTGTGTTTATGTTTGCGTAGGCACCGAACAACCAGTGAACTGCTAGGAGAGTGTGACGCATTATATGTCGCTGAAAGAGGAAACTTTTAGAGTGGCTGGAGAAACTGTACGTCCACGAGGAAAAACATTTAGGGAATTAAAAAAAAAGCAGTAAAAGGCATCGAGTTCACACACAATACTTGCATTGCTTCTACATGAAGTCCATGTTTGATGTCAACCTGATATCAAAGTTGAATAGAGAAAAGAAAAAGCTTTTCCTGAGACCCTGTTATAGACTACCAAAACACGGGTGGAGTTTCCTGGTGAGGTCACAGCTAAAGCAGTGAAGGGGCATTTCAAAATAAAACGCCAAGCCAGTGGAGAAGCGACAGTCAATCACAGGAAAATAAACAAACGTGCATCTGTGTGAACAGGAGAGAAAATGCTGTAGAAAAGTGTGAAACGAAGAAATTACACTTTGAACTTCTATCAGTGTATTACTGAAATATTCAGTCATTACATCAACTTAATAGTTAGCATTAGAAATATCACAACTACTAGTCCATATGTTAGTTAGTTGACTGATATCTGGTTAGGGTGAGATGTGTGAGGTTGTCGTTAGTTACATCTACTGTTTCATCTAAGATCCAAAGACAGTTAGAGGACAACTGACAAATAACCTCCGCTACACAGCAAACCACCCCGCCTTCGCCTGTTTTGTTATGCTTGGATGGTATTTCATCAGCACTTCAACAATGTTCACCCTTGTTGATTCTAACTGTGCTGTGTAGCATGAGTATCTGTGCTTCCCTGCGGCTTCAGTGAGTGACTGTTAAGAGATGAGTCATGCTGATGGATGTTCCTGCTGACCCGTCAGGCTCATTAACCCGTCCTTAAAAGGGACGGCGTTCAATTGGAAAGCCTAGTCATGGGTGTAGTGTTTCATGCACATGTCATGAGAGTGCGATGGAAGTGGGCAATATGGATAAAATCTAATATCATTATATAAGTAATTGTTTATCTCTTCAGCGAAACATTGTTTTATGTAAAAAATGTCTATTTTAGTTGATTCTGGAAACTTTGGTGAATCTGGACTAACCCTTTAAAAACACCAAATTCTCAGTCTCATCATATTGCCCAACACTACACCATCTGTACGTGACATGGAGATGCATGTCCTCAGCAGGAAAAACATTCTGGCATGGGCTTGTTCGAGCATCCCAGGACAGAGCAGTGGGGTGAGAAAATGAAAGCAGCTCATGGGGGGTTATGGATGATGCCGCAGGAGGTGGAGCGCAGGGGTTGACGGTGGACATCGGGGAGGGGTAGGAGGACACACTGAGGATGGAGTCCTCACCATTCCTTGGGTAATAAGCCAGCTGTCTATGGGCAGCTCCTGATCTGCCGGGTTATCATCCCCTTTAACCCTCAGCTGAATCAACAACAGAAGAACACCTTACACAAAAGAAGAAAGGGAGCAGGCCCCACCACAGCATAGCACACAGTGCAGAGAGAGAGACAGAGGAGAGGTCAAATGTGTCTGTCATTTAAAGTGGGGGAGAAAAAGAGGTGAGAAAACGTAAGAAAACGAAAGGTTGATTCCATAAAAGATGAAAATGAGGAAAATAAAATGGGGGAAAACTGACTTTGAACTCCCTCAAGTGCAAGTACTCTACCAGGAATAGGTCACCTGAGGTGACTAGATAAGTATAGTATGTGCAATCACCGCCGTGTGTCTGCATGTGTGTATCAGTTTCAGAATCGTCTGTGTACATAGTGACAACTATGCAAATATATTGCAATGTGTCTGTAAAAAGTCGGTAAACAAGCCCTTTTGTTTGATCAAAGTTTGAGTATCACTGCACACCGGACTGAAGAACATACAGGTATCGCAGGCCATTACATGCAGGGAGAGACCGAGGGCTGAGGACAGGCTGGTACCGGAAAAGCTCACCCACATTGTAAATAACACAACACCCACTTTATATATGGGCGAAGGCCGTATCTAAACTCCATGCATCGGTGTACTCACCCCTCCAGTGTTCTGCTGTCTCACATCCAAAGCCGAGGCCAGGCTACCCAGAGCCTGAGGGTCCTCATACTTTACACTGTGCACCGAAAACATAAACACCATACTTTAGATAAATAGAAGAGTAATTGTCAAAAGAACTGTAAAACATTAACAATACCCAAAAATGTGGCACAGACAACCCAAAACATCCTTTTTGCAATTCGCAGCATTCATCAAGACCAGGAAGAAATCCATAGAACTGGAGAAGGGGGCAATTTCTCCAGAAAAACTAATCGACTAACTAGACAATAATGTGATGCCGTCAGGAAGAGAAAATGTCACTTTACACATTCTTCTCCTCCGTTGCTCTTACTTTATCGCTTTAATCGCTCCGCCTTAATATTCACTTTACAGCTGAAGGCAACAGGAAGAGAAAATACCAGAGTAATATCCATACACTGGAGGTGTTCAAAAGCCATTTGGCAAATGCGGGAGGGAATAACTCACATAAGACGATGTAGTGGTAAAGGGACAGTGGGCATCCATTATAGAAAAAATGACACACTTGTATGCATTGAACATCAGGGAACACACGGTGGAAAAAGTGCCTATGGGCGGATTTTATTTAAAATATTAAAGGTGGTTATGAATGGCAATTTAATTAAAATAAATGACACCCTGAATAATAACATGAGAGGATCTGCCCCAGAAGCAAAATTACATCTAGTCCTACTTTTTGCGCTGCTCAGCCAGCGAGCTGGTCCTGGTCTGGGCAAACATGTCAAAGTCATCCGGGTTGCGGCCTGGTACAGAGGGCGGGGTCCCGGTCACACCGTCTGAAGCTACATCTGGAGAGGGGCGGCGTGAGATGAAGGCAGCAAAGGGGGGGGAGGAAGAGCAAGGAGGATGGAGAAAGCAGAGATGGAAGATTATGAAGAAATATTCAGCACAGAAGGGCAATATGTCTCAGCTTTAACCAGATTGCTGTAGCATGCAGTGAATTTCTATAGACCATCAGGGGAGCTAGAACTGGTAGGGAAGAGCATCTCGCAATGGGCTCATTTCCCATTAGTAGACAGATTATGAGCCTTTTTTACACTCTGCTGCTTCTCCAATGCCTGGCCTGCAGAGACTAAGGAGGAGGCATGTTATCGCTCGGGTAACACAGAGAGTGTACGTTTACAGTGGATGGAGGGAAAACGGACTTGATACCCTTTTTTTGTTCTTACCGATACTCGCTATTGCAGATGAAAGAGAGGCTGTCGTCAGGTTATGGGCTGGGGAGGCAGTGGCCCTGGCGGTTGATTTGGGTGGAGGGCTAGCGCTCATCCCGGGAGTGACCACAGCCGGGGAGCCCGGGCCCAGGTCTATGAGGTTGTCCTCTGTGGTCTCATTCAACATCTGAGAGAGGACGGCAAGCGGGAAAGAGGGATGGCCATCGACAATTATGAAAATAAAGAAGAAGAAGAATAGAGGTGAAGGAAGCATACATGACTGTTGAGGAAATGAGATTACAGAGTGTTTGCCCTTTGTATACAGAGGGAATAGATTGCACCTACAGAATGGATCGACACAATTTGGACAACACTGAAGGTCAGTAATGGATTGGAGGCACAGGAGCAATACTCAGGGTTGAATAAACAGTTGCACAAGACTTCGGCTGTGTGAGACAGACGGCAGGGGAGGGGGGGTGACATATACTATCTAGTTTCACACAGTGGTGCTGGTGGGTCTAAGCATTAGCTCTGTGTAGCAGACGTGCTAACATTCACCCCAGCGCTCGTCCCAGCACGTTGGCTGGGATCGAACTTGGTCCCGGAATCATACTTGCCTCCATCAGCTGGCCACAACACAAACAGACAGAAGACACAGAGAAGATCAAGAGAACGCCAAAACAAACAGCTATGTGGGAGGTAGTGAGAGATGCCCCAACCCTCTGGCAAATCGCTGATCCTGGCAAATCACTGATCCTGGCAAATGTAAACACCAAATAGCAGATTGGGATTTTCTTCTGCTTTGCTCTTCCAGTTTTAATGAAGTTTTTAAAAAAATGCAATCCACTTGCATTAAATATTAATGCTGCATATTGTCTATGCCATTATAAATAGTATTAATTCATTCAGATACTAAAATGGTAAAACAAGCTAAAGGCAATGTGGAGGGATTTGTTTGAAACATCACTCATAGCATCATTACTGTTGGACAAACTGCCACAGGCGATGCAAATGCAGATGTGTTGAAGGTAAAAGAAGACACACATTTTGCTGAAAACATGCAAAATTCAAACACAAAACAGGCAACCCCTGTTGATGGTACTCACCCCGTTGTTCTGTGTGGCTCTTCCCAACCGGTACCTCTCGTACCTGCGAGCAGCACAAACATATTACAGTGTTTTATGCTGGACATCTTTCATCTTCAGAAACCTCATGAAGGAGACATTTAACCAGTTGTGGTGTCTGAGCCTTGAGATCTATCTGCGTTCAGCATGTTTTCTCAAAGATTCGATTGTTTAATGGGCCGACTTGTGTAATTTTCTATGTTTACATCTCCCAATACTGTTGCCTGGATTTGTGCGCACTTGGCTGCTCTTGTGAAACCCTCGTTGTGCAACAAAAATCAAGTCCGATTGCGTGTTTGATCGACTGTACCTCTCATATCGGAGGAAAATGTTGTTGAGGTCATCATTGACATGTAGCAGCTCCTCAGTCACTTCCTCATTAGAGACGCGTGAAATCAGCTCCACCACTCTATGCTGCATAGCCCTGCATGTTCTGTTCAGCTCCTTGATAGTTGCACATCAACACATCGATCAATAGATTCATTGGAAAAATCAATAGAAAGAAAAAAAGGGAGAAAGGGCATGCTATAGAGAGTCATTTTGTCAGACTAAATCTGAGAAAATTGTACAGTTATTTTGTTGTACACATTTTTTACAAAGACATTCAGTGTTGAGCAAGAATAGCTGGAAAAAGTCAGAAAAGGGAGCTCATAACCATTCCAAGTCACACGGGCATCTTACCACGGGAAAGATCCTTACAACTGACACAAATACCTGATTGGATTTGGTCTTAAGGGATTAAACTCTGCACGAGTTTCTTCACCACCGATAAATTGCCAATTCCAGAATTTTACCACAGCTTACTAACTGGCTCTTGATAAGTTGTGGGCGAGTTGAGTGTTCCTTCTGAAAACTAAAGGCAATACTCCCCCTGGTGGTTGAAAATAATTCCAACACTTTGCAGTTGATGTGGAAAGCTTTTTGCTTTCTGTATTTACTTGTTTTACAGTGTTTGGAAACTCATATTAAACAAGTTTGCATGAGCCTATATTAATATATCTTGTGTCAGAGCATGATCTCATGACAAATCAGATTTGCTTGCTCAAAGTCGTCTTCTGATGCAGGTTTATCTTCAAGTTTTAAGCAAATTTTTTTAAAAATCAACTCAAAAATCCACATTTAAAATTTGAACACATAAAGAGAGTTTGTTTTCCAGTTGTTTTTAGAATACGATGACAAATTTAAAGTCATATGCTGATGCATAATGTATTCATGCGCCTCCAACCTGAAGCAGTTCCAGGTCAGAGGGATCTTCCTGCCCGGGGACCATCTCTGTGAGCATCTCTGACATGACTTTGGTGTTTCCTCTCACTACGTCCAGCTCACTGCGCAGCCGGGCGATCTGAAAGCACAGAAGGTCAGAAGTCATTTAGACACAGTCGGGGGCTTATTCGGTGTCGGCGGGGCTGCAGATGTTCTCAAACGCAGCCGATTGCGTTGGTCATGGCGTCCAGATAGAATCTTGTAATCTGCTGTAATCTATGCACTTCGCAATTTAATTGCTAAAGTCTGGATAAGAGTGTCAGGCTGGTGAAATGGGCTGTCTGACTTTACGAGCAACGAGTGCAGTGAAAAGTTAATGTCATTGACCATGAGGTGCTGTTGATGCCTCTCACCTGTTCAGGGGTTGCTGTGATGGGGCTGGGCATGTGGGAGGCCTGTGTGGTAGAGGCAGGGATCGGGGTCGGGGAAGGTTGAGGAATCACCGCTGCAGGTGAGGCAGGGGCTAGGTACTTGATCATGGCGGGGTCCACCTCTGGTGTACCCTGGAAGAAGAAACAAAAATAACCCTATGGACATTCCTGTGTGAATATGCATGTGCTTGTGCAGCATATCTATTTTTTTTTCTTCTCACCCTCTGCGGTGTGTGAATGGGAGACAACGCATCCAGGTCTGCCATTGGGAACTCAATGCCTTTCCTCTTCAGTTCCTCGTAAATGTGGACCACACCTGTTAGATCGGGGCTACTCCTGAAGGCATCAGCCCAGGCCTTCAACAAACACACACACACACACGCATTGTGACATACAATGATTATGAAACCCACATTTTAAATCACAATATCACTACAATGAGGTTTTTCATCCTGCCCTATTTGCAAATCCTTAACCAAAAAAAAGTAATAGTTAAGTGACTCTCCCAGACAGTCTCTGATGTGGTTAAAAGACCGAGCAAAGGACAGAAATATGAGGTCTAAAAGAGGAGTCTACTTCAACAAATCCCTATAAATAATCAGAGGACAGAGGAACGAGAGATGGAGAACACCACCCAATAGCTGAGGTGAACTCGGGTAATATGAGACTACCGGAGGCTGCAGTCTGTGGTGCAACACCTGGGAAGTGGAACATGCGGCGCCCACCTGGTTCCCAGAGACCACCACTGACCTACTTAACGCCATTTACAAAGCCGACTGTAGTCAGTAAAATAAATAAATGGAAACTAAATAGGTTAATAACCTAAAAAGCCCCGATACCTGTATGAGTGACAGCACTTTGTCTTGCACGATGGTTGGAGGATTGGTTTTGGGCGAGATGATTTTGACCAAGACACCATCGATGAAATCTCTGTTGGCCACCTGGACATGAAACCTGTGACCGCAGTTTTTCACACACGTCTCCAATACCTGGAGAGAGAAGGAAGATTAAACGGAGGCAGGAGGCTGGCAAATCAAAAAAAAAAATATCAAAAGCAGGGCAGTTTGTGAGAGGAAGCAGAGAAAAGGAAGCCTGTGCTTTCATCACACAGACAGGCTTTTAAACTAGCGGTGCTATCAAAGATGTGGGTGGATATGAAAACACAGCTCAAAAGACACGGTTGCCATAAAAACAATGGAAGAAGAGCGATGCCAGACAGAAATACACAGTCGTGACAGTAAATAAAATGACCAAGAAAGAACTAAAGAGGTCAAGCTGGGTGCAATCGTACTGAAAAGCAACAACTTGGACACAGCGAATATGATGCAAGTTTCACAATGAAAAAAAAGCTAAAAGTCAGAACCGCTCACCGTTAGCGCCAGCATCACTTCTCTGTAGTTCTTGTTGCCACCGAGTCTCTTCTTCAGTGCCCGCATGGCGTCTTTTGGCCTAGAGGGGAAAAAAACAACGGCGAAGACACAGCTGGATGAAGCGGCCCAGCAGAGAGGAGACACAACATCTTTGACTTTGCTGGAATACATTATTTTCCGTGCCACAACAACAGATGCCAGTCGGTCTGTCAGCGTAGCTGTTTGACAAAGACTGAGAAGTGCCGTCGCGCCATCTGTTTCCCTCTTTTCTCTCTCGGAGTGGCTGTTTTCTCCCAAGGCAAGATCAAAGCCGTCCATGTGTGGAGACTTACGGTTGGCTTTCTGCCTTAAACTCCCCATCTCTTCAATGCAGATGAGAGGTAATAAGCTTTTATGAACTCCGTCATGAGCTACGGTACATTTCCTGAGCGAGGGTGCTGAAATAGATAGAATTGGTGCATAAAGCCTGATAGCATCTCGAGCAGAACTCTGTGTGTGTGATTGAGTGTTACCATTGCCTTGTGTTGTTTTGTTGTTGTTTTTTTGGATGGAGCATCTGTTTTGTTATATCCTGTTTCAGCACCCAGTCGCACGTGTTAAGACAACATATGTTCACACAAAGTTATTTTCGTTTGCAGAATATCCTGAACCTCCAGTCTAACTCTGGAGATAACCAGACGCCGTCTAAGTCACTGAAACATCTCGAAGACAAGAAGTTTAGTGTTCTGTAAAGCTGAACTGTGTGTTTGTGTGTCTTTGTGTGTTTGACACAGAGGGCCCCATGTTGCATGCCAAACAATGAGTGTGTGTAGGCATGAAGAATGTGAAAAGCAGGGGGGAGAAAGTGCTGATGGAAACATGGAGAAATTCCATTATTCGTCATGAAGGAAACACACTTGCTGCATAATGACGATATTAGCTGGGATTGCTTGATGAATACATATATTAAAGCGACAAAGTATTAATGCCCCGTACTGCAGCTGTAGCAATTAAATATGCAAATCAGGTCATTTGTGGGGTTTTTTTGTTTCTTATGGTCTCACATGACGCAGGATCTACATGGTGTCTTATAAACACGAGACTTAAGAATCATTATCATTGCGTCAGTGACACCTACGGAAAACAAAGGGCTTTCTGTGGTGTGGTGCCTGTTGGTGAAGCACAGTAGTAGTCAGTGTATTATTTGCTTGAGTCGCTCAGTCAGCCAGTGTGACCAAACAATGGATGATCCATTAAGTTATGGGACTGAACCATTCCGTGACCAGAAGTATTTTCCTACCAAACCTTAAACAAGCAAATCATATCCAACAATGATTGACTGGTAGAAGGCGGAGCAGCTCACCCCTCGTCCGTCTCGTTTATGATATCACAGATCTCCATGTTGAGGGTCCAGTCCTCGTTCTGTAGACCTCCATCCGTGGCCCTCTCTGGAGAAAAACACAAAGAGTTCAACAGAATGTTAATTTAATGATATTTTCTTGATAAAAACTCCCAGATGTTTCGCTTGTAAGCATGACACTGCATGTTAGTCAGGCACGGTTGTCGCCTGTACGAAACTCGATGCACACCGAATAAAGCGACCCATAGTTTACATAACATCTAAAGTAAAACTGTTGTGTAATCCAGCATGTGGTGACAGATTTTAGTGATCTGTGTGCCTCTCTCTCTAATGTCTTTCCTTACTCAACTTTAAAGCCCATACAAAACTTGGCTTTGATCATATTTCTTATATAAAAACAATTTAAGTAAATTAAAAACATTTATAGGTGTCATTTATTATTTAAGACAACCTGTCATCAGTCATAAGTGTACGTACATCATATTTTACTACATGAGATGAAACAAGAAATGCAGAAAGCTGTCATGAATGTGTTTTCATGGCATTTAACATCTTGGATGCATTATTATAAAACGATAACCTGAATAATAACATAGAAACCCTCCTAAACAAAAATCTAGCTGTTTGTTATTGCGATTATGAATTCGGATGAACATGCTTTCTCACTGTATAGATTTTCTTTTTGTGATGCGGAAAGTCTGTCTAAACAGGATCCATTAATAGACTAACTGGAACCTCATCTGTGAGAAGGGTTGGGTTGAAATCTTGGTGATAGGATCACGAGACGGATCAGACTACTACAATTCCTCACTCCAAAATCTAAAAGAAACTCCCAGTTGAAATAAAATATAATTCACAAATTGTTGCTTCAATGCCTCCAACTGTTGCAAATTAACTAAATGAACAAAACAGCTGGAAGAGGAAGGCTGTGTGCCATAAGTGGTATAACAGCTGGAGGAAAAAAAGAATCCACACCCCATCCAAACCCCACCCTAGCATTAATAGCATTCTGGCTACGGCTAAATAATGTGATCCAGACTGTGACAAGCTACAGTGATGTACTGACACTGCAGTCATCACAGCGTCCCTCACTCTGTCTCCTCCTTCCTCCACCTGTCCCCGGATCCATCCATCATGTCAGTGAAAACTGATATCTTTCAGGCTCGCAGTCATCCGGGGTGAACTTCAAAAAAGGGAGCAGTAAAGGCTTTTCCAATCGGAGTGAGCTGTGACCGAGTTCCTGTGACTGACACTCAATAGATTCTCATTAGATGATTCTTCAGCTTGGACAGGAGGAGCTTCTCTCCCTGAAGCCCAGAGGCCCTTAGCAGGCTGTCATGCCCAGGCCAAGAGCCCCTCACTGGGCCGTGCGCCTTCCTTTTGGGAGGCTCAACATTAGACAAGCCTGACAGCCATGACTTATTCATGCTCTACCTCCCCTCTCTAATCAACTTGTCACAGACTGGGCAAGCACCGGGAGACAGCCGTCTTTCTTTTGTAGTCAACTACAAACACACTTCCAGAAAAAAAAGAGAGAATAAAAGTGAATTTCAACATGAGCAGCATTTATAAAAAGGCCGTGCTGTCTCTCGAGTGTAAGCGCGCATAAAGCATAAGTTTGGAGGATTTAACCAGCTACTGCAACTGGGATATCCCATGTAATCTTCTCAAGTGGATTGTCAGGTCAAGACAGGGCAGAGAACGAGGTGGCAGAGGAGGAAAGAAAAGACCCCCCAAAAAAATCTGATCTGATCCCATGTGAAGTGAGCTGGAACGACACTGAACAATCAGAGCCTTGCTAATGAAGTTAAATGCCTGTTGAGTGCATTCATTCATGGTGTCCCCCCCCCCCCCCCCCCCCCCAGTCCTGGGAATCGTCAGCACACCAGTGAAGCCGGTCGATCACATGGCTTTATTGGTGGCAGGCTGTGCCATCCGCTGCCAACAAAGCCACAAATCTCTGGCCCTCTCTGGCCACATCTCTCCATGTTTTTATGTCCTTTTAAGACTCTTCTTTTCTCCTTTTCCTCACTGCGTACATCAGCAATAACAGACGTTTGACAATAAGCTGGTCACCTAAATACTGAAAATTCTGCAGAACTGTTTAGGATAAAATTTAAAAAATCGTTTGCTGTTGTATGATATTCTGGAAAGGGAAATATCAGTGCAGAAAATCAGGCAAATTGTGTTGAACATGAAGGAAGGCAAAAGAAAACATGTTTACCACTTCTAACCCCCTCACCACCTTCTCAGTCACTTAGGAAATGAAAAAGCTCTATAAAGTCCCTCCCGATGCATCCCTCTGCACCTGTTCTGTCCATCTCTCTCTCCCTCATTGTTCAGGCAAGCTGATCCTTTGCCCTGCTGATGTGGTGTACGGTATCACCGCAACAGCCAAACAGACAGCACACGGTACACCTCAGCGCAGTGCAGCAACTCAACCGGAGAGATCACGCTGGAGATACATCCATCCCTGTGAAATGTGGAAATCTAAGATGTGCTTGCATGCAGCCCACAGCGTGACCTAGAAGGACCTCTGTAGAAACAAAAATGCTGGAGACGATGCTCACACGGAGGGCCGTTTTGGATGACATGGCACAAAGCGGCTGGACCGGTGGGCGGTGGGCAACACTCACAGAGGCCAGGGGACAAATCAAAGGCCCTCTAGCTTTTATCCACGGCCATCTTTCAAACTTTCTATGCAGTGCATGAAGGAGCTTGATGAAAACACTGCATGGTTGTCCATTTTCTATCACTAAGAACTGAAAAACACATTAGGTAAGGTGAGAAAGTCTGACATCTACACAGACGGGCCCCTATTTATAGAAAGAGCAACTCACAGAGGAAAAGATGTAATCAACAATTGCTTCCGTGAGGCTGCTGCGTTCACTTAAACATAAAAACAAATCAAGATTTTTGATAAATGAAGGTTCGGTCTCTCATCTCTTTTGCAGGCTCTCAACTTATCCTTAGATAAACAGGAAGCGCTGCTTGAAATATTTAGGATCGTCTACACAACCGTGTAAACACTGGCATTGAAAATCAATGCAAAACTATTTTTTTCCAACTAAAGAGAGCAAATGTTATTGGACTTGAGTCACGTAGAAAATTATCCAACAGAAGCAAAAGGAGTAAAGGAGGAGAACAGTAATGATGATGTATATTGACATTCAAAGTGGATATTTTCCTCATCACTGAACCCTACTAAATTTAAATGAAACTGATAAGCAAACAAAGCAAAACAGACTACACTTTTACATTACCACAGGGAATCTTTACTCATTATTTGTGTCAGTCTCTCATGATGAAAGCACTGCAAAGCCTTTAGTAACAACTGATCTGGGTCAAGAGATTGATTATCTTTCCGCTTGTTTGCAACAAGCGAGATGCAAACACACCAAAGGGAAGTGGAAAGCTACAGAACCGAGCAGAGCCTTAAGATTTAAAACGAAAACCAGCGATGCTGACCAAACAGGGTGGTCAACTCATTGTTCAGGGAACTAAGGACATTTTTAACTTTGGCTCAGGCTCTTACAGGCCACTTTAAGCGATGACATTAATGCCATTTTCGTCTCATAAACTGCATTGACTACACAGGCGTAGTGATTAGTCCGTATAACGGGCTAAGTTGGGTAGGTGAGCTGGCTAACACTAGCCGAAAGCTAAGCCCAAGTAGATGACGTTTACTGCAATGATGCTTTGCTAGCTCGCTAATTTCGTACCCAGAGTAGCAAAACAGCACATTTCTGTCCACGTTCAAGCGACGTATCACACCTCTAATGAATGATATAAACAAGGCTGACGTACCTATACATTGGCCCACGGGAGTGCTGTAGGGATTTCCGAGTAAGAACTCCATTTTGACAACAAACAATCCGCTCGGGAACGACAGTGGCTGAGGCCCAGTGGTGGTACTAACAAGTCCCGCCCACAGACAAATCCTATTGGTCCAAAATGCGAAGAGTGCCACATGTATGGCTGAAATCAATGTCGATCATATTTAGCAACTAAAGCTATGTTCAACAAACACAAACGGGTATTTTATTTGATAGCGGACCTCAACAAATGTGTATAAATGTACCGAAATACACAGACAACGATGAAAACAAATGAACTCAAACATTATTTCTATGAATATAAATATAATATAATAAAAAATAGGCTATATACAGCCTATGTAGTACTTCGTGTCATCATTGCAAACCATTAATTAAAGTTGTGTTGTTATTACATTTATCATCAAGCAAGTATATTCTGCAGTTAAACGTTTATTTGAACTGAATCATTCTATAATCATTCTGTACCTGAACGCAGCTTAAAGTCAGCCGGTTGCTATGTAACCGTTTGTAAACGACAGAGGAAAGAGGACTTTAGCTAGCTTGTTACTGGGCTATTTTAAGCTAAAATAATCTTAATTATCAACACAACCTATGTGTTTTTTTTCTTCTTCTTCTTGTGTAGCTTCATCATCTTGAATTGAACGAACCAAACTCAAAATTCACAAAATATAATCTACTCAGTTGAGCATTTAGATGGATGAGGAGATTTTGCAGAAGGCGATAGTGGCGCAAGCTTCTCAAGACCAGGATGGGAGTAATGTCATTGTCAAGATGGAGGAAATCCACTTCAAGGAAATCCTTAAACTACATCTGGAATGCAGAGGTGAGGAGAAAATGAAAGAAAATCAGCGTATGAATGTGTATTGGGTTTCTAGATTTGTGACGAGTCATTTGTTCACAGGCATCACAATGATTGACTTTTTATGGGAATTCACATCCTTGGCCAGACTGGATTTGAACAACAACCACATTGAGAAGATTGAAGGCCTGGACCGTTTGAGTAATCTGACATGGCTCAGTAAGATGAAGCTTTGTGCTCAAATTCTGCTCACACCTTCTTGTAATAATTGTGCAGGTGCAGGCTAATAAGGCCATTCTGAATGTGTCTTTTAGATCTGTCATTCAACAGCATAGAGAAAATTGAGGGTCTGGAGTCTCTGCAGAAGCTTGAAGTGCTGAATTTGTCCAATAACAGAATCTCCGTTATTGAAAACCTGGATGGACTTGAGAAGCTCACTCATTTCCTCATGGCAAACAACCTCCTCGGACAGCTGGACAACGTAACAACATTTTCTTGCATGAATCTGTCTGTAACATGCTGCATTTGTATTGTGAGTATTGTGTGGCGTTTGTGTTTAAGCAACATCATGCAAATTGAATGCATTTCGCAGGTTCCCTATCTGCGGAAGTTCAAGAACCTGTTCACCATCAACTTATATGGAAATCCTGTCTCTAAGGAAGAACATTATAAATTATCCATCGCAGCCTACTTGCCCAACCTGGTGTGCCTGGACTACAGTTTCATTGACGAGAAGACAGTAAGTACAAAAGAGTTTCACTCAAACCCAGATTGCAGACATATTGTGCTCATCTCCAGGTTCATAGTTGTATTTTGGGTTTCTTATGGAAATCCTGATGGTTTGTTTCAAGGCACAGTTGCTGAATAGGGGATGAATGTTTTTCTCCATGGAAGTGTTTGGTTTGCAGCATTTAAACCTGCTTTATAATTAAAAAAAATTAAAAAAAACAAGACATGAATATCACACTGTTTACAATATGGGACCTTTAAGATTTATAATTTGTCGTGTTGATACTGTGTGATAAAATCGCTTGTGTCTATGTACAGAAACATGAAGGATCTCTCAAATACGGGTATGTCCTTGATAAGCTGAAATGTGAGGAACTGAAGAAGCAACAAGCTGATGAAACTGAGCAAAGTCAGGAAGCTGAAGTCAAATTACACACGGTAATATGAACGTTTAGTCATCGTCAACATTATTCTTCCCTGAGATGTAATTTGTTATTATACATACTGTGTGTAAGTACAGTTGGTCGTCCCTACAGGATGCCTTTGTGGAGTTCCTGAATGGCTCTCACCTGTTTAAGAGCATGCTGGAAGACGATCCAGAGGCAGAGGCGCTACACTGCGTACCTGAAGTGGCTCACCTGCTTCAGACATATCCTTTTGTTATCTGCGTTTTTTAATCCACACAGGTGTATAAATAACAACATACATTCCTTAACCCTACACTTACATTAGAAAACGAAATGGAGAAACTGTGTGTGCAGTTATTTGAGATAGGTTTGGCTGATCATAAGCGAAGAGAGACAGCGGTGAACTCCTTCTTCAGTGGTCGGAACGAGGCGGTGACGGACAACCAGCAGAAAACCTCGCATATATTGGCACATTTTGAGCAGCAACACAAAGAGGTTAGCTGTGAGGACCACATCGTACTGTATTTGACTTAGTAAACCTTCTATTAATTATTAATATAAGGACATATCTTGTGTTCATACTTTCTAGAGGATAGTGGAGTTGCAGCAGGTTTCAGACCAAGACTTACTGAAAGTCAAGATCAAAAACTGCAAAGAGGAAATTAACGAACTCCGTAACGGCCTCATGGAACTGGAGATTCAGCTGTTAGGCCAGCTGGAGGTTGGTGTGTGTGTCTGTGTGTGTGTGTGTGTGTGTGTGTGTGTGTGTGTGTGTGTGTGTGTGTGTGTGTGTGTGTGTGTGAGTAAGTTATGTTACATAGTTCAGTACATAGATGACATTGCATACATAGATTCTATAAACACTGATTAAATAATTAACCTTGCACCCACACATGTTTGAGATTTGTTCATAATGAGGCTCCTGTTCTTTTCAGGATATCGTCAAAATGTTGGAAATCAACATTTCAGAAATGCTTGAGAAATTCTGTGAAACTGCTCTGTGGATATATCCTTTTTTTTGGTTGTGAATCATCTTAAACACTTTGAAAAACTTCCATTAACACTGGTTCAGTATTGTTCTCAGGGTCGAGCTGATATTCTGTGGTAAGTGGCGCAAAAAGTGGGTATGCACTATATGAGGTGCTGCACCACAGGGGTGCCAAAACGATGGTAAAAAATGTATATATATTTATATTTTTTGGGGGTGTATTTTCTATATTAAGCTGCTGTTGTGTGTTTCTAAATTGTTGCTGTTTACCCCGCTGACACTGGGTAGTTGCCCCCCTGACTGTAGTGTAAGATACTGAGATACTCCTTTGGGGAAGCAAGTACAAGGGAGTT
Organism: Eutrigla gurnardus; assembly: GCF_963514095.1. Taxonomy (NCBI): domain Eukaryota; kingdom Metazoa; phylum Chordata; class Actinopteri; order Perciformes; family Triglidae; genus Eutrigla; species Eutrigla gurnardus. The sequence continues at coordinate 7,629,869 of NC_139931.1, forward strand.
TGGGAGCAAAATGAGCAATAATTGAAGTTAGACATTCCATGACACAGTCATACATTTGGGCAATGTCGAGATCTGGAGGATAAATATCATGAGAAAGTGCAAGTGATCGCCACAACTCATGTGGGGAAGGACAACCTGGATGAGGACATGCCAGATCATGTTAAAATGGTGAGTGTTATTAACTTTTTTATTATTATTTTAATTATTGAATATGTCTGCACATTTAAATTTGCCAAATTTAGCATATATATGTGTGTAAAGACGTATATATTTTATTGCAGATAGCAGAATAAGTGCTTTCTAATTTGAAGACAAGGTGGTGACATGGTTCATCACCACGGCCAGTGCCCACGGCGATTCACACATGTGTTTTCGCTTTGTAGCTGCTTACAGACAAAAACACAGTGATGGATGCACTGGCCACCGGCCACTTTAACCACCTGCTGAAGATCAGTGACCGAGAGACTCAGTTGGTCACACGTGCCGAAGCCTGGAAGGTGGCTCTTCTCAAAGAGGTAGATTAAAACTCCCCAATGTATATTTTCATATGGATGACATCTGTCTCCTGTATCTCACTGTATTGCTATTGTTTGCTTTTTTACTTTATGGGTTATTACAGATTCAAGACAAAGAACTTAAACGGAACCGCACAAGCATCTTAGACATCCACAGATATGTGGACCAATTGCGGGAGCAGCTGGAGGATTTGCAGTAGCATCACCTGTAAAAAAAAAAAAATGGAACAGGACATTTTCTCCAACAAATTTCATTGTGTGCAAAATATTTGTCTTCTATACAAAATAAAGAAATAAGAAATAATTCCACATGGTCAATTGTTTCTTGCTGCCTCCTTTGAGATTCAAAAGAAAAGTTTTTTTAATAATCATTACACTTTTTTTTCAATTTAAGGATGCCATTACAGGGAAAGCATCCATACAGGCGTTGTAGAACAAAAGAAAAATGTCCATACAAAAATAATGCAGAAAATGTACATGTTGCACATTAAATTACAGAAATCCAAATGAAAAAAAAATACGTTTGAATAAAAGGATTGACAATTCTCTACGGAATATATATTTAACAAAAGTGATATCTTCAAATCTTTTTTGTTTTTAGCAGTAATAAATATTATTCTCCATTTCCCTAAGGCTGCACTAAAAAACTCGGGTGATAATAAATTAGACAAACATATATAAAGAAAAAAGGTTATATAACAGTATATTAGTAACGTTTTTTGTATTTTATCATATTTATACGGCAAAACTATAGCCATATATCTTTGAATCTTGACCTCACCAAAATTTCTCATCGATGGTTGTAGTATGGCAGACAATTAAATACAACTCCCAGAATGCATTTGGGTAAATTGACCAATAAGACCCTTGCTCAGGCCGAGAGCCAGTTTCCAGCCAATGAAATTCAAGGAAGCTGGATTCTGAAATGAAACGTTGCAGTATCCCTCTTCGGCAGAAACGGTCCATGGACGGCTCGCAAAATTGAGCAAAGTTTTGGGACCTCTTGGATTTTGTGCAGCTGACAGGCTCTCTGTCAGCACCCATTCTCCGTCCAGCTGTGGTGTGCTCAGTCATTAAGTTCATGACGGTTGCTGACGGTGACACTTTAGCGCTCATCATGCCTGTCCGAGCAGAGTGTTGCAGTACCACCGGCTCGGCCTGCACATCCTCGGCCTCGCTTACTCCCCCGGCCCCGATCAACACCTACCAGCCCGGCGTGGCCACCTCGCTGCTGTACAGCGGCTCACAGTTTCGGGGTTACCAGAAGAGCAAAGGCAACTCTTACGACGTTGAGGTTGTTCTGCAGGTAATGTGTTACGGACATGCACGCGACATATTTGTGTTTTTTAACATTAGTTTGTTAAGTCAGCATATTTCTAGCCCTAGTTGCTAACTTAGCTGACGTTAGCTTGTTAAAGATTTTTATGGTTGTCATACAACAAGCTGACCTAATTTTGCCGGATGACTGTGTTTTTCTCCTGTGACATTCTTTCACTTGGACTTTATTTCATTACTGAACGTTTTCGTCACCTATTTTGAGGTATTTTATTTTACATATGCTACCTATGCAAGTTAGCATTTAGTGCAACTAGCTACCAAAATGAGTGGAAATGAATCTACTAGCATTGACTTTGACAGCAATGTCAGCAGACTTGCTGACAGAAATTACAGTGCCTGTTTGCATGCCCACTTGCTCCAGTTTGTCTCTGTTCACACAACCCCTCTGGCATTTAAAAAATCATCAAAAAGAAGAAGAACCATTTTGCACCTGTGATTTCAGGCCACTTGAGATACGTAATTATGTATTTTCCCCCCATTTCTTTGCAGCATGTGACTGTGGAGGACTCATATTTGTGTGGATACCTGAAGATCAAAGGCCTGACGGAGGTGAGCTTTAAAACTAGGTCAGATGCAGTGAGACTGACCTTTATTCTTTCAAAAACTGGTTTCTATGTGGTTTGTAAGCGAGTAGGAACTGGTTTCCACTTGCTTGATTCAGGCAAAATTTAAACACAGAGATACAGATAGAGGTAGACAAATTTGTGAGCCCACTAGGTTTAACCTCTTTTTCAAGTCTAGACTCTAGCCCTTAGCTTAAGTGTTTCAACAGTATACCCATTACATTACACAACATATGGAGGGCAAAAGCTCAGCATGATTTTGAAGTGAATTTTGGCTGTGACTGAGTGAAGTGAAAGACCGAGTAGCCACTAGCCAGGATGTGTTTCGTCGTAGTTTCATTTTCAGACGGACAATTTGCTTACGGAAAAAAAATAAGCCAAGAAAACAAACAGATATTGATAAGTGTATGTCTGAGTCCATCTACTAACTGCAACAGCGTACAAGTAGGGCTGTAAATCTATGTAAAATGACTACAAAGTCCTCACGGTTGCATCACTTGCTGTAATAATCTCGTAGTTCATAGCGTGCTGCACAACATCTACGTTTCAGGAAGTGCTGGAAATGTAAATCATTCTCATGTTGCATTTTTAAACACCATACAGTTTGCAGGCACACACTTTAGAACCGAGGTTGAACTGCCGTTAATGTGTCCACTTTCCTTCCTTTTGGTGACAGGAGTATCCGACTCTCACAACATTCTTTGTGGGTGAAATTATCAGCAGTAAAAGGCCTTTTTTAACTCGGAAGTGGGACGCAGATGAGGATGTGGACAGAAAGCACTGGGTAAGTCCTGTTTGAAATATATTAGCTAACAGCACAAATATGGTGCAGCAGTAATAGTACGTTAATTGGTTTAGTGTTTGCGAACATTTTCAGCAGCTCGCATCAAATTATCACACGCCATAACAACAGGATACATACACTAAGTAACCACAATGTGAGTAGCCTTCTATATGATGGGAACGATATCATTTTGTTCGTTTGTTCTTCTCCATTAAGAATAGAAGGAGCTGTACAGAAGCAGCACTTATCTGTGTGTTGTGAGAAAAGTCCTTGGTACATGTTAAAATTAAGTTTATATTGAGGAACAACAAGCATCTCTGTATGTATAAGCATGTAATGATTAATGATGATAATTTATGTGGCAGGAAATGAAACTTTGCATCCCTAGTTGTAGTTGTCTTGTCACCGTCTCTGTAGTTCTCTTATTATTTAATTTAATTGTTTAACTCTCACCAGGGCAAGTTCCAGCCTTTTTACAAATATGCCAAAAGCTTCAACTCGGATGACTTTGACTACGAAGCGCTGAACAACAGTGATTATGTCTTCATGAGGTGGAAGGTTAGTACATAAATGTATGTTGTCTCTCTTTCTGTCAAAGTGTTAGTTTCGAGCTCTAACCTCCACTCTTTTATTTTTTTGCTGCACTCTCAGGAGCAGTTTCTAGTTCCAGACCACACCATCAAAGACATTAGCGGTGCCTCCTTCGCCGGCTTCTATTACATCTGTTTCCAGAAGTCCACAGCTACTATCGAGGGTTATTATTACCATAGGAGCTCAGAATGGTAACTATTAAAACAGAGCCAATCGTTTTGCCACATGAGCGCATGTGTCTTATGGGGATATTAATCTCAATTGTCTTTTCCCCTCGCCCCCGCAGGTACCAGTCTCTAAACCTAAACAACGTTCGAGAGCACAGTATGCCTATTTATGAGTTTCGGTGACAAACGCACACCCGAGTATCGAGTCAAAGAGGGGACAGCTCGTACTGCCCCGTGGTTAAATGGGACGGGAACAACAGGGAGCCCTTTACTGCCAAGATGGGAGCCGACCCGTTTCTCTTGCTGCAGGGAAACAAAACATGCGGTCGGACACTCCTGTGGCGGACTGAAAGACAGAAAGCACAGAAAGAGAAGAGATGAACGGAAGACAAAGATCAGTGAGCGATGGATCGTACTTGCGGTCACTGCAGATCTCATGTTCGCCTCGGATTTAATTTTGTAAATTATTTTTTCCCTTTATTTGTGTCACTTTTTTTAAACATTTCGTGCTACCTGATTTGCGCTCTCATAGGATCTGCCTCCCTGTTGTACATCGAAATATGTTCTTGATTTCCTTCGGTGGAGAAACACGATTGCCTTTTAGCTAAGAGTTGCAAAAGAACGAGTATAAAGGGTATACATTTGCGAGAAGAGTTTTGTTTGGTGAAGCTTAATTCAAGTAATCTAAAATCACTTCAGCGTCCGTAGTGTTTCATGCAGAGTGTGATGGTTGGGTTTTTGCCAAAAGGCTGCAGAAGTAGCAACGATGAGCAGTGATCTACTTTTTATGCAAGGTCTGTAAGATTAGAAGATGTGGTGTTTTTGCTCAGGGATGGTGCGTTTGGACTTTGGACTGGAGTTGGGATTACAGTGATGTTGACAGGTCGTTAATAACCAATAACCAATCACTTCATAGCACAGTTGTCTCATCTTTAAACGGCTTCACAAATCTTCTTTTACATTTTCTCTATGCAAGCCAAAGGCCACTAAGAGGAAGGATTTCCAACTTCACCTAACTTACATCATTTTCAGAATATTTATCTTCCTTTTATTTATATTTTTTCAATCAAAAATGACCTTGAGTACAACATAAGAAAAATAAATATTTATTTAATTAACGATTTCCAGCAGTTGAAGCTCAGACGTGACCGCTAATTCCAACAATGGAAGGTTTTCAGTCGCGTAGTAAGAAAATGAGGCACATGTTGAGTTGAGATGTTAACGCAACAAAAGCAATGCAATCTAAATGTTAATCTTCAATACAGACTGGATAAAATATTTAGTTTCAGTGTGGTCACATTCATCCTTTCAACATTATTCCCATCTTTAGAAACAGTTATGGCTGAATGAAAGAAGGTGCAACAGTTGGACGTAACATCAAAAGTTTAACACAACCTACTTATCTACAGTGTGTTACTGTTCTGTCCTGAGTGAAATATATTTGTTTATTTTTAAAAAAAAATTAAGCACCTTTGGTGGCTCCTGGAGAAAAGTAAGAAGTATAAACCTCCTTTGATATTTAAGTGAAAACCTGCTGCCTTACAATTTTAAATGTGTAAAGCTACCTTTTTTTTAAGACAAATCATTAGGTTAGTAACGTTTTATTCAAACAAAATCATAAAAAAAAGTATGTTTCTGTGTTTGAGAGAAATTGTGCAAAACTTTTCTATTAACCACCTGAGGATTGTGAAAGTTTGTCTGGAAATGGTTGATGTAAAAGTGAAGTTCTGGAGAGAGCATGTACTCCTGTTATAAACGTTCAGCTGGCTCGCTCGCCTGCAGCATGACAAGGGAATTTTAATGGGTTGTATTGTATCATGTTTTTTGTTTTTTTTAACACAAGTATGAGGATTGAAAATGCTACAATCCGCATGATAAAAAAGATTTAAAAATAGCTTTTTATATTAATCGTGTAACGGAGAACACAACAAAATGTGCAATGTGAGAAACAGATGTTTATGTGAGAGTGACAGCATAACAGCTGCTTTAAAGAAGATGATGTATGATAAATCACCTATCTAGAAATAAAGAGTGAACTATTTCATACACAGTTGTCGTTTGTTTTTGTAGAGCGAGAGAGAGAGGTGCAGCAAAGGTTCCTGGGTGAAACAACCAGGGACGTTGTAGTGTGTGCATAGATATAATAACCGCCACTAGATGTCAGTAGTGGGCAAAGAAAGAAATCACATTTCCAAGAATGTCAGACTCCAAACTGTTGAGGCCTCTACAGCTTTTGCAGCAGTTAAACTGTGTGTTGTAAATATATTCACCAAAATTTCTTCTTTATCAGATCAAATTCACGCACATCAGTATTATTATCATTATTATATATTTTTTTTTAACTGCTTTTAGTATTAAATGTTAAATGTTGCCCCCTAGAACAGTTTGGTTTCATAGGTGCTTGGAGACCAAGGGCAGATTTCCATTAACAACTTCATTCAAACCGAAGGAATGTGGTAGAGTATGTTTCGGGGGTTCCTTTGCATGGCTGATGATTAACCACTGAAGTGGCTTCAGGAAAAAAACATTGATGCTCAATAAATGTCATGTCTTGGCGTACGTGCTGCAGCTAACGTGGAGAGGAGGAAACAGGGTTTTTGTCCGTGCAAAAGTTAAGAAATGTGAAAAAGAATATGGGCAACAACTTCCTTATCTGGCTTTAACAATGCAGGCTAGACCAAAAATAACTTCTGTCACATAATCACAAGAAAACAAGAAAAAATTTGAGGTTTGCATGAAGTAAATCAAGGCTGTGTTCATCCATGTGCAGTGTGTGTGTGTGTGTGTGTGTGTGTGTGTGTGTGTGTGTGTGTGTGTGTGAGACCAGCCTCATATATATATTGTATTTTTAATGAGTGCTGCTTCAGTTCCTGCTAACTTATTACAATTTGAAACATAAGCTGTAGGCAGTTGGATCATTATTTTTCTTCACTTCTTTTCCTACTTAATTTGAGTCTACTTTTCTTTATTTTTTAGTTTCTCATCTTATGTACAACTTTTTTTTTTAACTGAATTTGTGTCTTGAAGGTTGGAAATGCACCTATTTTATTTTAGCCTTTTCAATGTCACCTCTGCCAGGAATATGTTCTTCTACACTGAATGAAGCACCACATCCTGGCTGGCGTCACATTTCATGATAATTAAAATAATCCTCTCTAATTCACCGCCTCCACGGCAGTATTCAACAGCTTCACCGTGACTGCCGAGAAACGTAGATTAGAGAAGAATTTGCACACTGAACCTGTTGGTGGGGTAACAGATCTCTGCAACAAGGGGCGAGGCGTGATTGGCTGCGGAGACGGCGCCACACCTGCGCCGGTGGAGGGACTATAAACGCACCTGCGGAGCATCTCGGCCGCCAGTCGCACCGCGGAGGGTCTCAGCATCAGCAGCATGGAGCGGTATCCCATCAGTGTCGGTTTAATCGGAGTGATGCACAAGGAGAAGAACCAAGTAAGCCGCGTGGAGCTTTTGCCCTTCAGGTTTTGAAGCCTTTTTTGTTGTTGTTGTTGTTGTATTTTTATGTTTTTATTTTCTCCCCCAGATGTACATGACCTCCGTGCTTTGGTCGGACCAGAATGAAATCGTGGTCTACAGGACTTTTCAGGATTTCCAGAAAATGCACGTGAGTGTAAAACGCCTGCTCCTCTGCGCGTGCACGTGCGGTTGTTCACGTTTCTGTAACACCTTTCTTTAATTTACAGAAACAGCTGAAGAAAACGTTCCCAGCGTCGAGCAAAACGAAGAAATCCGACAGAATCATCCCCAAATTTCGAGGTACGTGTTGGTTAGAATGACAGCTGCCTGACTCGCTGAAGTGGATCCTGGTTTTAAAGCGTCCCCCTTGTGATTTAGACAAAAATGTGAGCGGGAGCGGCAAGAAGAAAAGTCCGGCCAAGTCTCTGCTGCGCCTCAAGGCCCTGCAGAAATACTGCAACGAGCTTCTGAGCTGCGACCCGCAGGTCTGTCAGTCCGCAGACCTCGTCAAGTTCTTCCACCCCATAGACCAGGACCTGCAGCCGGACTTCTCCAAGAACAGGTACCGTCATGGATGCATGGAGCCTTCTTGGGACCCTTGAGTTTCCTAAACCAAATTAAAAAAACCTTACAAAGAATAAGAAATAAAAAAAAGTTAATTACTGTAATTTAAATAAACATATAGAAGACTGTAAAGGAATTGCAAGAATGTGGATCATGTTAAGCGCTCATACCTGCCAGGAGCCTTTTTAAAAAACAACAACCTGGTAGACTAGTCCACATTCCTGCATGACACCACTTCTACTAGGACGAGGAGAACCTCCATGTTGACCTGCGCCCTGTCCTCCTCCTCAGCATCATGGTCATGCCATCGGACAACGAGACCAGGACCAACGCGGGACCGGACCGAGGCGGCAACGTGACCCAGCCGTTCATCACAGAGACGTACAGGTGCGTGGCCGCGTACGAGGCCAAAGACACCAAGAACAAACCGTTCAAGGTGGCGCTGGACGAGAACGTAGACGTGCTCATCAAAGACAAAGGGGGTGAGTGACCCTTTTTTTCCCCCCGGTGACCCGGAGCTCGTTGTGGCAGATTGCCCAGATGGCATTGTCTAAATGTGTTTGTTGCAGGGTGGTGGCTCGTGGAGAACGAGGACAAGCGGATGGCCTGGTTCCCCGCCCCCTACCTGGAGAAGCTGGATTACGACGACGATGAGGATGAAGATGAAATAGACGGGATGCCCGAAAGCGGTACGTGCAGTTACGGTTGCAACCAAGGATATTACATCATCAACACTTGGCTTAAAGCCTGCATAGTGCATGCAGCTCATAATTAAGTGGCTCCATGTCAGTCGAGCTGAGGACATGATGTACTGAAGTTGTTGCTCCTCGCCCTCAGGAATGAAGTATACCGCAGTCAAGAGCTACAAGGCCACCAAAACCGACGAGATCACCGTGGCCATCGGCACAGCGGTGGAGCTGCTGCAGAAGTCTGACAACGGCTGGTGGCTCATCAGGTATTCCACGTTTTGGCTGCAAACTTTTAAAACAGATTGCAGATGAAGAATGGAAATCTCAAAAATGACATGTGATGTGTTGCTTTTTAGGTACAAAGGTAAAGTAGGTTACATCCCCGCCATGTACCTGCAGCCCTACAACATCCCTCACATCCGCATGGCGACCCACCATCAGGACCGCCGCGCCTCCTCCCCGCACCACCTCGACTCCCTGGCCGTGGAGAAGTTCTCCAACCAGCGCAGCCTCTCGCAGGGAAACCTGCTGCAGCCGCAGCCCCCGCCGGTCCGGTCCTCCTCCGCCAACACACTCAAACCAGAAAATCAGCAGAGGTCACACTCGCCTGAACCTCCTCTTCCTCGGCCTCGGTCTGCGGCGAGCGGCATCGCCAAAACCTCACCTACAAAGTACGCCCCGCCGCCCACCATCATGGTGGAGATGGACGGGGAAGAGGGCATGAGCTCCAGAGCCCAAAGCGAGGGAAGCTTCTCGAGCGACAGCGACTTCAGTGACGAGTTGAATTCTTCCTGGGCGAGCTCCTCGTCCATCAACCTGAGCCAGAGCTACGGGGGGGCTTCTCTCAGCCGCACGCCTCTCCCTACGGTGGGGGGCAACTACCTCAGCCCTACGAGCATCCCAGAGGGGCGAATGGTCCCCAGCGTCTCAGATCCCAACCTCTACAAGGGCCCGATGACGCCCAAGGTGCCGCCCAGACCGCAGGCCCGGGAGATCCTCACCCGGTGTTCTACCGTCACCCGCAAGAAGGCAGCCAATGGCGGACTGTCACCCGCAGGCAGCATGTCACCCGCAGACAGCCCCTCGTCCTCAGGCAGCCTGTCACCCGCGGACAGCCCTTCACCCCCACGCAGCCGGTCACCCGCAGGCAGCCGGTCACCCGCACTAAGCCGGTCACCAGCAGGCAGCCGGTCACCAGCAGGCAGCCGGTCACCCGCACAAACCAAGATCATGAGCCGATGAAGTTCATAGTGATGCAAGTTCAAGTCCAGTCTGTGGCCCAAGTGGGACTCAGTGAAGTTGACCTGGAAAGCACGAAATAACGACTGAGTTCTGAAATGATACGAAACGATAAATAACCATCGTTTCCATTGTTGTCCTGATGGAAAAGTGACTCGTCGGTCTCGTTAATCTTGTTTGCATAATGTTTGAAGTGAAAGTGCCAACGAGTAAAATCAGTAAATCTACACATAATCAAGATGATTCATCTTGGAGGAAGGAAACACTCATAATGCTTTATAACGTTATACTTTCTATCCTGAACAGTCATTTATTTTCCATACTGGAAACCCAGTGTTGTGCCTTATATGCATCTCGACTGGGGAGAGGGAGAGATCGATTGTTCTTGTAACTGCAGCAAAAGTAAATATTTGTCTGAAATACCAGCGTGTGAAGGCTGAACTATTTCCTGCTAAACCATGTTTACAGTAAACTCAACCTGAACCCTGGTATATGTGTAAATAGCGCTGAATATACGCACCTGAGTCTAGTACATTCTGGGTGTAGCCACATTGTTGCTGAAGAGCTTGGAACAAATAAAACATATTTGGGGAACATGATGTCATCGTGTGTTTTGTTCCAGTGAGAAGCTGGGATTTGGAAATGAATTAACGATCAAAAAAGCCTAGTTGCTAATGAATTGTGTCGATGGATTAACCGTTTCATCTCCACACTAGTGTGAACTTCAATAGTTAAAACATAGTAAACAACGGATGAATAGTTAAAACTAGAAAAGTTTATTGGCATATTTGGATTGTTTTTTTCTTCCCATAAATTCTGGACAATACAATGCAATGTGTTCTCCTAAATGAACACTTACCTAACAGCCAATTAATCCTGTAATATTTCGGCTCAATTGACATAAAGTCTGTAATTAACTCATCAGTTTGTGCAGCTGTTTATCCCACGATAATAAATCTCTTTGATTAATGAAGACAACAAATCATCATGACAGGTCTCTCACAATGGGGCTCTGTTCCAATAAAAGTCAAAAACCGCGACGCACCCAACATGGACTGTCAGTCACGTAACAGGCAGATTACTATTTGGACAATTCATAAACAATGTGTTGTACTTTATAAAAACGTTTTTTTTTTTTTTTAAACATGACAAAATGTGGTTTAACCAGGAACCGTGTTGCGGTTGAGCCGGTAGATCAGGACTATGAATCATTGCAGAAGGAGACAATGGGTGCTGGTTTCTGCTGTGGGGGGGGGGGGGGGGGGGGGGGGTTCAATGCTTGAATGGTAACTCTGCCTTCCTTCAGTCTCTCCTCTTCGCCTTCCTAACATCCATCATTCTGCTCAAACTGAATGGGAAACACAATTTAGTTACTGGCTTTACACGCTGCTGAGATGGGGAATGCACAGATAGTCCTATTATCTGTACCATCATCATCACTCCACACCTGTCTCTCTGTCTCTTCCTGTACTGCCACACATTCAGTTAATGGTCCGGGACAAGAAACTCTTGGGTTTTTATCTCCGGGACTGAGTCATCCGTTATCAGCTGTGAGATCCCTGTCAGCTGGCGAAGGTCTGGCCTTGTGGAGCGGCAGGAACCGGGAGACATTTGATCGCTTTTGCCGTCGTTTGATCTTCTTCTTCCTCCTCTTCCGAGCTCTCCTCACTTTCAGACTTGTGGTTGCCGTTGGTTTTGGTGCTTTCTCCGTTTTCTATCTGCCCGCCGTTGGTGGAGGCTTTCTTGGTGGCGCTGACCTCGTCATCGTCCTCCTCCTGCTCTTTTTCCTCGACTGGGAGATCTGGATTTTCCTCTTGTCCGCCATCGCTGTCGTCTCCATCTCGCCTCTCATCGCCGCTGGCCGTTCCTTTCTCCTTGTCGATCGTGAAAAAAGGAGTAGTGGTATCCATGTCTTCATCTTGGTCCATGCTAGACAGGATGTACCAACAGGGGTTAGAGTCACGAAGTGCAAATCAACATCATTGTAAAGCTCTTATGGTGCATTCAGAGCGTTTCTGTTTCATTTACAATAAGTATCTTTGCAGCAACTTCACTTTCAGCCACACTCGACTTGGCCTCCAAAAAAGGAAAACTGCCGCGGCAGCCCGGTGTAACACAAAGAATGCTGCTCTGCCACCTTTGCCTTTTCTGGATTTATGAAACGAAAACACAACCAGCGCCTTTGTGCGTTTCTGTCTGCGGCCTCGGCCGGATCGATTGCATGCCTTATATCATGTGTGACCCAGATAATGACAATATCTCTCTTACTGAGCAGTAGGTGGTGCTGAACTCAACCCTGATTGCACGTAGTCAGAGGCGAAACACGAGGAAGTTAGCTCCAATCTCTCACCCGAGAGGTTAAACAAAGGCCGTGAAACCCACAATAGAGCCGATCCGTCTGCTCATTAATGACATGGCAGAAGTTGAACCTCACCTGGATGGTGCTCCGGCCACCCTCATCTTCTGCCACATGTAGTTCAAGAACATGGACGCCTGCAGCAGCTTGCCAATCCTCTGCATGTGTCTCTCTGTGGGAGAGCGAGAAGGATACGTAGTCGTCATTTTAGCCCACATTTTAATAACCAACATGTTTACATCAATGTCTAAAAAGACTAAAAATAAAGCTTCAGGCACCAGGGAGCTTTCCCACTGTTCTCGTTTTCTCCGTGGGAGAGTCCAGGGTGACAGACAGCCTTGAAACCAGTTTGTGGGCTACATTTGGCACTTGTCATTGCTCTTGTAACGAAGAGGATGCTATCATTATCATGTCCTCTCTCCGTACTCAATGTTCTACTTATTTACCGTCTACAGGCGAGGTGAGTATGGCAAGCCGTTTTAACATTTAATCGAACCACACTTATATTTTAGATATCCATAATAGCATTTCTCCTAGTCAAAATGTAATTTGGACTAGTAGAAATGGTAATTAAAGATATCCACAATACATTCTTACTAGTAAAAATGATATTTTAAGATATCTACAACTTTGATTGTACTAGTCAAAACTAAATTTAAGATATCTAAAAATCCTTAAAAAGTTTAAGTGGCCGTTTTATCATTTAATAGCTAAACTGGATATGTATTGAGGATATCTGTAATTCAATTCTTCCTAGTCATAAAGAACATTTCAGATATCCACAATGGCATTCTTCCTAGGACAAATGACGTCACTTTTGCCATTAATGTGTATTGGGCTTTCAATTTCAGATATCCACAATTACATTCTAGATATCTAGAATGAACATTCTGGATATCTGCAATTTAATTCTTACTAGGAGAAACTCCCATTTCAGATATCTTCAATCCAATTGTTACTAGTCATAATTTAAAATTTTTAAAATGGCGTCCTGTCTACCTGTCAACAGATATCCACAATACATTTGTGGATATCTGCAATTGTATTGTTCCTAGTCATAATTCTAATTGTAGATATCTGAAACTACATTTCTACTAGTCATAATATGAATTGTGGATATCCATAATGACATTTGTACTAGTCACAATGTATTTTTGGATATTCAAAATTACATTCTGGATATCTGGAATAATTTTTCATTTTGGATATCTGAAATTAAAATTATGACTAGTAACACACTAACACTGTGTGACAGTGACACATAGCCCCTCGGCTGACCTGTGTATGGGATGAGTCCCTCCAGGTGGGTCCGGGCCCCCTGGTACTGCAGCAGCTCCTCGGGGGGCAGGTGTGTGAGGAGCACCTGGAGGACCGCCTGGGCGTCCTGACAGTTTCTGGCGTTGGTGTTCCACACGGCACAGTAGCGCAGGAGCGACTCTGAGAGGGGGTCCAAGTCAAGAAATAGATTAGAAACTTTATTAGTCTTAGTACTTTTAGATGCTTTTTATTTTGTCATGCCATCATTCCATAGGTGGACGTTATTGATCCGTTACCTTTCTGGTCCACTCGAAGTTTCAGTACCGTCTTCTCCAACAGCTCGCTGCTATTCTCCACCTCACGTGCCGCTAGAACAAGACGGCAGAATATTTCTTCATGTTACATTTGTAAATGTGATGTTCTCACATGCAGAGGAGAAGCAGAATTACTGATTGAGACGGTGTGTAGCTTTTTTTTTTTCTTTAATGATGTGTTATTTCACAGAAAAAGGAAACTGAAAGAATTTGAGAGCTTTGGGAATAGTAATGGCACCGTCTCTCCTGAAACACGTCTCTTTTAAAAAGGTATTTTTAAAAATAAATTAAAGGTGCTTTTTAATTTGGCTTTTAATTCGATTTTATTTAAATGGTACCAATGTTTTTCTGTTTTGCGATAGTATTGTGCTATTGTTGCATTTTGGGCTGCATCTTAGTGTAAAATGCTAGTTATTATTACTATTATAATGGGTTTAAAACATTCAAAAATGTAAGTTAACATAGATATAATTAGAACCGCTATGTAGACGTAACCCGTTGTACACATGCATACCTGGGTTTGGCATGACAAGGCGTTTTAACACCTTTAATTACCATTATGCAACTAATGCATCTGCCTTTTGCATCTAGTGGATGTCAGGCTGATCCAACTCTGAAGACACCCTGCAGGCATGAATGTATTTTCCTTGCTTGTGTAACTCTTTAAATATAACTCTTCTAATGTCATCCCAGGAACCTCTTTGGCAGTTGTGTTGAAGGACATGATGGCTTCAGATTAACAGAACGTCACGGACTTATTTGGAAAAAAAAGAGTGTGAGTCATTGGACAGGACAAAAGAACATAAACATTGTGGGATATAGGTGCCTTTTGTTTTCGTGGTGACAGGTGTATCTTTGACAACGCTCTGGTGACTCAACGGAGCACATTCACAAAGAGAGATGACAGATTTACGAGAAAAAAGCCCAGGCGAAACGATGAACAACAGCGATGCCGTCTGTACGGAGGAGATATGATGTGGCACAAACACAGCGGGACAGGTTGGAAGTCATGTGTACGCCGAGCCTTCGAGATTTAAGGCGCCGGCTTTCCCAGTCTCTCTTTCCCGTCAGCTCCTAAGTGTCCACATACATGCTAAAACAGAGCGAGTTGTAGCACAAAGTACCTTTGATCACGGTGAGCACCGTGTGAGGCTGGTCCAGCGAGATGGCGAGTCCCAGAGCTTTCAGGTATTTCTTTTCATGGAGCAGGTTGGACAACTCCTGTTGCCTGCAGACATGAAACGTGCATATTCAGAGACACAGGCACGTGCAAATATTTGTAAAGGTCATCAAAGTTTATGGCCATTATGGTGGATATCCACACAAAGAAATTAAATATCATCAATGGATAGAAACTGGCTTGACAGACCAATCACAGTAACAGCAGGAATAACCTCTATGTGCCCCAAGTTGGTTTCAGCTACACTGCAACTCTCCCATAAAATACAGGATGCAAATAAACGTCCTCTTTGCTCATAAAAAATGTCTTGGTTATATACATTTTAATTGATTTTGCTACAGCTACAGACCTAAAATTCCCTTCTTCTTATCTGAACGCGCGTGCACTTTGCCAGGCCTGACCCAGTGACCCTTTAAGATCCACCTCAGCCGAACACAGTCTCTGTGTATGTTGCAACTAGGTCTAAATCCAGGTCTGGGGGCCTGAGTGATTCCTCCGGGATCTCTAAGCCTCCGGCAAAACTTGGGATGGAGGGCCGAACGACATCAGCTGACTGTCACACCCGTTCATATGTAAAAGATACCGTGTACTGCAGCTTACTTGAGCATGTGATCCTCCTGCTTGGCCTGCTCCTCTGCCATCTCCACCTCAGTCACATCCTAGCAGCGGACAAAAGACATACATTTTTTGGTCACATATTGATCCCTGCAGGGGGAAATTCTTCTATCCCCCCCGAGAGAAGAGAGGTGTGACACTTAGACAGTGAAAGATGAGCTTGATAAGACGTCGACTGAATATTTGGCTGAAGGGAAACAGGTTTGTTGCCAAAACTGACCAAACAAGCTTCATCCTGGCTACGTTGCGGTGAATCATAATCACACTCACCACCCACACGGCGATGTTGGAGTCCGCCGAGCCGGTCACCATCTTGTCATCTTTGCGGCTGGCGTGGAGACCCCACACTTTGTCCTGGTGGGCGTCCAGGGTCTTCACACACTCGTTGGTCTTTATGGTCCACAGCTTCACCAAACCATCGGAGCCACTGAGGACAGACGGTCGGTTGGAAGAGTTAGTCAGTCAGTCTTATTGAAACACGCTACACCGCCGAACACTCACTCTGCATAGTGTATTCACAAATCAACCTGCAAAATGACTGTTATGGAGAAAAGCTTTGCGGGTTACCTGGTGAGCAGCTGAGTGCCTCGGCTCACAAAGATGACCTTCAGAACAGATGCATCGTGGCCCTCGAATGTCTAAAGAAAAAAAAAGAAATCACATCACTTTCTAATTTAAAGCCACAACTCTTATCTTGACATAATGACTGCTGGATTTAAAGTGAGAACTGTAGTAAGTGATGCTGTATTTCTCGCGGCCCACCTTGAGGCAGCTGAAATCTTGCAGGCTCCACAGTTTGGTGGCGCCATCTGCAGAGGACGTGGCCAGCACCTGGTCGACGGGAGAGAAACAGACGGCCCAGACGCCACGACGGTGGCCCCTAAACACCCCCAGCAGGCCCACGTCCCCCTCCCCCGCCAACGTCCACAGTTTGGCCGTGCGGTCCTGGGACCCCGAAGCCAGCAGCTTGTCGTTGGGCGACACTGCCACGCTGTTCACATCCTGGAAGGAGCAAGGGTGGAAGACGGGGAACACGTTTTTCACAAAGCTGGTGAGGTTTGAGTCAATTCAACTTTGAAGAAGGAAATGTATTCAAAAGGAAACGTGGTGAGAAATTAGAAAACGGAAATCACTCTGAATTCCACGCACTACGTTATACATAACAAATGAGGAGTTAAGTAACCAGATGGTGCTGATGGACAGATTGTTATATCTTACATCAGCGCCAGTGGTTTGTAGTTGGCACGGAAAGGTAGGTAGGAAGGAAGTACGTCGGTAGGTAGGAAACAGGTTGTGTTGAAATTCTTTATCTTCCAGTGACTTTTTAACGGGAATCGGTTCCACTGGTAAGCACATTTTTCTCCATTTCCTCATGTGAGGAATCATAATGCATGAAGCTGTTAACAAAGAGATGGTTGACTCACACACATGTGTGTGTGTGTGTGTCACTCTGAAGCTTTGTTACACTATTATACAAGCAACAACTTGTACAATTGTGGAGTTTTTTATTGATGCTGTATTATCATCAACTCTTTTGTGAAAATGAATTAGAATTAATTTCATCCACTTCCACTTTTGTAATGAGGCATTAGTGAAACTTTAATTAAAGTTTTAGTTAATACAGTAAAAGTGCATAATTACACAGTGAAAATATGATTGACTTAAGTATGTACCATTATATAGTATATTTTTACATTATTATTAAAGTTTAAGCAAAATTGTATTCTTGTTGGTTCAGACTTAGTGAATTCTTTATTCTTTTCTTTATGAAAACTTTATTTTTAAAATTATTTTGACCTTTGTCTATTGCCTTGATCAATCCATATATTTGGTTTATAAAGTGTATGAAAATAGTGAGAAATTCCCGATCACAATTATCCAGAGCAGACAGACAAACAGTCCAAAAGCTCAAAACTAATTCAGTTCAACTTAAGACGAGGAAAAAGGCTAAAACTTAAACTAAACAGCTTCTAGAAGCAGGTGGACTATTTGTGAAATGCAGTAACATTTGCACTGTAGGGGAAAACTGCATTCTCATTACTGTCTTTTCTGTCTGTTTCAGTCCAAATGCACCAACGAAAAAATAAATCAAATCTTGCATTCATGCAGAAAAGGAGGTGTACGTCCGTATGTGAGCAGACAGACGGTGATAATGGCGTGACGTGTCAACGCAGTTTATTAAAATGACAGAAAAGCTGTCAAAGAGTAGTGATACGGCAGGAAACCAGGAACTCTAAAAATCCCCAAATAATAGCAGGACAGATCAGCTTTCTCAGTCAATATGACACTGGGGAATGGATTTCTTCAGTGGGATACATTTACCATCAACACTGACTGGAAATCCACATAAAAAGGTGTCAGACAATGATGAGATTTCCTGCTGTTATGCAGGGAACCTGGCAGTGTGTTATGCACATTAAAGTTACCATAACATATGCTTCTGCTCGCAATGCAACGTTTCTCACAAGCTTTATCTGAAAAAATAGGAAAAATAAATTTGTAGAGCCACCCTGACACACCTTGTTAATTAACTTATATAACCACCTCAAGAATTTGCTTTCATAATTATTATCGGCTCTGCAAGGAGATTATGTGTTCACTAATGTGGGCATGCATGCATGCATGCATGCGTGTGAACACCTCTTTGTGTGTCTGTACACCTTATCTGTACTAGAACATGCTGAGAGCACACAGCCTCCTAGATTACAATGAGAATCAACCCGTCATCAAGTGGAAAACATGTCTAATACGCATGGCCACACCTGGTTGTAGACACACCTGGGGAAGATCTGCACTCTGCTGACTAAGTGCAGTCTAATTTTGTGTTCTTCCCATCAGTTACTTACCAGGCTGATTTCGTACACGTAAACAAACAGTGCTGCCAGGATAAATGATCTCTCCACGCCCTAACGCTGTGAGGTTGTACCTATTGTTCTCTGACAGGTAAAATGCTGTGGAGAGGAATTTCTCCTCGAGGCCAATACATGAAGTCTTTTCTTTGGTATGATCACGTAAAAGCCCACAGGATGGTCAAGCAACCTTGATCTCAAATGCATCAGTATCTAATGAAGGCTAAATGCATGATGTTGAGATCTTGCTCTGTATTGTTCTGCATACTGTATCAGCTACAAATGGCTGCAGGAATTTCATTCTGTGAGTGTCGTGCTCGTACCTTGTCGTGTGCCTTCTCTGTGGTGCGGGGGGCCAGCTGATGCATGTCCATCCCTGCTGTAGAAAGGTCTGCCGGGAGATCCCACACCTTCACGGTGCAGTCCTGACTGCCAGACACTATGAACGAGGCTTTCATCCTGGACGCGCAGATGGAGAATCGTTGTTTAACACCGAATCATTAATACTAACTGAAGGAAACGCATATGTGACTGCAGGAGTGTTACCTGGAGCAGGTGATGGAGCCCACGGCGTTGGCGTGGTTGGAGCCCTGAGCAACACAGCGCACCTGCCCACTGTCGCTGTCCATCTGCCACACACGCACCGACCGGTCCTGAAGACCAAACACACAAATACCATTGCTGTAAAATACCCTCCTTGTTTTTGTACATATCTGCTATGTAGTATTTTATTTCATTGTATTCTAATCTATCATTATGTGTTGATTGCTGAAGCATTGTATTGACATGAAATGAGCCACTAATTTGTGATAACCTACTGAACCTACGGACTACAAATTAAAATTAGCTCACTGGCAACCTCAAGCACGTTTACATTGGAGGGACAAATTAAAACCACTCCCTGGCAAAGAAGCAAATAAATAAATAAATAATACGGATGTTGACTTAAGTGTGGTTCAATACTGGATTTATAGGAAAGCGCGCGTTTGTGGCTTTCTGTTGACTTTGACAGTGAAAGCATGCATGAGCCGAACACCTTCACAGTAAATTAAGCACAATAGTTTCAGTTTCCATTCATTGTGTGTGTTGTCGCGGGGGGGTGCAAACAGGCACGCTTACCTTTGCACAGCTCGCAAACAGAAGGTCCTTTTTGAAGACGTCCAGTGAGAGGACGGTGTCTGAAAAAACAAAAACAAACAACATAGAATTTAATAACAGAAAAGATCACCTTCTATCCGACCTGCTCAGACAGTCACTTTAATAAAAACCTGATTGTGTCAGATCTGAATTCTTTGGATTCTGATTTCTCTAATGACAGCTTTCATTTTCAACAATCCTGCCATGTTTTATAGAACCTGTATTCTTAACTTTTGCTTTTGGTAGCTGCTTTATTATATAATTTAAATCAATGTAACTTTTCTTACAGTTTTGTTTATTTATTGCAATGTTTTGAGTTGAATTTGCTATTCTTCGTAAGTTTGTTGCAGTTACATTCTCTACTAATAACAGGTTATTATAATTGATTTAGTAATATCAATATCAGCCAGCCTCAATACAAGGCTTCCTTAAAGACTAGTCATTATTACCAGTGTGGTAATATATCTAAAACCTCATTCCCAGTCACATGTTTCTCCAAATCCTAAAATATCTACTGCAGCTTTTAAAAACTTCAGAAGATATACAAAAACACCGTTATTAATATTATTATTTCTTACAGCATTGATGATAAAATATTGATGATACATTCGTTTTTCCCTGTGGAAACTTTCTGCCCTCTGGTGAACAAGTAAACATATTGCTATGCAGTAGCAGTATAATATTCATACACATGCTGCCCTCTGCTGGTTGACAGACCTGTGTGTCCGTAGAGGATCTGGCAGCTGTTGGTGAGCAGCTCGAACACCTTTAGCTGGCAGCTGTTGGTGGCAACCACGATGTGACTGTCCCCTTTACCCAGAAACTTCACGTCCAGCACTTCATCATTGTATCCCACAAACTGCGAGGGAATGGACAGAGGAAGCAACAGAAAAGGAAAAGAGTGTGCATTAATTATGTATAAGTAATACTAAAAGGAGCCCTGGATGGCTGACTCTAATTTGATGTTTCGCTTGTTCCCACCTGCTGCTGTGTGGTGAGATCAGACAGCTGGTAGAGCACGATGTTGTGCTCTGCTGTGACCGTGGCGAGTCTGGAGGAGGCAGGCAGGTGAAGGAGGTGCGTTAGACTGCGGGGGTCATCGTCCTTCTCCTCCTCTTCAGAGGCCGCCGTGGCGACAGAGGGGAGGAATTGGGCGTAGACGCAACGCGCCGTGCCGGCCTCCCACACCCGCAACACACCTTCAGGTGAGGAAGGGGGAAGAGGGCGAAACAGAGGCGAAGCAAAGCTTTGAGGAATTGCCGCAACACAAAAGCTGGACTCGTGAAACACAGACTAGATGTTGGAGGCGAACCTTTGCTGCCGGCTGTGACGAAATGCAAGTCTTTGCTCTTCACTCCAATCTGAGAGAAGTCCTCGTTTTCAGGCAGCAACACAACACCCTCCACAGCCTGCAGATAACGATCACACACACAGAGAACTGAAGCAAAGACATTATCATCTATAAACAAAGAATGAATATCTTCCAGTTTTCAGGCTTACCTCGTAGACTGGCACAGTTCTCTTGGCTTTTCGGGCCTTCAGGTCCCACACGGTACATATCTTATCTCTGCCGGAACTATAAATAAAGATCGGCACACAATTACAGCAAGAAGAAGAAAGGTGTGAAACGGTCAGCTTTTAGAAGCCCCGAGTTCACCGTACCTGACCATGGTGTCACCGCCGGGGCTGAAGCTGAGGGAGGTGACAGCGCTGTAGTGGCTCTGCAGCACACACGCACACTGACTGGAGCGCAGGTCCCAGAGCCAGATACCACAGTCCAGAGAGGAGGAGAAGAGCTGCAGCCTGCTGATGTCTGGGTGGAACTGGACCAGGCTGCACAGACACACAACGGTTTCTTACTGAATAACAGGAATTTGGTTCCACAATCAGATCTTTCCAATGTTCTGTGAGTTTTGAACCTCCATATGTTTTGAGTACATATTAAAATGTATTTTAGGACACTGTGTCGACAACTGTCAGGTCCAGAGAGACTAATGACACAAAGCAAAGTAGTGTTGCCTGTGTTTAGACTCTATTTATCTCTGGAACTTTAGCTTCATTTTTTAAAATCTGAACAAAGAAACGACTTCTTTACATACATATTACTCAAAATGTTCACAGATGTCTGAACTTACTGGACGACACCAGACGACCCTTTAAGGTTGTGGGTGCAGTACTGCTTCAACACATCCCAAAGCTTTATAGTGCCATCACAGCCACCTGCAAGGCAACAAGAAGACACATGCTGAAAACGGCTCTACACTGTCTATGTAGCAGACACAAAGGGCACAAAAGACACCGCGTATTGGTCATTCATGGCTGACCTGTGGCCAGGAGTGTGCTGGTGGAGTCAAAGGTCATACTGGCTACAGGGACAGTGTGAATGGCCCTCCAGGAGCGAGTACACTGAGCTTGCCTCCAGTCCCACTGCTTCAGCAGCAGAGCTCGACTGGCCGTCACCAGCATCTGTGGTGGGAAACAGAACGGAGACGTTCTGACATACTGAACACACTTTGACAGGCTGAGAGAAAAACATAACAAAAACATACAAATTCACAGCGTGAAGACCCGAAATAACTGATGTGTTTACTTTACCTCGTCATCACAGCTGAGGGCAAAGGATGTGATGTCCTCTTGATCATCCTGCAATTACAGCATGAAAAGACGAGATATTCAGGATTTGACAATTAGCAATCTACAATATGAGTCAGAACAAAGCAGCCAATATTTCAAATTTGAGAAGATGGAACCAGAAAATGATCGACACGCTGTGTGTACTAAATCATTCAAATTAGTCTGTAGACTAGTCAATTAATCGGTTTTTATCTCTAATCATATAACCAACAACTGAAAGCAATATATATGTAAATTATCATTAATACAATCCCTCAATGTCAGATAGCACATTACATAAGCATATATGTATATATATGTTATGAATATAAAGATAAGATTACACTTTCAGATTTAAATAAAGCATAATTTGACATTCTTTTAAGATTAACCTATGCATTTAAGTAAAAATGTAAAGTTTGTGGTACCATAGAAAATAAAGGAACAGATAAGCGGGTAAGACCAGCTCTAGTCTGCTGGGTATGACGTCACCCAGCCGTATGACAGCCGTCTTTAAGATAGGGCCTCTGTTGTTGCAAATACTAAAGCTCCTTCCATCCACTCTGTACTCACATGCTCAACACTGTGGACGATCTTCCCTGTGCTGATTTCCAACACGTTGACACGAGATTCACAAGTGCAAAAGATGAACTTTTCATCTTTGCTGATCTGGGAAACAAACAGGGGGGAGAGGCGGGGGGTCAGCGTGTCCCATACTAGGAACTAAAGGTCAGAAAGTCACTAATAAGTCTCCAACCTTTATGCTGGTGCAATATTAAGTCACAGGAGTCTTATTATTGAAGTCTGCACATTGATTTTTAGCAACATAAGACACATTTGACACAAAACACAGGGTAGAAAACTCACCTGCACTTTCCCTCCTTTGTAAAACGGCTCTATCTTGCTGTCAACGACATAACTGTGAGGGGAAAACAGAAATATAAGCTGTGACAACTCGAATGACGCTTTAGCCTAGCTTGCGTTAGCCAGCTAGCAAGGTTTGCAGCGTGCGCGTGCGATACGTCAACAACTTACTTTGTCTTGAATCGAAGGTTATTTGCCATCTTGCTCACATAAAAAGCTCCCAAACTAAATATTCTTGACAGCTCCGATGATGTAAACGACTTATTCCTCACTTCGCACGTTGGCTGAAGTCAGCACGTCCCGCATGTTGATACCCGAGTCGCACAAATTCTACGTCATCTGCGCGCACTGGACTGTGATTGGCCAGACGTTTTTTTGGTGTTTTTTTTTGCTCTTCACTGTAAAAGTGATGTATTTTCAACATATAAACGAAAATCCAATTTAAAAGTATCTAAACTATTTATTTTTTTAAAAACTCAACGTTTAAAAGTCAAATGGGTGAATGCGAGGTCACTACATGAACTTTGACTTTTAGATTTAGTCCGCGAGGCTCACAACAATAGAGTCAGCTGGAGCCATTCATGTTCACAAGTTCCCGTTTGACGCGTGGAGGCAGTGCTTTAATGCTACTAGAACAGCAGGGAAAGGACGCGCTCCATAATGAGCGCCATTCTCTCCCTCCGTTTTCATAATTTACTGCTTTCATTTGTCCGCAGAGACACACGCGCACACGGTCCCTCCTTCATGCTTGGTCAGGAATGTTCATGTGTGTGTTGTATTGATAACAAGGGTGTGTGTTCTGCGCGTGTCGCATGTGAGTGGACCGATATGGAGTAACGTATAGCGCCGGGAATGGAAACACGGTGAGAAAAGGAGATCGTCATGGTGAGTACACAACAGCTACTGTTTATTTATTTATTTATTCATTTGTCATTGTTATTAACGCATGTGAGCATTTTTTATTAGTTTTTATTTAAAATATTAGCCTATATGGGAACAAAGCTACTTTCTTAACACTTTGGTGAACTATAATACATATTTGTATGCGTGTCACTGTATTTCTTTTTAACTAAAAACTTAATATTAACACATCATCATGTCTTTACAGACATTTTATAATTATCTTATGTTTTGTTAGGGGGAAAACAGTTTTGAAGTATTTCACTTGTTTTTTTTGTTATCATGTAATCGGTCATATGACTTTCCAGAACAATTCTGTTATGTCATCTCTTGCCTTTATGTTGAAACACTGTGTTTTGTAGGCAGCCATGTTTTACTGCTATAGAGAAAACACTCACCTGTTGGTACTTCAGGGGTCACAGTTTGTCAACATATATGATAAAAAATAATACATTATGACACACCGGACTAAAGTATTTATTTTTGGCCACATCCAGGCGGACCCAGAGGTGTCAACACAGAGTGGGGGCTATGATATGGAGCTGTTTGTGGACACTCCTGACTACGATCTGATCTGCACCATATGCCAGGGGGTCCTCAGGTGTCCAGTGAGAGCTGCATGCCACCACATCTTCTGTAAGAAATGCATCTTACAGTGGCTAAAGAGGTACTGGACATAACATGGATAAATACCACTGGAAGAGAACAGTGTATTGGGTTATTATCTGTGTCCGATCCAAACAGAAGAACAGCACTAACTGTTGTTTGTCTTCTATAGGCAGGAGACCTGTCCCTGCTGCAGGAAGCCTGTAAACCCCAGCTTGATCTTTGTCATGTTCAAGCTGAGCAAATCTATTGGACGCATGAAGGTCAAGGTAGGAAATGGAAAAATAAAAGTTGTACATTTTACATTATAGTAAACATTATGCACTGTAATGATGATGACTTCTGTCTGGTAACTTCAGAAAATTACATCACTTTATTGTAATGCAGCTTTTAAAACCAGGAAGGGATGACATTTATGCCATATTATCATATCCAAAATCTAATAATATCAATATGTGGGAATTATAAAGTCAACTAAGAGTGGTTGAGATGTATATGTGAACCAAACATTGATTTATTTGTGGCTTCTTATAGTGTAAGAATGAGATCCGTGGTTGTGCAGAGACCTTCGCTCTCTCGGAGCAATACTGCCACAGCATGAGCTGCCTGTACGAGCTCATCCCCTGTCCGTACCAGGGCTGCCGGGCGCAGCTCCTCCGCAGGGACCTGGACACGCATGCACGCCACTGTGAGCACTGGCGTCAGCCCTGTCACATGGGCTGTGGGACGATTCTTTCCCACCGCACCCAGGCTCAGCACAACTGCTACAAGCAACTGAGGCAGGAGTATGAAGCCAGGCAGAGGAACCACAGGGCCATCGCCACCACCCTGCAGAGGAAGATGAGGAGGATGCAGAGCACCATGGCCCACATGAAGAGGCAGATAGGGCTGATCTGTGAGAGCCTGGAAGTGATGGACGATCTGCACGAGGTGGAAGAGGAGGACCTTGGAGAGAGCAGCGGCAGCTCTAGTGGGACTCCAGTTAGCAACAACAGCAACTGTTGAGGGATACTGCTGTTAGTTGTCTGCTGCTGTGTATAATTTCTGCGTGTGTGTTCAATTCTTTGAAGGTGTGTGTTTTTAGAATATGTAGGTATATGAACAAAATGAGTGAATTTGTTACAATTTTGTGCTGTAGGTTTATCTATTTTGTAAATAAAGTATTTATCATTTAACCCGTCATCCTGTTCTGGAGTGGAGTAGTATGTCAGGTTTTTTTTACTTCAAAATGCAAAACAAGGGACTGTATCAATGAGTATAGGAACGCGACTGTACACATAATAAATACAAAAAGGCACGGAAAATATATAAAAGGTGGGCTTAAAACGTAAAATAGTTTTTATGTTGCATTCTCTCATTATGGCTGTTTTTTTCGTTTGTTTAATTAAATGTATCTCAGGTGTTTCTCGTTTTCTGTTGTGTGTTTTTGATTCAACGAACGAAATATATAAAATAAAGTTGTTTTATTCCAATCATAGCTTAGGTCAGGTCAGATCTGAATAAAAGCTACCGCTAGGGGCAGTGGTTAGCGTGTTTTGCCATATTGGGAAGTATCGCGATATCACGTTAGATAAAACCCCTGCGCGACTTCTCGTAGGTCTTCTTCCTGTTAATACTGATCACGTAAGTTGGCTGTCAGCCCTTCTTTCCGATCAAAATCGTGCTTTATCTCACACATCCTTCTGCTAAACACATTCGTTTGACCTAAAACATGACTCATAATATTTTATTTCAAAACCCTGCTTGTATTTACGAGCACAATGAGACAGAATTTGAGATATATTCGTGAATACTGACCGAAAGATCTCAACATTGAATATGGCGGCGAGGCGCGTTCTCGATGAGATGAATGGCTATAAAGATGCTAATTTAAGCGCCCTCCTGCTTTCCGTTTTGAGGATAATATTAACAATGACCTGTATATCGTTGTGCAGCAAATGGCGGACGACGCCGGTGGTAGAGGAGGTTTCCGCGGAGGTTTCGGGCAAGGTGGTCGCGGTCGGGGCCGTGGACGCGGCAGAGGCCGTGGCAGGGGACGCGGTGCCCGGGGTGGCAAGTCCGAAGACAAGGAAGTAAGTTCAAGACTCTAATATCGAAGTGATTGTGATTATTTGGTTAAAATGCCGTAAAATCATTATCAATACCACGAGCAACCGTTGACTGATCTCCTGTGTTTTGTCAGTGGGTTCCAGTCACCAAGCTGGGCCGCCTGGTTAAGGACATGAAGATCAAGTCCCTGGAGGAGATCTACCTGTACTCTCTGCCCATCAAAGTAAGCAGTCTGTTCAATACAAATGTGTTTTGTTCTTGACCTTGCCGTCACGTTTAACTTTAAAAAGCTAATATAGTAACCTCTAAAAGATTTTATACTTGGGTGCATTTCCTAAACCTTTGGTCTCTTTAAACTCGTAGTCAAAATATTTAACTCTAGCAAAATACATTTTCTATTATGACAGTAGCTGAATATTACACGTCATTTTGTACAACTTTTATAAGAAGTGATGAGCTCTGTCTTGAGTGTGATAATGCCTTTTGAGAGCGTAGTTTAGTCGATATATAATGCACAGCCATGCAATAGTATTTTGTTATGAACTACATTGTAGAATAAACTGTATGGGTATGCATGCAACACACTGATGTGGTATTGACCTAAAACATCACACATGTTAACTTTTTTTTTTTCCCCTGCAGGAGTCTGAGATTATCGACTTCTTCCTGGGTACTGGTTTGAAGGATGAGGTGCTCAAGATCATGCCCGTCCAGAAGCAGACCAGGGCTGGTCAGCGCACCAGGTTCAAGGTGAGTCATTAATTCTGTAAGAACAGATCAGTGTTGTCATCCCGTAGTGGTAGTGGTGGTCCTGATGTTTTTTGTTTGTTTGCAGGCCTTTGTTGCCATTGGCGACTACAACGGTCACGTGGGTCTTGGGGTGAAGTGCTCCAAAGAGGTGGCTACCGCCATCCGTGGCGCCATCATCCTGGCCAAGCTGTCCATTGTCCCCGTCAGGAGAGGTTATTGGGGTAACAAGATCGGCAAGCCCCACACCGTGCCCTGCAAGGTGACTGGCCGCTGTGGCTCTGTCCTGGTGCGTCTCATCCCTGCACCCCGTGGTACCGGCATCGTGTCTGCCCCCGTGCCCAAGAAGCTGCTCATGATGGCTGGTATTGACGATTGCTACACCTCTGCAAGGGGCTGCACCGCCACCCTCGGCAACTTCGGTAAGATTCTGATGGCTGTGATCCTTGATCTATTCCGTGTCTGGGTTTCTCCTCGCTCTGCCCAGCTTCACCTGTGATGCAGTGGTGTAGTTGTCGTTATCAGGAGAAAAAGAAACGAGTATTGTAATGCACGGCAGAGTGACCTGTTCAGTGGTCGCCCCTGTTCCCCTTTTCAGTGCTCAACATTGTTTCCAAAAAAACTGCAACTCTTATGTGTTTGGAGCTCCCCCTTGATTATCTTTCTTTTCATTTCCTCATCAGCCAAGGCCACCTTCGATGCCATCTCCAAGACTTACAGCTACCTGACCCCAGACCTGTGGAAGGAGACCGTGTTCACCAAGTCTCCCTACCAGGAGTTCACTGACCATCTGGCCAAGACTCACACCCGGGTGTCTGTGCAGAGGGGACAGCCTGTCCCACCAGCTAATGCCTAAACTTTTCGTTGAGAAACCTTGAATAAAAGTTGTGAAACAACATACGCGTTGTGCTTTTTGTGCTGAACTCAAGGCTACACAGGGTTTAAGGCCCAGATGAGTGCAGTGAAATGTTGCGTACAATAGATATAATATGGTCTACAGGTGGCATGTTTCTCTTATTTCCCATGAGCACTTTTAATGGTAAAGTGTTTTGTAATATTACCATTTAAAGTAACCAGAAATGTTTATGGCTAAATTCTCTTTAAATGTTCTTTTTATGAAGTTAATTTCCTGTATGAGCCCAGGTCATCAACCTGTCCACATTAAAATCATCCCTAGATATGAAGGGGAGAGAGCTCCATGGCTCCAAGTGAGAATGATAGCGCTATAGTCTCAATCTGTCAACAGTTAAGTGTTCATTTATTGATCGGGTACTATGTTAAAGGGGAAACTGTTCATCCATAGTATGTGGTAGTTTGACACCCAGTCATATATGCATGAAAGTAACTAGAATATATACAACATGGATATATAGTTTAGTTATGCGACGTCCATGTAATGTTCATCACGGACGGCTGGTGTCACTTTGAGGACTGGAGAGACATAACGGACACAATTTATCACATACATTTTATTTTACAATTATTACACGGGATAGATAGGAAGTATTCCTAAGCACTCTGGGCCTGAGCAGCCACCATCCGTTCTTTTTGCTTCATTAGACATTTCCTTCCACTGGCATACGCTCCCAGGTCTCCATCTGGAAGGAGGCAGGTCAGGAATTTAAAACAGATTTCAAAACCCAAAATGATGTCTTCAAATTTATGTCAGCCTTATTTATATAAAAGCTGAAATAACTTTCAATAACGACAAATAATTGACTGAAATTGTCTGCCAATTTGTTCACCGCATTTGTACAATGATGCACATTTACAGACAACCAAGGTAAATCATCCCTTCGCCTATAAACACATTTTATTTCGCAGTGTGATAAAGACATATTGTTATTCCTATCATGCCACACATCCCAAACAGCACATTACTTACAGCGTAGCTGGAAGTTGCTGGTCACCTCGCTGAACTGCTTTATTTCCGTGGCACAGTTCTGCTCGTAGCTGTAGCCTTCTCTCTGGTGACAGGCCCTCATGCGCTCCTGGACCACCTTCACGATCTCCTGGTCCACTTTGCTGAGAGACGACAACAACACAGGGTGAGACACTGATTTGATATCAATACAGCGGATCCTACACTATTGGGTCCTGGTAATAAGGCATGTTATGATCATAATGAAAGTAGGGATTTTAAACCATTCATCCTGAATGAATTGGCTCTTCTTTATTCCCTTTACTCACTAGTCTCTCCTCCACTGCATCTCAGCCTCGTAGTAGCAGAGGTAATCCCCCTCCTGGCACTCCGTTAGGTCAGGGACACGGCGGAACTTCTGGTGGTAGTAGACCGCCTTGTTATTGGACCGAATACTGTCAACGGCATCTGTGTGGGAGAGAAAACAGCCAAACAAGCGAAGGCAGCGTTAAAACTAACGCTCGCTGAGGCCGGTGTGGGCTGCAACGCTATGCTAGCTAGAATAGCACCTGGGTTAGCTAAAAATGCGTACGTAGCTAGTACGTCACCGTTCATTACTGCCACAAAAACAGAGCCTTGTAATGTATTTCGCTTTTAAATTGTAAGCAACGCCATAATGTTAAAATATACCAACAGTGTGTCTACCGAAAGCGGTGTTGTTGTGTTAGCCTGCTAGCCCGGTTAGCTTCGGTTACCTCTAAATGTGGTGACAGGCAGGTCCACGGAGTAATAGAAGAGTTTAGACAGGATCAAGGCTGGGTTTGGCAGGGCCGTCTGTTTGTCCACGACCGGAGTCTGCCGAGGAGGCTCCGGATACGCTCCTTTATCGTGGTCAGGCATTTTTGCCTTATTTTGATCAGGACGAAAGGAAATCCAACAATTCGACCTCGGCAACTCTCCTTTCGAGGTAGCGCATGCGCAGAAGACAGAACACAATGGCGAAATAGAGGTCAACTAATATAAAACCTCAAGATACGTTTCATTCTAAGCATTCAAAAATGATTAGACACTGCAAACATTATGCAAAAAAGAGGAAATTATCACAGCCTCATTAACATAATTTTTTAAACACAAAGTTCGTAGGTTAAAGGTCACAAGTGGAGCTGCTGTACCGTGGAAATGCAACAGGTGGCGGTAGAAGGCTTGGTACTCCACTAGTACACACACACACACACACACACACACACACACACACACACACACACACACACACACACACACACACACACACACACACACAGTCTACATTTACACACACACAAGAGAGAACGAGTATTATGATTCAATTCAGCAACACGAAGCCAAGCCCTCCACAACTGTAGGCTACTATTGCTCTTTAAAGAAAGGCTGAATCCGTCCTGAAGCAGGTGGATGTCAGCCTTGTGACAATGAAAACTGTCTTCTTCCTTTTCTTCCTTTCTTGGTCATGTGGTTCCTGTCCACTGGGCCTCCCCACCACCTCAGACCTCTGAGTTTACCCTCCTCCTATCTTCTCCTGTCAGAACTTGGCAGGGATTCCGTTGTTTGAAAGCGAATACGTCTCCTCCACCGGGCCAAACACCAAATTAGAGCTCGTACACCCTTGATCATCTTAAGTATGACCCTAACTTACTTCTGGTCTCTCTCTCTCTCTCTTTCTATTCCTCGACTGGACGCTGCGCGGACATGGTCAGTGCTCCTTATATTTTGGGGGTCTTTTTTTTGTACTATAAAGGATACTTTGATTTTAAATTTTGTCATCTACATGTGTACATGTCTGTGTATGGGTTATCAATTTGGTTTGCCATCTGGATTTCTAAAGGAAAACAAGACATGTTGAAAAGTGATCTCGTAATGGTTGCCTTCGAGGAGACCACGTGGAATACTGAAATGGCGACTTTGTTTTATGTTGCATCTCATTGACTGTGCTGGATTTCTGAATTTATATTAGGTACGACATAGAAACCAATGCAGAAAAGACAAACACAGACCTGGACAGGAATCTGAAGATTAAGGGACAGGATTCTATTAAAGTGTAGTCCCATTTCATTTTATTACAACGTCTGGAAACCCTTGATATCAGAGGATTTTAATGTCTGACAAATCTTTGGACATTAGGCCACAAATTGAGGACAGAGGATTACATTTTACAGCGCTGGGAACAGACAAGCATGGATGTGTCTCTTCTTAATCTACTGCTGTAGTTTTTGTGGCATCATTGTACAAATCCTTGAAACAAATCTGGATTACATTTCCATGAGGTTATCTGAGTTTCCCTGAGTCGTGACTCTGTGTGGCTTTTTGCCTTTCCAGTCTCATCGCAAATTCCACGCGCCCCGCCATGGCCACATGGGGTTCCTGCCCCACAAGCGTTGCAAGACGTACAGGGGCCGGGTGCGCACATGGCCCAAAGATGACCCGAGCAAGCCTGTCCACCTCACTGCCTTCCTGGGATACAAGGCCGGCATGACCCACACGCTGAGGGAGATGCACCGCACTGGCCTCAGTATGTACGACTGCACTCACTGCAACGTGGACGTATGGGAGGGTTGAGCACACAAACATTGAGGGATGTTTACTGTTCTCTTGTTTGAGAGGATAACGGGCTTATGGTTCCCTGCGGTGTTCAGAGCAGTTTGGAAGCACTAGTGTGAAATGATTGAATACCGACAGTTCGTGTATCTCAGCAGATTAATGTTTTTCATGTTTCCCCCCCACAGAGCAATCGAAGCGAGAGGAAGTGGAGGCGGTAACCATCATTGAGACTCCTCCAGTCATGGTGGTGGGGGTGGTGGGATACATTAAGACCATCCGCGGCTTGCGTTCCCTCAAAACCATCTTTGCTGAGCATCTCAGTGACGAGTGCAGGCGCAGATTTTATAAAAACTGGTGTGTGATTACACGTCCACACAGCATTATTATTATTATTATTATTATCCTTTTCTAAACTGCGCTTTTCTGTGTTTCAGGTACAAGAGCAAGAAGAAGGCCTTCACCAAGTACTGTAAGAAGTGGCAGGATGAGACCGGAAAGAAACAGCTGGATAAGGATTTCGCTCAGATGAAGAAATACTGTTCAGTCATCAGGGTTATTGTCCATTCTCAGGTATGCCAGTCAGTTTACGACTATATCCAAAGCACAATCTGGTTTTGGAGACGCGCCGCCCCATCCCGTGTCAGTCAGACCGCACTGGTCTAATGATTGGTTGCTATTCACTGATTGGCAGCTATTGAATCCACCCCTGCAGAAGGGCAGGGGTGTCTCAATGACCAGTGGCGATGGAAATACAAGCGGCCACATCCCAAATCCCCCTGCTGCCAAGAGCCTAACAACTCTGACGCTGAGGGGAGCACGGGAGGGTGGCGTTTTAAATAGCAATTCAAAAATAACCCTCTGGGTAGAACCTGGCTGCTCACCCATTTTTTGCCAAGGGAAAAACCTTTATGTTGGCATGTTGATCAGCCAACATCTCAACTCTTGTGCCTTTTTGATTCTTTTCCTGCTCAGGTTTCAGCTTCAGAACTGTGAATATGATCCAAATGGTCTTAAATATCAGGGAATTGCCCTGAAATGAATCTGTGCTAAATAGGAGACTCCTCTCAGCTGCAGTTTATGTGCTTCTCCATTTCTAGATGCGATTGCTGCCCAT
Source organism: Eutrigla gurnardus (assembly GCF_963514095.1). Taxonomy (NCBI): domain Eukaryota; kingdom Metazoa; phylum Chordata; class Actinopteri; order Perciformes; family Triglidae; genus Eutrigla; species Eutrigla gurnardus. Next base: position 7,662,832 of record NC_139931.1, read on the forward strand.
AAAGCAGAAAAAGGCCCACATCATTGAGGTGCAGCTCAACGGGGGAAGCATCTCCGACAAGGTGGACTGGGCGAAGGAGCGTCTGGAGCAAGCTGTGCCCGTCTCTGCCGTCTTCTACCAGGACGAGTTGATTGACGTCATCGGAGTCACCAAGGGTCGCGGCTTTAAAGGTGGGAAACTCACACTATTTCGTGCCGGTCCGAGGACTTGTGAAATAAATATACTAAGTCATTTTCTGGCTCCTTGCTCTCATAGGCGTGACAAGCCGCTGGCACACAAAGAAGCTTCCCAGGAAGACTCACAAGGGTCTGAGGAAGGTGGCCTGCATTGGAGCCTGGCACCCGGCCCGCGTGGCGTACACTATCGCTCGTGCGGGGCAGAAAGGCTTTCACCACCGTACTGAGCTCAACAAGAAGGTGAGCTCATAGATAAGAGTCTAGGGAAATAGGCTTTTATTGAACAATCATTAGCAATATTGTTATCAGTAGGTTTACCTATGTGTCCATGCTTGAGCTCCTTCTTTCCTCACTGGTCCTCAGATCTACCGGATCGGTCAGGCTGTGCACATCCGGGATGGAAAGGTGATCCGGAACAACGCCTCCACCAGCTACGACACCAGCCAGAAGAGCATCACGCCCATGGTACTCTCATTTCTCAAGATTATAATATACACTGAAGAGAGGTCTATAATGTAATAACCACACCTGCACATTCTAAAGCATTGTCAAGTAAGATAATATTTGATAAGTTCTACCAATTTTGCATGAAAGGTTACGTTGTCCTGTTGTCCACCCTGTAGGGAGGCTTCCCACACTACGGTGAAGTGAACAATGACTTCGTCATGGTGAGGGGCTGCGTGATCGGGCCTAAGAAACGTGTCCTCACCCTCAGAAAGGTACGGTGTGATTTTGAAAGTTTACTTTGAGATCATACTGGCAGTTTTAATTTACTTTAAATAACATGGCTCCTGGTACATCACTGGATACGTACAGTATGTGTATATCTTTGTGCTCCCCCCTCCATTCCCTAGTCCTTGCTCGTGCACACATCTCGCAAGGCCAAGGAGACCATCGAGCTCAAGTTCATCGACACCACTTCCAAATTTGGTTACGGCCGCTTCCAGACTGCCCAGGAGAAGAGGGCGTTTATGGTGAGCGTGAAAAACATTACGCAAACCTGATGATCAACACAATCCCTGCTGAATCCTTCTACACTTTTTTAACTGTGACCTCTGTTTTACCTGCAGGGGCCGCTGAAGAAGGATGTCCTGAAGCCACTGCCGGAGCCTCTGAAAGAGGAGGCCTGAAAAAGATCTCACATCTCAATTCCCATACAGTGATAAAACACAGAAACGCAAGGTTCAAGGCTCAAATTATTGTCGTCGTACTACAGGTTTGCACAACGAAATGCAGTTTGTAGGTCAATTTTTGCGACATAAAAAAAAATTAAAGATTATTATATGGTCTCACAGCCTGAGGTAAGAAGCTTCTCTGAATTCTTGTGGCACTGCAGCTGATCCTCCGTGGCTTCCTGTCAGACGGCAGCAGGGTTGACAGGCTGTGGGTGGGGTGGGTGTCATCTTTTAATATCCTTTCTCTCCGTAGGCACCCCTTGTCACCAATATCACTGATGCCTGGTAGACGGGTACTAATGTTGGCGGTTTTATTCACCCGCTATAGAGCCCGTCTGTCGTGGGCCGTGCACATCCCATGTAATGTTCGTAATGTTTCCAGTCAGATTCAAAGTTTGGAACAGGTTTTTATTCACTGATGCACCCATGATCATATTAATGTTCAGAAATAACATGCACCACGATAGCTTGATTGAACATAATCATTAACATCTCCTGTCAGTAGATTTAAAAAAAATGAATTGATGGACTGTTTGATCAATCAGTTTCTTTTAAAACGGTCATCAACAACACGTGCAGTAAAGACAGTTGGCGTTTACATCTTTTATCCACGTTAGCATCAAAAAAAAAAAAAAAAAAAGCTCCTTTTCGGAGTAAAATGTGCTCTGACTGGCGTTCAGTTCAGTCATTTTCACAGTAGGGGGCACTTCAGCACCATTCTCACCGTCCCGAGGCCGCTGCCGTGCTCAGCGAGCCATCATTTATCCTGCGCTGGTTCCAACCAACACACTCGGGATAAACACCACGCCGGTACCCAGCCGCAGCAGCCTCAGAATCCATTACAGATTTGTGGCAATAGCTGCAACAACGGCTATTTAGCCTCGACATCATCCCATCTGTTGGGCAACTACTCTGACAGGTAGTCCTGGGACTCCATGGAGGACTGGTGGGATGAGGAATGGATGGAGGAGTGGTGGGACGCAGGTGGGTTGTCCAGGCCAGACGTCATCAGGGGAAGATAAAGGTCGTCCATATTGGGCATCACAAGCACTTTCTGTTGAGGGGCAAAGAACAATAAAACCATATTTGATAAATGGTAGCCTATTTATTTTCCCTCTCATACCTTCACAAAATTCGTTTGAGTTATTCTTTTTTTTACGGACTGACCTGGAACTCACACTGCAGTTTTCTCTCGATCCACTCAGTGACGTGAGTGAAGGTGACCTCCCTCTCCCCGAGCGTTGGGCGCACATGAAGGTCTAACCTGGGAGGCACTCGGAAACTGTACCTGAGAGTCCGGAATGAGAGGAAAAGACTGTGTGAGACAGAAAGAAACCTTTAAATTAATGGCATGGGAATGACAGGGAAGTGGACGCAGTACCATATCCTGTCAGTAGGGGGAGGTGGGATGTTGATGGCGAGAGTACCGGAGAGCTCCAAGACCTCGACACTCAGCATCAGAGGCATGTTGGACACCTCAGCTATCTTCTTCCTGATGTACTCGTTCTCCGTGGCTTTCTGGAAGTACTTGGACTTGGCTATCTTGTCCATGAATCTCAAGATCTTCCTACTTGTGCTGCCGCCAGTGTGCCTGCAGGAAGGTATTGGGACAGAAACAAATGTAGAGTAGGGCTGTGAATCTGAAGAATACTGGTATTGGAACATTGAATATGTAGAAGTGGGTTGGTCTAAAACCTTTTCTGTCATGCCTGCTTTAAAGGCCTAATGTATTTTGGAATTCCACTGCAATGGCATCAAGGACATTAACTGCCTGTTTCTGTTGCCACACAAAGGACACTAAGGTGCCCTGACAGTAAGTTGGCATAGCAGGAAAAAGCACAGGTGGGCTTAATGACCTTAACGATGTTGCGCTCCAATTATGGCCATGCAGTGCAACGTCGTTAAGGGCATTAAGTCCACCTGTTCTTTTCCTGGGACGCCAAGTCGAAATTTCAACAATTCGTCAACCAAACTTCTTTATTCTGCTCATTGTGTCTATCTATGTATGTCACGCTGATTTTTTCACATTGTTATGTGTTTGAGTCCAAATATCAGGCTATATTTGATTTGTGTGTGGTATAAAATTGCTAATTTACCCTTCCGCTGCTACCACTGTGCTCTTTTCTCCCAGAAACCCTTGCAGCTCAGAGGGCGGGACTTCCTCTTCGTCAGACGAGCCTGCGCTGGATGACTCTTCATCACTATCGGCGAGTATAGACAGCCGGGGCTTGGAGCTGAAAAACACACCACCTCTTAATGCAAACTACTGAGCAGCGACCACTCATTCCTCCTCGGCCTTCATCCGTTGAGGAATATGACACAGATATTGGGCCTCACCCCACTTGCTGGGTCTCCAGAACGCTGTGAGACTCGTCTTCCCCGTCTTTACCCAGTTTACACAGGTTCATCTTAGTCTCCAGGGTCATCTGAAGGCAGCCCGTGTACACCACCTCCAGCTCCAGCCACAGGCCTGCGGGACAAAGGGAGGGATAATGCAGCTTACAGGCAGCAGGTAAGATCAGAAGCCTTAACAATCCCTTCTAGATCCGGCCTGGAACAGTGTTGTTGCAGAAGGGCCATTAGACGAACAGGAGGATAACTCAGGCATGTTATTGTCTCTTAAAGTCAGTCAAGAGGATCGCTAATCTCTTAGGCAGGAGACAAAGGAAAGCTTTTAGGGAGGTGAGATACAGGCGTAAGATGACTGCAGGTTTGTGTCTGAGAGAAAACCCCAATTTGGTGACTCCTTCACTCACAAAGTGGTATAGAAAAGATATAAAGGAGATGTTTGCAGCCAAGCTAGGAGCTCTGTGGGGCTTAACTTGAGCACGGTGATGCTTTGAGCCCCACCATCAAACAAGCAAGAGCAAGTATAGATGAGTAATTACCCAATGCAACAAGTATGCAACATGCAAGTACACACAACTGTACCTCTGCGGTCCAGCGTGGGCGTGGAGGTGCTGAGGACTTGAGGTAGACAGGTGCCCATGTCCAGATCCGCCAGCGTCAGTTCGTTCATGAAGTATGGCAGCTTGTAATGAGACAAACAGGTTTCATTACTAAACATGCTGCGTTCACGTCAGACACAGGGGGGGAAAAATCCAAATGAAATCTGTGTGAAACAAATTGAGAGGCTCCCATAGAGGAAGTTAATTACTTCAAACTAATGAGCGAGCAGGGGGGGACCTGCAGTGTGAATGTGTGTGAAGGAGAGATAGTAAAAAAAAAAAAAAAAAGGATGGTGTGTGCTAAAAGAGAGGCAGGAAGTGAGTAATGAGATGCTGCAGTGCCATCACCGCTTCACTACTCACTCCCTCCTCGGGAACCAGAGAGAGTGCTATATCAGCTGACTCTCTCTCTCTCACACAAACACACACACACACAAACACACACACACACACACACACACACACACTCAATGCTGCCTAACCATGTCATTTGTCAGTGTGACACTGATGATGCCGCCTTGAAAGAAAGAATTCACCATCCTCGTCCACCCTCACCTTGATCTTGCTGAGCTTCTTCTGGATCTTGTGCGCCACCTGATCAGTCCAGTACTTCTCCCGTAGGAAGTCCCAGAAGATTCGCCCCACCAGGGAGTTCACCCAGGTGGACTGGCCCTCCGCAGAGTGTCCCTCCGCCCCTGAACCCGCACTGGGCTCTGCTGCTGCTTGACCTCCGGATCCATAGTCTTCGTTGTAAATCTGCAGGGAACAATACACATGAATCCCTGGAAGGCATATATGTTGGCCATTTCTATGCTCATCTATCCTCAAGACCCATTTATGCCAACTCTTGTCCCCTTTTAAACACAAAGGCAGACCGTCTCTACCCCAAACCACCCAAACCAGGAACAGCAGCTCAGTCGGGAATGCTGCAGTTAGTTTCTATTAATATCCTTCCAGCCAGGTGATACCTGATATTTCTGCACACTGCCATTTGGTCTAGTCAGCAGGGTTGTGTTTGGCTGAGTCAGCATCCTGGACCAGGCTAGTGTGAGTGCATACCAGAAGAGTGGAACGGTAGCAGCTATTGACCGGCTCTGATCAATGGGAGGTATGTCGAGGTTTATTATGACATGCAGAGGGTAAATAGAGCTCACGTGGAGACAGACTTTTACACCCTCCATCACTGTGATGCTAGACCCGACACATCCATCCAAAAGCTACATAAAAGTGTTGCTCGTTGACCTTCCTGTGGCTCGTGGGGCTTCCCTTGTCGCTGTGGCAGGGGCTGGGGGTGGGATCGCAACTCTGCGAGCCAATCAGTTGAGTCATGTAGGTGCTGTACTCCAGTAGCGTTCTTGTTTTCGTAGCACCCGGCAAGTCCTGCAGCTCCTCTGTGCCGTCTTTAGCAGCGTCTCCACCACATGGTGTTTCTGAGTGACGGAGGAAAGACACACAGTGAGTCTCGCAGAAGGAGGAAATGTCGCTGAATTGAAAAAAACATCCTCTCACCTGCATTCTCCTCCCCGCTCACGCTGCTCTTGGCTCCGGCCCGAGAGGCGGACAGGAAGTGCTGGAACCACTCCTCCTTCTCTCTTCCTGTGCGTCCAAACAGGTAGAGGGTGACGGGGAGCTGGTGGGCCGGAGCCGTGTGTCTCTCTGCCCTCTCTTCCTCCTCCTGCCCTTCCACCACACTCTCCTCGCCCACCTCCCCCTCAGCCAGAGTGACGCAGACGGGGTACTTCTTGTTCCAGATCCTCTTGCGAGCCAAACCGGGCGGCACTAGTGACACCTTGGATTAAATGGAACGGAGAGAAGAAAAAAAATATTGCTTTTTTTATTTATAGATGCTGGCAACCAGAAATTGGGTTGACAGTTTGCCACTAGCTCCCCACATTGATTCGATTATAGGATAGATTTATCTGACACCCAATTTGAAGCTATACTGGAGCCTGCCTCTATAGTGGGACAGTAGCCGGGTCAAGTTTACCTCCGTGTTCAATGACAATCAGGGTGCAGAGAGATGAGAGTTCAGGCGAGAGGTCGCCTTCTCTTTCGCTCCCCTCTGAGAAACATGCCCGCCCCAGAAATCAGAATATTTTACAGAATAACGCACTGACCTTACTGTTAGCCAGTTGGTAAGTGCGCGAACGCAAAAACACGGCCTCGTGGGACGTCTCGTCGAACGCCGCCCACCGGGGCACGTTGGCACGCGGGTGTTGCAGGCGCAGCTGGCTGCCCTCCAGGGTGACGTGGACGGAGTGTGTGACGGAGGGGTGGAAGGTCTCGGGGTTGTAGCCGTGCGTCTCGTTCATCCAGCCCTGGAATGAAAGTGACGAGGTCGGTCACGAAGCAGCTCCTGATGGAATTGATATTGAAAGCTGGACACATGAGACATGGCAACGCATCCGTCTCTTTTAACACCATCTTTGAAATAGCTTGCTGTTAGTTACTCCTCCATCCTCATAAAAATGTTGCTTATATCGACCTGCTAACCCAACATTTATTAAGGCAGCCGGCTCTCATCTGAGCCGTCAGTGAGAAAAGCTATTATGAATATAACGGCCTCTTCAGATGCTGAACCTGCTGAGCCTGAGGACAGTTTTATCTATAAAGTAATTACCTCAAAACTAATCCATTAAGCACCACGGACAGCACTAACATTAGAGCTCACGTGGGTGCTGTTGTTGCTTGTTGTTTTGATCTCTGCGAACATTAGAGGTCGAAACTTATTTCCATGTAGCCAAATCTGTAACAGGGAAAACAGACAATGGCTCATCTGTTGAACACGTTTGTTACCTCCAGGACTTCTGGATCCGTGAGCGCTCCATCTAGTGGATCTGCGTTCAGGGGTCTGGCTTTGCTTCTGCCAGATGAGCGCCGCGGGGCGAACATGAACACGACCACCAGGCCCAACATGAAGCCGCACGCGACCCCCACGGACAGACCCGTCACGTAGGAGGGCAGGGGCAACACGAAGAACCCGTAGGCCAGAAGACCCACCGGGAAGAGCCAGTGGAGAGGCAGCGAGGAGCCTGGCACCGTGACTCCAGACTGGGGGTAAGTTCTGTTGTGCGTCTCTCTAGATCCATTCTGGAGCTCCACCACCTGAATCAAATCTGCATACGTGCGGATTTCTAAATGGCTGTCACTGCTGTGGCGCTCTAGGGAGACGGAGGATCTGTTTTGGAGTCTTCTCAGAGACGTGTCACACGCAGCTCTCTGCTCGCCTTCAGCTCTCCTTCTGCACTTTAACTCCACGTCTTCACCGCCGCCGTCTCTCCCACAGCTGCTCTGGGAGGACGGTGAGTCTCCCCTCCCCTGCTTGGGGCTGCCGGAGCTTTCCTCCCTCATGATTTTACTCAGCATGCTCAGAGGGTCCTGCATGGCCTCGGAGAACTTCCTCCGCGTGTCCTCCAGCTCGGCGATCAGCGAGCTCCCCCGGGGCTCAGCTGGAGGCGACGCCCAGTCATCGTTCTCGTCGAGCCCTCCTTCGTCAGGCCTGGCCTCAGGGATTTTGGGCTGGGTGAGCTGCTTCCAGGGATGCAGATGCAGCTTGGAGTCTGACTTGGAGAGGTTGACTTCTGGCTCGACCCGGCGGGAGATCTCGGTGCTCAGGGACTTGACCAGGCTGAGCAGGGGTTTGCCTCGCAGGGAGCTGCTATCCCTCGGCTTCAGGTCCGTGGAGGAGGATTTGACCAGGTTGGTGGTGACGAGCAGGTCTGCGGATGATGCTGATAGATCAGCTAAAGAGCCCGGGGATGAGGGGGAGTGAGGCAGGAAGGGAGGCTGGGAGCGGTGACCTAGGCTCAGGTCCAAATCCATCGCCAGGCCGAGGTCAGGCTGGCTCGCCCTGGCTCGTGTATTTTCTTTGGAAAAGGCCACGGTGGGGCCTTCATCGTGGCCGTCCAGGCTGAAGATGAGCTTGCTCTCTTCCATGCTGGGTGCTGCTATGAGAACGTCCTCACCCTGGAGACATGAAGCATGGCACTAGCAGCGGATGTCTTTAACTGCATGTGGACATGTAAAAGCATCCTCGGTTAGCTTGTAGTCCATTATAATGGATGCTGGAATGAAAGAAAAATATATCAAAATGTGGTTATTTGAATGACAGCATAACATTTAAATGTGAGCCCCTCTGACCTTCTTTCTATTTCGGTCCTCTCCATTTCTTTTCTAATTTTTCTAAATTCTACCTAATCTCCTCTGTCCTTTTTTTGCTCCGGGGATGCCGCAAACTCTGTTTCACTCTGCGTGCCCTGTCAATATACACAAAGTCCGAGATAAAGTAGGGGCGGATTAGCGCTTTGTTTCTGGAATCATCCATAAGGGGTCATTAGCACAGAGACTTTAATCCTACAGTCGGAGCTAATCCCAAATTAGATGCAGTGATCCAATCCATTATCCCTGTTTGTGCCTAATTGACACATTTGTCTTATCCTTTACTGAAATATACTCAGCACAGACTTCTTCTCGTGGCATTTGTGTGACATCTGATGCAGAGGGAAAGGGATGCACGGCTCAAATTAACAAATATAGAATTGTAACTGATATATTATCTGTTACGTCTCAGTAAAAGCTCAGTTACACTTATTATCAGTAAGGTTTAAGCTTCTCAATGAACATAACTGGAAAAACGGACATCCCTTTTTTCCAGCCCCACCCTAACCACTATCCATTACGCCTCCAGCAATTAGACAGACCCCTCAGGGAAATCGGTGGTCTATGGATCTATAGCGAGCACTTGACGGCTTGTTTCCATGTGACAATCGCTGACATGCATTATGGGAAGAAGGCTGCACTGCCAGCATCAGAGTCAACAGCTACACTATGATCCAGACGGAGTGGATTAACTGTAATCCTCCATATTGAAGAGGCTTTTTTACGACAGGAAATTAAGACACTTGGGACGTGAATTAAATCTGATGAATGGGTCTTTACAGACACATTTACAGATAAAATGCCATTCACTTGATGGAGTTGTCGGCCACATATCAGTCACAAGTAGTCCCAAACTGGCATCATGGTAGTGTCTGGGTTTACAGAGGAAGTGCAGCATAAGAAAAGAGGAAGATCATAATCAACCACATGAGCAAATACGCAATACTTTAAAGCAAGAATACTACTTTTGTTGAAGGTGTGGAGTTTTGTCATGGTCTTGTTTCCTGTTTTATTTTGAAGTCCACCCCTTGTGTGGTCTGGTTTTAGTTCCTATTTTCTTGAGTTTTCCCACCTTTTCTGATTGCCTGGTGCACTGATGGGTTTCACCTGTCTCACATTAGTTTACCACCCCAGCCACCTCTTTCTTCTGTTGTGTCCCTGTGTTAGGTCGTGATTGTTTTAATCCCATTGTTCAGAGCAAATGCAGGCAGATTCGCAAACTAACATTCCTGCCAATATTCAAGGATACAGAGTCACTTCTACCATGTTAACTTTCTCATTGGCTCCCAATGCATCTCTTCACGCTGTTTATGAGGAGCAATGTTCATCTTTAGCACCAGCCTGCTTTGTCACATCGAATTAACCTAAAGTGCTGCTCTGCCAGTGCGTGTGCTGCTCCAGACAGTCCTGCATTACTCTAATCAATTTCTACTTCGGAGTCAATTTGGGTCCGTTGGTGCAGACAGCGAGGGGGAAAACCTTCACTGCTCCGTGAAACACGGAGTCAGCAGGAGCTTGGCAGCTTTCCAGTCAGGACTGAGGATGAACTTCTGCAGGTAGGAAGAAAAACCATCAGAAGGCTGAAGTCTGGGGCCCCAGTTGTTTGTTTTTGCCATTTTGTGAAAAATTTAGCAGACTTAATTAGTTTTTTTTATAAGTGTTAAAGGGGGCTTTCTTAATTGTAGTTAAATGTAATGTGAAAGCTCGTCGATGCTCCTAATTGAGAAGGAGAAGAGACAGTCTTAAAGAGAGAACTGAGCTGCAATCCGGTCTGGGGTCATCCCTATGTTTCCTCATTTCTATGAAATTTTCCTCCAATCAAAATAGGGCCCCATGTTTCCTCCTCCCATTCCCACAGCGCAGGGATGGCCCTTTCCTAATGCATATACCATGTTGGTGCATGCAACATGTTAGGGTTAGAGATAGATGGTTAGATCTGTTTTCTTTTATAAGTTTGCTGAATACATTTCTGTCAATCAACAAACCAATTAATTGTCCGGGCCATTCAGTGTGGAGGAAAAGGTTAAAGTTGAGTGGAGATTTTGGAGAACGAGTGTGGCTGACTACCAGACCTTTTTAATAATTTGGGGTAAAAGGGGCCTAATTAAAGGAGAAGTTAGAAACCATCATAGCAAAGTCATTGCATCTGTCCTCTATAACATGTAAACATTCAGTTTTAGGTGCTTCTCAAAGGTGATATCGACTCATGTGTGTCTGCTATTGCTGATGGAACCGGTAGACATAGTGGATCACTCACATTTTACAAAAATTACATCAGAAAATCCCACTTTTATCCCTGACGTCTGCATGGGATTGAATCCTGCCACAAAAATATATATAAAAAACACCTTTCTCACGCTGTCTTCTCTTCTTGGCCTGTAAGTCCATCGGATAAAATAAAGGAGGCAGAATCTTACTTTCCTTTCTCAGGGGGACTTCATGAAACCCCAGCAGGGGTGCTAAACGTGACTGTCTTTGCAGCCTGGAATCACACGTTGTCCACCCGGGGGCAGGAGGGTTATTTCAACGGCTTAATCCTTTCCTCAAACTGCCGTTTGACCCTGATGACTGACACATTTGGCAACAGTACTCTGTTTGTCTGCGTATCACGCTGTTAATGAAGCTGGACTTCATCTAATTAACACAATATCTCCGGGGTTAAGAGAGGTTGACTGCGTATGGACGAGGTAAGCCAAAACACCACGCAGGCATTCAAACGAGTCCCGTTTCGCCTTTTTTGAAACTTTGCTTTTCAAATACGCGCCTCCATCAATTCTTCTGTTTGAACACACATTAAAAGCAGTTGAAGCGGACGCACTCACCTGAACGTGCACGTTGGAGCGGCTGCTCCTGTGATGCCGGGCTGCAGTGCTCGGTGTGTGTGCTGCAGAGCGCGGGGATGCGCACCGCGCACAGACAGCAGCAAATATGTCCAATCAACTCCACTCAGATCGTCGCTTATAATAAAAATAATAATAATAATCCAAACTCCTCAGAAGATTGCATCCAAACAAACAGGCGCCAGCAGCAGCAGCAGGAGAAGGAGCGTCGCCGCCGTCTCACATCGCTTCTCCCCTTCCGCGTCAGGAGGCGTCATCCCGTTACAGAATAATGTCATTACTGGAGTCCTGGCGGCGGACCGGGACAAAACCCTTAATCCGGATTAGACTCGAGAGGCCAACAGTTGACGGAGCGTGTACGCTTCCTCTGCTGCTGCTGCGCTCGGCGTCAAAACACAGACAGCCGACTCTCCCCCTCCTCTGACTCCGCAGCTTCACGCTGCAGACTTATGTAAGTGCACGACCTGGAAAATCCATGCTCAAACTTGCTGCTCAGACGCTTTTTTTAATTTATTGCAAAGACATTTTTATTATAAGGGACGCAGAGGGAGAATTCCTCTCTAACTCAATCTATTTGATTTTATGGATCTTCATTGTGTATCTTGGGCTTAAATATATGAAATATCTTGTATGTGATTGAAAGGGATATGCAGAGGTAAGGGAGGCCCTTTTGGTTGTTTTCAGATCTGGATGGATTATTGTTGCTTCCTGCTCATCTCGACCAGCAGAGCTGCAGGGGAGCAGCCCAGACACTGACCTTGCACGACCGGACATTTAACTGCTGCAGGCAGGGACCAGGTTTTATAGCTAATTGGATCCCCAGTAGAATAAACATGCTGATGTCATACAAGCACCACGTTTTGCTGAAAGACAGAGATTGGTGGTGCTTACTGCCAGATGCTTATAATTCTGCTATGGATACTTTTAGAGCAAATGATAGAAATGTGTGTACATATATTTATATAGTGTTAGAAAAATACTACCTCACGAGGAGTAACTTTGGCGCCTCTGCTGCCACCTGTTGGTCAAACTACAGAATAAATCTTTCTCTTTGAGCAGCAAGGTGATGCTGTCACCGGCCCTTGATTTGGAGGAGCAGGACATAACTTATAATATGAATAAACTTACTGTATTATAAGGACTCTCTGTCTCTGTAAATCCTTCGACCACAAAACGTTCTGGTGCCACACGAGGAGAATAATGGAGAAAAATGCTTCATGTACGTTTTGAGATGGGCAGAAAATAGTTTCCCACATGATCCACACCGAACGGCCTCTCTCCTGTATGTGTCCTTGACCTGTACGAATATGCTGATACGGTCTCTCCCTCTCTGAGTGGATCTTCATGCACAACCAGGCCTCTTTTCAGACTCAGAATTTCCCAGTCTTGACTTTTAAAGCCTTTAATCCCCCTGTGTGTTTTTGAATGTAATTGTAGATGCCTGGGGTCCATGAACTTCACTCAAACAGCACTTTGCAAATGTCTTGGAAACCCTTCTGTAAATTCACTTTTCCTCGTTTGAAAGCAACGCATTCCTGTGGACTTTCAGCAAATCCCTTAAAGGAGCACCGTCGGGACCAGGCCTCATGGGAATTGTAGTTGATTATACAGACACATGCGTAGCAGACTTAAAGGACTTGACTGCATGTTGCACAGTTATCTGATATGTTGACCGTAAAGTTTAGTGTTGCAACTTCCTGCTAGCGACAGTAATGAAAGACGTATAATGTAAGTTGAATAGTATCAAATGTTTGAACTTATGAAGAATAACACTGGTGTAAATACACTCAACAAAAATAAAAACGCAACACTTTTGTTTTTGCTCCCATTTTTCATGAGATGGACTTAAAGATCTAAAATTCATTCCAGATACACAATATTACCATTTCTCTCAAACATTGTTCACAAATCAGTCTAAATGTGTGATAGTGAGCACTTCTGCTTTGCTGAGATAATCCATCCCACCTCACAGGTGTGCCACATCAAGATGCTGATCTGACATCATGATTAGTGCACAGGTGTGCCTTAGACTGTCCACAATAAAAGGCCACCCTGAAATGTGAATTTTTTTGCTTTATTGGGGGTCTGGGGACTCAGAACCAGTCAGTATCTGGTGTGACCACCATTTGCCTCATGCAGTGCAACACATCTTCTTCGCATAGAGTTTATCAGATTGTCAATTGTGGCCTGTGGAATGTTGGTCCACTCCTCTTCAATGGCTGTGCGAAGTTGCTGGATATTAGTGTGAACTGGTACACGCTGTCGTATACGCCGGTCAAGCACATCCCAAACATGCTCAATGAGTGACATGTCCGGTGAGTATGCTGGCCATGCAAGAACTGGGACATTTTCAGCTTCCAAGAATTGTGTACAGATCCTTGCAACATGGGGCCGTGCATTATCTTGCTGAAACATGAGGTGATGTTCATGGATGTATGGCACAACAATGGGCCTCAGGATCTCATCACGGTATCTCTGTGCATTCAAAATGCCATCAATAAAATGCACCTGTGTTCTTCGTCCATAACAGATGCCTGCCCATACCATAACCCCACCACCACCATGGGCCACTCGATCCACAACATTGACATCAGCAAAGCGCTCACCCACACGACGCCACCCACGCTGTCTGCCATCTGCCCTGAACAATGTAAACCGAGATTCATCCGTGAAGAGAACACCTCTCCAACGTGCCAGACGCCATCGAATTTGAGCATTTGCCCACTCAAGTCTGTTACGGCGACGAGCTGGAGTCAGGTCAAGACCCCGATGAGGACGACGAGCATGCAGTTGAGCTTCCCTGAGACGGTTTCTGACAGTTTGTGCAGAAATTGTTTGGTTATGCAAACCAATTGTTTCAGCAGCTGTCTGAGTGGCTGGTCTCAGACGATCTTGGAGGTGAACCTGCTGGATGTGGAGGTCCTGGGCTGGTGTGGTTACACGTGGTCTGCGGTTGTGAGGCCGGTTGGATGTACTGCCATATTCTCTGAAACGCCTTTGGAGACGGCTTATGGTGGAGAAATGAACATTCAATGCACGAGCAACAGATCTGGTTGACATTCCTGCTGTCAGCATGCCAATTGCACGCTCCCTCAATGCTTGTGGCATCTGTGGCATTTTGCTGTGAGACAAAACTGCACATTTCAGAGTGGCCTTTTATTGTGGGCAGTATAAGGTACACCTGTGCACTAATCATGATGTCAGATCAGCATCTTGATGTGGCACACCTGTGAGGTGGGATGGATTATCTCAGCAAAGCAGAAGTGCTCACTATCACACATTTAGACAGATTTGTGAACAATGTTTGAGAGAAATGGTAATATTGTGTATCTGGAATGAATTTTAGATCTTTAAGTCCATCTCATGAAAAATGGGAGCAAAAACAAAAGTGTTGCGTTTATATTTTTGTTGAGTGTACTTTCACTAGGTGGCCACAGTCAGGAAAAGAGAGACTACTGTAATGTGATATGACAGGATATTCAACTTTATTGTCCCCCGTGTGAAAATGAGCTTTTTCACAATAGGAAGACGTTACACAGTACAATATGCAAAAATGCACACGTGAAATGTGAATAGGAGCAGCTCCGGAGATGCTTCTCTGCACTCTGATGGTCACAGTGATGCTTGTTTTTTTCTTCTAATTGTTTGCCATAATGAATTTAACTCACTATGCTTTGTAACTGAGCGCTGACAAGGTCAGCCTGGTTCACGTAGCGGTGGCTGCCTTCTCATGAGTTTGAAGGTGCACCTTCAGGTTCGGCGCAAATCTGTATCTCATGCCGCAAATGTGACAGCCGTACGGCCTCTCTCCTGTGTGCGTGGTCCGATGTCGAGTCATCTGTCCGCTTTGGCTGAAACGTTTACCGCAAATATCACACGAGTACGGCTTCTCTCCCGAATGGTACCTCATGTGCGTTTTGAGGTGACTGCTGGTGTTAAAAAGTTTGCCGCACAGGCCGCACTGATACGGTTTCTCCCCCGAATGACTCCGTTTGTGAATGGTGAGGTTCTGACTCTGGCTGAACGATTTCCCGCAGATGTCACAGTGGTACGGTTTCTCCCCCGAGTGCGTCCTCACGTGCACGACCAGGTGCTCCCTTCGGTAAAACGTTTTGCCACATTCTTGACACACAAACTCCTTTATGCCTGTGTGGATTCTTTCGTGCAGCCGGAGGCAGCGGACGTTGCCGAACGTCTTGCCACAAACTTCGCAGAAATAGGTTTTGTTGTGACAGCCCTTCACGTGAGTGATGAGGTCCTTGGCGGACGAGCACGTCAGCCCGCAAACGGTGCAATCGAAATTCTTCTCGTGTGTTTTTATGTGCTTCATCAAAGAGCCAATATACTGGAATCCCTTGCCGCAAAAATGGCAAAAACTGCGACCCTTGTCACCTTTAGCCGAACCTTTGTCGTGGGGCAATACTGCCTTGTCCTCATTGACGTCGCCACTCTGCCCTTGCAATGTCTTTCCTTTCCTCTTCAACGTTGTGGCCTGTTCTGCTTTGCGATCAAACCCATCGCTGTCATCACTTTCATTGTGAGCGGCAGAGTCGTCCGAAGACACTGGCTGCATTTCATACAACGCTTGTGTCTCTGGCTGATCCTGCTCGCTCTTCACAATGTCAGGAGGAGGAAAAAACATCGTTTGACCGTCATCCCTGAGTTCCTCCTGCTCTTCTTTTATCTCCGGCATCAAGAAGTCCGTCTGAACTAAGCAGTAGTTCCAGCTGTTAGTGTCCAGATCTGCGTTGGTTTGAGAAGGTCCCGGCACCTCGGCACCCAGACTGAAGTCGGACTCTTCTGGCGTTGAGGGTCCTGGATCCTCCTGCGGCACCGGGGCTTCACATTCGTCTCCACGCCCCGCTGTGGTGCTGGTCGGTGGAGGGTCTGCAGCTGCAAAACAGACAGGAACAAACATTACCCAACAGTTTCAAGGGAGTAGTTGTCATACAATGTGAAAAACTCAAACTCCCATGAGCACCCTCTCCTAACTCTGTGTAAGAGAGTTTGTGGGAAAGTGACACGGTATTGAAATATGTCTACCACCGTTATTGCAGCTGAGTTTATACAGTACTTCTGGTGTGCGTGCGCGTGCACGCACAGGCGCGTAACAACAACCTCAGCTATGGCCACCTCCTCTCCGGGCAACACTGCTGGCTATATATATATATATATAGAGAGAGAGATGTGGGTCAGGTATCAAACAGCACATTTAACGAGAGTCCCGAACCTGGTTTATTTCGCAGGAAGTCCAGCTGGTGTCGCAGACTTTCAAGCTCCTCTTTAGACCGACTAACTTCGGGTTCGTACAGAGCTAACGTGATGGTTTTCTCCACCTCCCCGAGGATCTCCTCCGCCGCCGCGTACAGCCGCTGGTGAACGAACGACCTCAGCTGGAACATCGTGGTGTCCATGTCTCCGGAGAGAGCTGCGGCACACAGATATCGACGACAGTGGCGGGATAGCAAGAACAACTCGGCTAGCCTTAGCTCAAACCTGAAGCCTGCGATGCGCTAGCAGCAGCCACAGTGTGACTTCCGGTTTGAGTCGTTCAGAATAAAAGCGGTCCCTTCCAAATAAGAGATAAGTACATTAGAGCAACCATCTACATGTGACAACACGAAGGCACTGAAGAATGGATACATAAATAAAAAAAAGCAAAAAAAAAAAAAAAAGCAAATTAACCTTAATTAACAAGAAACTGAACTAAACTAAAAGTGGGACTATAATGTAGTCCTATTATTGCAAGTTTAATAACTGTTTATTGTGGCTTTGGGTCTGGATGTGAGACAATAAACATAATTGGATGAACAGAAGATACTGTTCATAATTGAATAATGAAGAATCTTGTGAGTGGAGGGGATCTTTAAGTTCAAACAGTTAAAGTTCCATGTGATAGACTGAGGTGGGAGACATGAAGAGTCACAGGTGGGTTTTGAAAAATAGGGTTTATTTAACAAAATATGAAGTATACAATATTCGAGGCCCATAAGAAGTCAACTGAACAAATCCGGCTATATGATTTCCTGGAAAGCAACGCATTCCTGTGGACTTTCAGCAAATCCCTTAAAAAAGCACCGTTGGGGGGCGGTCGGTGGGGCAGTGGTTAAGGCAGCCGCCCCCATGTACAGAGGCTCAACGTCCTCGAAGTGGTGATCCAGGGTTCAACTCCCGGCCCGGCGATCAGTTTCCTGAATGTCTTCCCCCTCTATCTCCCCGTTTCCACACTGTCTCTATAAAAATAATAAAAAATGCTTGAATGGTGCTCTAGCATAAAAAATAATCTTGAAAAACAAAAAGCACCGTCGGGACCAGGCTTCATGGGAATTGTAGTTGATTATACATAGACACATGTGTAGCAGACTTAAAGGACTTGACTGCATGTTGCACAGTTATCTGATATGTTGACCGTAAAGTTTAGTGTTGCAACTTCCTGCTAGCGACAGTAATGTAAGACGTATAATGTATGTTGAATAGTATCAGATGTTTGAATTTATGAAGAATAACACTGGTGTAAATACTTTCACCAGGTGGCCACAGTCAAGAAAAGAGAGACTACTGTAATGTGATATGACAGGATATTCAACTTTATTGTCCCCTGTGTGAAAATGAGCTTTTTCACAATAGGAAGACGTTACACAGAACATATGCAAAAATGCACACGTGAAATGTGAATAGGAGCAGCTCCGGAGATGCTTCTCTGCACTCTGATGGTCACAGTGATGCTTGTTTTTTTCTTCTAATTGTTTGCCATAATGAATTTAACTCACTATGCTTTGTAACTGAGCTCTGACAAGGTCAGCCTGGTTCACGTAGCGGTGGCTGCCTTCTCATGAGTTTGAAGGTGCACCTTCAGGATCGACGCAAATCTGTATCTCATGCCGCAAACGTGACAGCCGTACGGCCTCTCTCCTGTGTGCGTGGTCCGATGACTAGTCATCCGTCCGTGTCGGCTGAAACGTTTACCGCAAATATCACACGGGTACGGCTTCTCTCCCGAATGGTTCCTCGTGTGCATTTTGAGTTGACCGCTGGTCTTAAAAAGTTTGCCGCACAGGCCGCACTGATACGATTTCTCCCGATAATGACTCCGTTTGTGAAAGGTGAGGTTCTGACTCTGGCTGAACGCTTTCCCGCAGATGTCACAGTGGTACGGTTTCTCCCTCGTGTGCGTCCTCACGTGCGCGATCAGGTTCTGCCTTCCGTTAAACTTTTTGCCACATTCTTGACACACAAACTCCTTTCCGCCTGTGTGGATTTTTCCGTGCAGCCGGAGGAGGCGGACGTTGTCGAACGTCTTGCCACAAACGTTGCAGAAAGGGTTTTTTTTGTGACAGCGCTTCACGTGAGTGATGAGCCTCTTGGTGGAAACGCACGTCTTCCCGCAAACGGTGCAATCTAAATGTTTCTTGTGTGTTTTTAGGTGCTTCATCAAAAAGCCAATGTACCTGAATCCCTTGCCGCAAAAATGGCAAAGACTGCGACCCTTGTCACCTTTAGCCGAACCTTTGTCGTGGGGCAATACTGCCTTGTCCTCATTGACGTCGCCACTCTGCCCTTGTAATGTCTTTCCTTTCTTTTTCAACGTTGTGGCCTGTTCTGCTTTGCGATCAAACCCATCACTGTCATCACTTTCATTGTGAGCGGCAGAGTCGTCCGAAGACACTGGCTGCATTTCATACAACGCTTGTGCCTCTGGCTGTTCCTGCTCGCTCTTCACAATGTCAGGAGGAGGAAAAAACATTGTTTGACCATCATCCCTGAGTCCCTCCTGCTTTTCTTTTATCTCCGGCATGAAGAAGTCCGCCTGAACGAAGCAGTAGTTCCAGCTGTTGGCGTCCAGATCTGCGTTGGTTTGAGAAGGTCCTGGCACCTCGGCACTCAGACCGAAGTCGGACTCTTCTGGCGTTGAGGGTCCTGGATCCTCCTGCGGCACCGGGGCTTCACATTCGTCTCCACGCCCCGCTGTGGTGCTGGTCGGTGGAGGGTCTGCAGCTGCAAAACAGACAGGAACAAACATTACCCAATAGTTTCAAGGGAGTAGTTGTCATACAATGTGAATAACTCAAACTCCCATGAGCACCCTCTCCTAACTCTGTGTAAGAGAGTTTGGGAAAGTGACACAAGGCTTGTTCAGGATGGTCTTGGCTTGACTTGACTTATCACGCCGACGAGAGCTGAAGGTGTCTGAGGGGGCGGGCTCTAAAAGAGACTGTAGCCAAACGCCGTCAAGTCGGACAACAAAGTCAACGTTACTATGGTGCTCAAGCGATAGAACACAGATGGACACACAGGGCTCCAGACTAACTTTTTGCAATGGTAGCACTGGTGCGCCTAACTTTTTTTTTTTAGGTGCACCAGCACAAAATTTAGGTGCACCCACAGTTTTCATCGTGTCGCCTTTAACGCCAAAAAGTCACCTTTTTATCGCTCTCCTTTTACATAATGACACCCCCTTATGGCCTAGGTCAGGGATGCCAGGGTGAAATTGGACAGGGGGCCAGATTTTTTCAAGTGAGACCTCAGATTACACTTTCCGACTGAAAAGGCCAAACATTGACTCAACACATGGATAGGTAGGCTATTTCAAATTATTCATGAAGGCCTACACATCAAAAAGAAATTGCGTTGGCACCAAAATAGCCTCACCATGAGGCCTAAATTACATACATTACAAACGAAGATGATTGACAGGCGCTCTCCTTCATACAATCACGTGCACACTTCATGGCTGCACCTGATTGGACGATTGCTTTCACAGCTGTTTGCTGCTCCCGGATTTCAAACCGACCAACATGGCGGCTTGTTTGGAAACTTTCTCTTATTTTACAACAATAGTTCACCGAAACATTTTATGCGAGAAATAAGCTATGCAGTTGCTGAATCTGTCTTTATTTTAGATCGACCACATTCAGTTTAAAAGATTTTCGAGAGCTTGCTGGAGGCAGCAGCGCAACGTCTCTCCACACTCGCCGTGAGTCGAATGCATTGCAGGGCATACCATAAATCCTTTAATATAGCCTCAGGGTCATTCCGTGTCATTTCATCAAATGCCTCCCACCTGACCATCTCAGAATGTCCTGAAAAAAATTGAGTACAAGGACACACTTGTTAATAGGACAAATCCAAAATATTAGGTCTCTACTGTCAACAGTTTCCTCATGAAACTTCATTGAATGAAGGGTAGTTTAGACGGTTTTTGGCATCATACTCTGAAAAGCCATTTTTAAACGGCATTATCTGGAAAACTATCTCACCTGTGGACTTCAAATTATCTACAGTGTATATCTGTTACTAATAGCCTCCAAACATGAAATATCAGGGGTGTAGCTCAATGATAACCTAGTATGGTAGGTACTTAAAATTAGGCTTTTTGAAATAAAGTAGTACATTTGAAGAGTGGCTGAGCTCCCATTTTTACAGATAAAAGACTTCTATCACTTCTGCCTCTATCTCTGTTGTGAGCTTAAACATTCTACAAAATATGGTCTCTCTTAGATTATTAGTTTCACAGATATTAAGGCTCAAAAATGGAAGTAAACACATCTTTGCCCAACTTCAGAGTCATATTCCAAAAAACTGACAACACGTATCAGGTCCAAACTTACTTTTTTTGAAAGATCATATTCTTGTTAAAATCATATTAAAAAATCGGGAGGGTGTTTTGCCTCATTTTGTCGCAGTGATTTTTTAAAATCCTGATATTGGTGGGGTTTTTGTGGCTGGTTTTGGTACTGCATGTCGTATTATCCTACAAGTAAACATCACAGCAGGGCAATTCAAATGTCACAGCAGGACGCGTACCTAGCAACATCAGTGATGTTGCTAGGTACGCGTCCTGCGTCCCTGACGCATTAAAATCTGAAAGGACGCACTAAACTCACTATCCATGCGTACCGGGGACGCACCTCATTTTTCCCATGAAAAACGATACATTAAACAACTCGTGTTTAATCACAGTAACTGGCAAAAGAAACCTTGTTGTTAGCAGACTGGACAGCGCTGTTTCAACCCTCTGCGCATCTACTCGGCGCAGACGTGATCCCCTGTACAAAGTATCGCGACATGCTAATTTAGCCGCTATCAAAACAACTAGCCTGTCACCGCTGATTTAATTTCAACAATTAAAAATACGAACTTCATAGTAAATAAACCCACGTTTCCACTGCTCGATGCTGTGCTCATTCGTGTACACCAAAAACATATCTGCATCATTTCATTTTTCTCAAAAGACTTTCCACTGTGTTAGTTATGTTTAATTTTTGAGCTAATCAGGGATGTGATTCTTCCGGATAAATCCGGAAATCCGGCTTTTCGGCAAGGCACGGGTCATAATGACCGCTCACGCTGTCAACGGTTTTTGTGCCTCTGATTCATGTCTTCGTGTCACTCCGCAAGTAGTGCGCGTTGTCGCGGTGGAACTTCATTCAAAGCAGAGCAAACCAAAGTCTCCGCTGTGCTTCCCGACCACGGGCTAGAAGCTGAAGCAGGAGCGGTTAACTATGGAAATGAGGAGAACATGACTCGCCCTGCCTCGTCGGCATGCAAACAGTAATCAGGAGTAAATGCTAAACGTCAGTGATAGACTCGGGTGCTGAGCTCTCACCCAGCGCGTGTGGCCAAGCTTTCTCCCCCTTCTCCACCTCACATGAGATGGGGAGAGAAGTCCCCCCCTCCCAGGTGAGCTGCTTCTCCAAAATAAACCAATAGCGAAGCCCGTTAGAGGGCGTAGCACGTACGAAATAGAAGTAGAGT
This sequence comes from Eutrigla gurnardus, assembly GCF_963514095.1. NCBI lineage: Eukaryota > Metazoa > Chordata > Actinopteri > Perciformes > Triglidae > Eutrigla > Eutrigla gurnardus. Next base: position 7,684,884 of record NC_139931.1, read on the forward strand.
TAAACATCTATTTAGAGTACAAATTAATAAGAGTAATTATTGTAATGTAAACATTATCAAATTTGATCTTTTTTTTCTGCTTGCTGAGCCTGAACATTGATTACCATCTCCCAAAATGCAGTGGAAGACTGTAATAATAATAGATAATAAATAAACTACTATTAGGTGATTTCTGTCATCTTGTTTTGTCTTGTACAGGCTTTAGGGATGAGCTGGTCTTTTGTGCAATTTCTATATGCCTATTGTCTTTAACCTGCTGATACAATGCATTGGTAAATAATAAATATTTAAGTTAAACAAATCTTACAATTTTCTAGTAGTCCAGATTGATGCATTTAATTGTTAAAATTGACAACATTTTCCTCCAGGGGACCCCCCCTAGTTGTACCCAGTTTTCTCATTAATGTAATGTTCTACATTAATGTGAAACGATTCGGGGGGGGGGGGGGGGGGGGGGTATTTTCCTGCTTTTTTATTCTTTGCCGATCACATCCCTGGCTAATACAGTAGCTAAATACACTAAAAGTTTCACAGTGATTGACTCAGTTCATTTGATTTAGTTGATGTTCAGATGAGAAGATTTTGGTGACAATTCATTCATTGACTCTGTCATTGTGATGAAAATGTTTTGTTCATTTGTTAAAATCAGCACTTTTATTGAAATTTTATTTTGGTACTACAGACCATAGAGACACCATTTTGTTTTGATTTGAATTTTAGTAATTTATTTTGGTGCTATTTATGTTGCTACAAAAATGCTGTTTGATTTGAATGTCATATGTCATGCCACTGTGACAGTTGTTTTGCAATAAACTTTTCAGATTTGGAATTTTATTTGTTTAATTTCAGATACATTTTGAACATACATGTTCAATGAATATATCCGTTTATTATAACCATATCATACCACCATCAAAGGAGTTTAACACTCAATAAAATTTAAGAAATAGAATAATATAAGAAAGAATTCCTTTTTTTTTAACTGGGGAGTCGGGACCCATTGAATTTCCCAGGGACCCACTCAACTCACCACCTGTGGGTCCCGGGGACTCATTACATTGAAAACCTATCAACATCACTGTATATACACACACACACTCAACAAAAATATAAACGCAACACTTTTGTTTTTGCTCCCATTTTTCATGAGATGGACTTAAAGATCTAAAATTCATTCCAGATACACAATATTACCATTTCTCTCAAACATTGTTCACAAATCTGTCTAAATGTGTGATAGTGAGCACTTCTGCTTTGCTGAGATAATCCATCCCACCTCACAGGTGTGCCACATCAAGATGCTGATCTGACATCATGATTAGTGCACAGGTGTGGCTTAGACTGTCCACAATAAAAGGCCACCCTGAAATGTGCATTTTTTTGCTTTATTGGGGGTCTGGGGACTCAGAACCAGTCAGTATCTGGTGTGACCACCATTTGCCTCATGCAGTGCAACACATCTTCTTCGCATAGAGTTTATCAGATTGTCAATTGTGGCCTGTGGAATGTTGGTCCACTCCTCTTCAATGGCTGTGCGAAGTTGCTGGATATTAGTGGGAACTGGTACACGCTGTCGTATACGCCGGTCAAGCACATCCCAAACATGCTCAATGGGTGACATGTCCGGTGAGTATGCTGGCCATGCAAGAACTGGGACATTTTCAGCTTCCAAGAATTGTGTACAGATCCTTGCAACATGGGGCCGTGCATTATCTTGCTGAAACATGAGGTGATGTTCATGGATGTATGGCACAAAAATGGGCCTCAGGATCTCATCACGGTATCTCTGTGCATTCAAAATGCCATCAATAAAATGCACCTGTGTTCTTCGTCCATAACAGATGCCTGCCCATACCATAACCCCACCACCACCATGGGCCACTCGATCCACAACATTGACATCAGCAAAGCGCTCACCCACACGACGCCACACACGCTGTCTGACATCTGCCCTGAACAATGTAAACCGAGATTCATCCGTGAAGAGAACACCTCTCCAACGTGCCAGACGCCATCGCATGTGAGCATTTGCCCACTCAAGTCTGTTACGGCGACGATCTGGAGTCAGGTCAAGACCCCGATGAGGACGACGAGCATGCAGTTGAGCTTCCCTGAGACGGTTTCTGACAGTTTGTGCAGAAATTGTTTTGTTATGCAGACCAATTGTTTCAGCAGCTGTCTGAGTGGCTGGTCTCAGACGATCTTGGAGGTGAACCTGCTGGATGTGGAGGTCCTGGGCTGGTGTGGTTACGCGTGGTCTGCGGTTGTGAGGCCGGTTGGATGTACTGCCATATTCTCTGAAACGCCTTTGGAGATGGCTTATGGTGGAGAAATGAACATTCAATGCACGAGCAACAGATCTGGTTGACATTCCTGCTGTCAGCATGCCAATTGCACGCTCCCTCAATGCTTGTGGCATCTGTGGCATTTTGCTGTGAGACAAAACTGCACATTTCAGAGTGGCCTTTTATTGTGGGCAGTATAAGGTACACCTGTGCACTAATCATGATGTCAGATCAGCATCTTGATGTGGCACACCTGTGAGGTGGGATGGATTATCTCAGTAAAGCAGAAGTGCTCACTATCACACATTTAGACAGATTTGTGAACAATGTTTGAGAGAAATGGTAATAATGTGTATCTGGAATGAATTTTAGATCTTTAAGTCCATCTCATGAAAAATGGGAGCAAAAACAAAAGTGTTGCGTTTATATTTTTGTTGAGTGTATACAAATAATACATATCCTCTGTGTCGATCTGTGTTCTATTGCTTGAGCACCGTGACGTTGACTTTGTTGTCTGACTTGATGGCGTTTGGCTACAGTCTCTTTTAGAGCCCGCCCCCTCAGACTCCTGCAGCTCTCGTTGGCGTGATAAGTCAAGTCAAGCCAAGACCATCCTGAACAAGCCTTGTGTCACTTTCCCAACACACACACACACACACACACACACACACACACACACACACACACACACACACACACACACACACACACACACACACACACACACACACACACACACACACACACACACACACACGCAAGGCAACATGTGGAAGACATTCTTTTTTTCAGTATATATTTGTTATATTATTCTATGTTTGTATTAACCAGCCCTCATATAAATAGGCCTACTCACAACACATGCACAGAACTTTAGATCAAGCCATGAGATCAAAGCGACCAAAATAAGAAGGCAAATCATTTCACCACAAGGTGGCCGCCGAGTGCGATCCTGAATACACATCATTGAACTTTTAACCAATAGAAAATCATTCCGCTGTAGCGGAGGTGTGGGCAAGCCGGTTGCAGCCGCCGTAGACCGCGCTGCCAAGCGCTGCAAGGAGCGGCTCTTAAAAACTTGGGTGCAGTCGAATAGTCAAAAAATAAGGGGTGCAGTCGAATAGTCAAAAAATAAGGGGTGCAGTCGAATAGTCAAAAAATAAGGTCCTAACTCCTATTCCTATCTCCTATTCCTTGACCTCTGGGGAAAACGTCACGGGGTTAAGGAAAGGCGATAGGAGAACTCAAAAGGACTTAGGAATAGTCGACCGCGGTGCTCAGAGAATCCGACCGGACTTTCACTAAGCTACGTCATTATAACGCGGCCGCTGATGATTGACAGCTGATGATCAGCGCCAGCGATTGACGTGCGTCTGCACTGGAGAAACTACAACAATGGACTACAAAAAGCGCATCGTCCACTTCTCCACATGTTGGTTTTATAAACAGCTGGTTCACTGACCGGCTTCAGGTCCAGCAGCTCCTCCTTTCTGTTTGACCGTTGTTTTATTTACTTTTCATTTGTGGTTTTAGTTTAGTTTTTGTCAAACATTTGTAACATGATTGAAATTTAAAAAAAAAACATTCAATTATTATCACTGTCCACACACATTTATTATCACTATTCCAATTACTATATGTCTGCATGAAAGTCATTGTTAAATATGTTAATGCACATATCGTTTGTTTTAATTAACGGCCGAGGTGTGCGGCACTTTAAATGTTGCTCTCGCAAAGAATTGTGGGTCGGCGTGATCTCCTTTCCTTTAGCATAGGAAGGTCCGTTGCATCCTATGCTAAAGGAGCTCTGAAAGGAAGCATTGGAGCTCCTTTCCTTTGCATTTAGAGAATTCGAACAGCTCTTATCATGGCGGCCATTTGTTTACTTCCGGGTCACTTCTTCAGTTAGGAACCTTCCTAAGCAAAAAAGACTATTCGACTGCACCCACGGTCCTAACTCCTATTCCTATCTCCTATTCCTTGACCTCTGGGGAGAACGTCACGGGGTTAAGGAAAGGCGATAGGAGAACTCAAAAGGACTTAGGAAAAGTGGGCCGTGGTGCTCAGAGAATCCGACCGGACTTCACTAAGCTACGTCATTATAACGCGGCCGCTGATGATTGACAGCTGATGATCGGCACCGGCGATTGACGTGCGTCTGCGCTGGAGAAACTACAATAATGGACCACAAAAAACGCGTCCACTTCTCCACATGTTGGTTTTATCAACAGCTGGTTCACTGACCGGCTTCAGGTCCAGCAGCTCCTCCTTCCTGTTTGACCGTTGTTTTATTTACTTTTCATTTGTGGTTTTAGTTTCGTTTTTGTCAAGTTTGTAACATGATTGAAAGAAATAAAAATAAATACCATTCAATTATTATCACTGTCCACACACATTTATTATCACTATTCCAATTACTATATGTCTGCATGAAAGTAATTGTTAAATATGTAAATAGGCATATCGTTTGTTTTAATTAACGGCCGAGGTGTGCGGCACTTTAAATGTTGCTCTCGCAAAGAATTGTGGGTCGGCGTAATCTCCTTTCCTTTCGCATAGGAATGTCCGTTGCATCCTATGCTAAAGGAGCTCTGAAAGGAAGCATTGGAGCTCCTTTCCTTTGCATTTAGAGAATCCAAACGGCTCTTATCATGGCGGCCACTTGTTTACTTCCGGGTCACTTCTTCAGTTAGGAACCTTCCTAAGCAAAAAAGACTATGGGTGCAGTCGAATAGTCAAAAAATAAGGTCCTAACTCCTATTCCTATCTCCTATTCCTTGACCTCTGGGAAAAACGTCACGGGGTCAAGGAAAGGCGATAGGAGAACTCAAAAGGACTTAGGAATAGTCGACCGCGGTGCTCAGAGAATCCGACCGGACTTTCACTAAGCTACGTCATTATATCGCGGCCGCTGATGATTGACAGCTGATGATCGGCACCGGCGATTGACGTGCGTCTGCGCTGGAGAAACTACAATAATGGACTACAAAAAGCGCATCTTCCACTTCTCCACATGTTGGTTTTATAAACAGCTGGTTCACTGACCGGCTTCAGGTCCAGCAGCTCCTCCTTTCTGTTTGACCGTTGTTTTATTTACTTTTCATTTGTGGTTTTAGTTTCGTTTTTGTCAAACATTTGTAACATGATTGAAATAAATAAAAAAAAAACATTAAATTATTATCACTGTCCACACATTTATCATCACTATTCCAATTACTCTGTCTGCATGAAAGTCATTGTTAAATATGTAAATGCACCTATCGTTTGTTTTCATGAACGGCCGAGGTGTGCGGCACTTTAAATGTTGCTCTCGCAAAGAATTGTGGGTCGGCGTAATCTCCTTTCCTATCGCATAGGAAGGTCCGTTGCATCCTATGCTAAAGGAGCTCTGAAAGGAAGCATTGGAGCTCCTTTCCTTTGCATTTAGAGAATTCGAACAGCTCTTATCATGGCGGCCACTTGTTTACTTCCGGGTCACTTCTTCAGTTAGGAACCTTCCTAAGCAAAAAAGACTATTCGACTGCACCCTATGGGTGCAGTCGAATAGTCAAAAAATAAGGTCCTAACTCCTATTCCTATCTCCTATTCCTTGACCTCTGGGGAAAACGTCACGGGGTTAAGGAAAGGCGATAGGAGAACTCAAAAGGATTTAGGAATAGTCGGCCGCGGTGCTCAGACAATCCGACCGGACTTTCACTAAGCTACGTCATTATAACGCGGCCGCTGATGATTGACAGCTGATGATCGGCACCGGCGATTGACATGCGTCTGTGCTGGAGAAACTACAATAATGGACTACAAAAAGCGCATCGTCCACTTCTCCACATGTTGGTTTTATAAACAGCTGGTTCACTGACCGGCTTCAGGTCCAGCAGCTCCTCCTTCCTGTTTGATGGTTGCTTTATTTACGTTTCATTTGTGGTTTTAGTTTAGTTTTTGTCAAGTTTGTAACATGATTGAAATAATAATAAAAAAAAACATTCAATTATTATCACTGTCCACACACATTTTATCATCACTATTCCAATAACTATATGTCTGCATGAAAGTCATTGTTAAATATGTAAATGCACATATCGTTTGTTTTCATGAACGGCCGAGGTGTGCGGCACTTTAAATGTTGCTCTCGCAAAGAATTGTGGGTCGGCGTAATCTCCTTTCCTTCCGCATAGGAAGGTCCGTTGCATCCTATGCTAAAGGAGCTCTGAAAGGAAGCATTGGAGCTCCTTTCCTTTGCATTTAGAGAATTCGAACAGCTCTTATCATGGCGGCCACTTGTTTACTTCCGGGTCACTTCTTCAGTTAGGAACCTTCCTAAGCAAAATAGACTATTCGACTGCACCCCTTGTTCCCGCGATGTTTTGGGTCACGTGACATGGTCGCGACCCTGTGACGTCTTTGTGGTCGGCTGCTAAGTCGGACACAAATTCTAGCCATCATGCATCGCTTTCAACCCACAATACATCACGTTAGGTGGCGCGCTGCAGGCGGCTACATCAAGTCGAATTCCCCTACAGTATTGAAATATTTTCACCAACGTTATTGCAGCTGAGTTTTTTACAGTATTAGTGTGTGCGTGCGCGTGCACGGACAGGCGCGTAACAACAACCTCAGCTATGGCCACCTCCTCTCCGGGCAACACTGCTGGCTATATATATATATATAGAGAGAGAGAGAGATGTGGGTCAGGTATCAAACAGCACATTTAACCAGAGTCCCGAACCTGGTTTATTTCGCAGGAAGTCCAGCTGGTGTCGCAGACTTTCAACCTCCTCTTTAGACCGACTAGCTTCGTACAGAGCTACCGTGATGGTTTTCTCCACCTCCCCGAGGATCTCCTCCGCCGCCGCGTACAGCCGCTGGTGAACGAACGACCTCAGCTGGAACATCGTGGTGTCCATGTGTCCGGAGAGAGCTGCGGCACACAGATATCGACGACAGTGGCGGGATAGCAAGAATAACTCGGCTAGCCTTAGCTCAAACCTGAAGCCTGCGATCCGCTAGCAGCAGCCAGTGTGACTTCCGGTTTGAATCGTTCATAATAAAAGCGGTCCCTCCAAAATAAGAGATAAGTACATTAGAGCAACCATCTACATGTGACAACACGAAGGCACTGAAGAATGGATACAGAAATAACAAAAAGCAAAACAATTGTTTTACCTTAATTAACAAGAAACTGAACTAAACTTGAAGTGGGACTATAATGTAGTCCTATTATTGCAAGTTTAATAACTGTTTATTGTGGCTTTGGGTCTGGATGTGAGACAATAAACATAATTGGATGAACAGAAGATACTGTACATAATTGAATAATGAAGAATCTTGTGAGTGGAGGGGATCTTTAAGTTCAAACAGTTAAAGTTCCATGTGATAGACTGAGGTGGGAGACATGAAGAGTCACAAGTGGGTTTTGAAAAATAGGGTTTATTTAACCAAATATGAAGTATACAATATTCGAGGCCCATAAGAAGTCAACTGAACAAATCCGGCTATATGATTTCCTGGAAAGCAACGCATTCCTGTGGACTTTCAGCATCAGTTTTCATCAGTTTCCCACGTCTTCCCCCTCTATCTCCCCGTTTCCTCACTGTCTCTATAAAAATAATCAAAAATGCTTGAATGGTGCTCTAGCATAAAAAAAATCTTTCAAAAAAAAAAAGCACCATCGGGACCAGGCTTCATGGGAATTGTAGTTGATTATACATAGACACATGTGTAGCAGACTTAAAGGACTTGACTGCATGTTGCACAGTTATCTGATATGTTGACCGTAAAGTTTAGTGTTGCAACTTCCTGCTAGCGATAGTAATGTAAGACGTATAATGTATGTTGAATAGTATCAGATGTTTGAACTTATGAAGAATAACACTGGTGTAAATACTTTCACCAGGTGGCCACAGTCAGGAAAAGAGAGACTACTGTAATGTGATATGATAGGATATTAAACTTTATTGTCCCCCGTGTTAAAATGAGCTTTTTCACAATAGGAAGACGTTACACAGAACTATATGCAAAAATGCACGCGTGAAATGTGAATAGGAGCAGCTCCGGAGATGCTTCTCTGCACTCTGATGGTCACAGTGATGCTTGTTTTTTTCTTCTAATTGTTTGCCATGATGAATTTAACTCACTATGCTTTGTAACTGAGCTCTGACAAGGTCAGCCTGGTTCACGTAGCGGTGGCTGCCTTCTCATGAGTTTGAAGGTGCACCTTCAGGTTCGGCGCAAATCTGTATCTCATGCCGCAAACGTGACAGCCGTACGGCCTCTCTCCTGTGTGCGTGGTCCGATGACTAGTCATCTGTCCGCTGAGGGTGAAACGTTTACCGCAAATATCACACGAGTACGGCTTCTCTCCCGAATGGTTCCTCGTGTGCATTTTGAGGTGACTGCCGGTGTTAAAAAGTTTGCCGCACAGATACGGTTTCTCCTCCCCCGAATGACTCCGTTTGTGAAAGGTGAGGTTCTGACTCTGGCTGAACGATTTCCCGCAGATGTCACAGTGGTACGGTTTCTCCCCCGAGTGCGTCCATACGTGCACGACCAGGTGCTCCCTTCGGTAAAACTTTTTGCCACATTCTTGACACACAAACTCCTTTCTGCCTGTGTGGATTTTTCCGTGCACCCGGAGGAGGTGGACGTTGGCGAACGTCTTGCCACAAACGTCGCAGAAATGGCTTTCGTTGTGACAGCGCTTCACGTGAGTGATGAGCTCCTTGGTAGACGAGCACGTCAGCCCACAAAAGGTGCAATCGAAATTCTTCTCGTGTGTTTTTATGTGGTTCATCAAAGAGCCAACGTACCTGAATCCCTTGCCGCAAAAATGGCAAAGACTGCGACCCTTGTCACCTTTAGCCGAAGCTTTGTCGTGGGGCAATACTGCCTTGTCCTCATTGACGTCGCCACTCTGCCCTTGTAATGTCTTTCCTTTCCTCTTCAACGTTGTGGCCTGTTCTGCTTTGCGATTAAACCCATCGCTGTCATCACTTTCATTGTGAGCGGCAGAGTCGTCCGAAGACACTGGCTGCATTTCATACAGCGCTTGTGTCTCTGGCTGATCCTGCTCGCTCTTCATAATGTCAGGAGGAGGAAAAAACATCGTTTGACCGTCATCCCCGAGTTTCTCCTGCTCTTCTTTTATCTCCTGCTCTTCTTTTATCTCCTGCTCTTCTTTTATCTCCTGCTCTTCTTTTATCACCGGCATCAAGAAGTCCATTTGAACGAAGCAGTGGTTCCAGCTGTTAGCGTCCGGATCTGCGTTGGTTTGAGAAGGTCCCGGCACCTCGCCACTCAGACCGAAGTCGGACTCTTCTGGCGTTGAGGGTCCTGGATCCTCCTGCGGCACCGGGGCTTCACATTCGTCTCCACGCCCCGCTGTGGTGCTGGTCGGTGGAGGGTCTGCAGCTGCAAAACAGACAGGAACAAACATTACCCAACAGTTTCAAGGGAGTAGTTGTCATACAATGTGAATAACTCAAACTCCCATGAGCACCCTCTCCTAACTCTGTGTAAGAGAGTTTGGGAAAGTGACACAAGGCTTGTTCAGGATGGTCTTGGCTTGACTTGACTTATCACGCCGACGAAAGCTGCAGGTATCTGAGGGGGCGGGCTCTAAATGAGACTGTAGCCAAACGCCGTCAAGTCGGACAACAAAGTCAACGTGACTATGGTGCTCAAGCGATAGAACACAGATGGACACACAGGGCTCCAGACTAACTTTTTGCATTGGTAGCACTGGTGCGCCTAACTTTTTTTTTTTATGTGCACCCTCACAAAATTTAGGTGCACCCACATTTTTCATCGTGTCACCTTTAACGCCAAAAAGTCACCTTTTTATCGCTCTCCTTTTACATAATGACACCCCCTTATGGCCTAGGTTAACTGCAGCACCATCAGCACCCAGAGCAACCATTTTCTCCAGCCAATCTGCACACTAATGCCCAAGCGCAGAAAATGCTTGCTTTGTGGCAGCATAAATTCCTCAAGAATAAAAAGATCATACAGGTCACTAGCCTATAATTGCAAATGGAAAACAGTTTATGTGATCTTAGCTTAGCCTACTTATATTTTTACTTAGGCTATTCATTTTTAATAATATTAGGAATAGGCTACTATACAATTTCCTATTCACGATCTCTCATGCTGTAATGTGGGCCTTCAAACACTGTGTGTGTCCATGCTCCACCTCGACATGTCCAATTAACATGTTGACCTCCCTTTACGCAAAATGCAGCAGTAGACAGTAACGCACTCCTTCGTAGAGACGTCTGTGTCGCCGTCAATCATGAATGACGTGTACGTGGCGTTTCCAACCTCCGCAGCTGTCTTGTTCTTTAGTGTGTCTGCATTTTTTTTCATCAGAATAATTTCGGACTTAAATTTAGTGAACGACAACTCCTCCTTTGCAATATTGTATGCGACGTTGGATGAGGGGCCACTTTATTAACACACTTATCACGGCATGTAGTATGCTTTTTGGACATATTGCGCTTTTTCAACGTCTCGATGCAAAATGTTGTTGACTCTTCCACAAACGCACTATTACCGGCCAAATTCTGACTGCACTCCCGACAATAAATGCAGTGCATTGAGTCCCTTTCTTTATCGTACATCAGCCAGGGAAATTGCTTCAACCAGTCCCGTCTGAAGGCATATTTTTGGGCTTTTGAATTAGTCTCGGGGCGAGGCTTTCTGCCTTTCTTCATTTGCAAAGAAAATCGAAGCGCTCAGCACTCATTGTCGAAGCGCTCAGGAGTACCTGCTAAGCTCGCTCGCATTTTTCGAACTGACACAATTTACAGCAGTGAAAAGGACCACAGCCAATCAGAGGCAAGGACCCGCCCGAGCTCCGTCTCTTATTGGTTTAGACCACGATACCATCAGGAGAACACAACAATAAGAAGGCAAATCATTTCACCACAAGGTGGCCGCCGAGTGCGATCCTGAACACACGTCATTGAACTTTTAACCAATAGAGAACCATTCCGCTGTAGCAGAGGCGTGGGCAAGCCGGTTGCAGCCGCCGTAGACCGCGCTGCAAGGAGCGGCTCTTAAAAACTTGTTCCCGCGATGTTTTGGGTCACGTGACATGGTCACGACCCTGTGACGTCTTTGTGGTCGGCTGCTAAGTCGGACAAAATTCTAGCCATCATGCATCGTTTTCAACTAGGGGTGTAACGATTCATCCACTACAACGATGAATCGATTTATATTCCTACGATCCAACTACATCGATCTGTGCTCGGCAAGTTGGCCTTCCGGGCGACATAATATCGATTAAATATCGTTTGAAATGGTAAAGAATCGATTGTATCGATACTAGGAAATTGCACATTGGATTTAAGCATGGCAAACTTTATGGATGTGTGTTTTTTTAGCACTTTTAACGATAAAGACACGTTAAACGTTACTCGATTCAGTCTACCTGTCTGCGACGTCATCGGCACGCGCCGGCAGCAGCGCGAATCTCAGAACGACAACAATGCAGCATGGCGGATAGCAGAGGAGACGGCGAGCAAGAAATTTTCAAGCCACCATTTCGGTCCAGTGTGTGGAAACACTTTGGCTTTTTCAAAGAGGGAGATGTTCTAAATAAGACAGTCGCTGTTTGTAGAATATGTAAAAGCCAAGTAAAAAACCACGGCAACACAACTAATCTCTCCAACCACCTACTAAGGCGCCATGGGATTTCACACGACCGTCCAGGCACCTCTTGCAGCGTTACCGCTGCAGCAGCAGCGCAAGGTAACGTCAGCGCTGCAGAAGCCTCAGGCCTCGCCAGCATGTTTAGTCAGAAACTAGGCCGAAACTCAGCTCGGGCGAAAAACATCACAGTCACCTTCAACCTGAAGAAATGTTGGTTGCACTTTGTTTTTGGTAATACTATTGTACTCTTTTTATGTTGAAAACAACAGCAGAAAAGGTTAACCTCCTGGTTGTACATTCAATAAAAGATTAATACATTTGCCATTAATTGTTGTTTACTCGTTTATATCCATAATTAATTTAAACCTGATTCCCTTACAAGAAACAACAGGGATCTAGGAAACTTCACCTGCACTGTCCAGTATCCAGGTATTTATTTCACAGTCACACTGGTTGGATTTTTGGCTAAAAAGTTACTGAATCGATTTCAAGTCACTGAATCATATCGGATCGTATCGTTCTAAATGAACCAAGATTGTCCTTGAATCGTATCGGCAACCACGAATCGTGATACGAATCGAATCGTTGTTAAAATGAATCGTTACACCCCTACTTTCAACCCACAATACATCACGTTAGGTGGCGCGCTGCAGGCGGCTACATCAAGTCGAATTCCCCTACAGTATTGAAATATGTCTACCACCGTTATTGCAGCTGAGTTTTTACAGTACTAGTGTGTGCGTGCGCGTGCACGGACAGGCGCGTAACAACAACCTCAGCTATGGCCACCTCCTCTCCGGGCAACACTGCTGGCTATATATATATATATATAGAGAGAGAGATGTGGGTCAGGTATTAAACAGCACATTTAACGAGAGTCCCGAACCTGGTTTATTTCGCAGGAAGTCCAGCTGGTGTCGCAGACTTTCAACCTCCTCTTTAGACCGACTAACTTCGGGTTCGTACAGAGCTAACGTGATGGTTTTCTCCACCTCCCCGAGGATCTCCTCCGCCGCCGCGTACAGCCGCTGGTGAACGAACGACCTCAGCTGGAACATCGTGGTGTCCATGTGTCCGGAGAGAGCTGCGGCACACAGATATCGACGACAGTGGCGGGATAGCAAGAACAACTCGACTAGCCTTAGCTCAAACCTGAAGCCTGCGATCCGCTAGCAGCAGCCAGTGTGACTTCCGGTTTGAGTCGTTCAGAATAAAAGCGGTCCCTCCCAAATAAGAGATAAGTACATTACAGCAGCCATCTACATGTGACAACACGAAGGCACTGAAGAATGGATACAGAAATAACAAAAGCAAATTAACCTTAAATAATAAGAAACTGAACTAAACTAGGGCTATAACGTAGTCCTAAATACTGTATTAATACAATGGTAATATGCCACATTGTTATTGCAAGTTTAATAACTGTTTATTGTGGCTTTGGGTCTGGATGTGAGACAATACACATTATTGGGTGAACAGAATATCCTGTAAATAATTGACTAATGTAATTGAGAATCTTTTGAGTGGAGGGAATCTTTAAGTTCAAACAGTTCAAACAGTTCCATGTGACGCCCGAGGTGGGAGACGTGAGGAGTCACAGGTGGGTTTTGAAAAATAGGGTTTATTTAACCAAATATCAAGCATTCAATATCGCTCAAACGCTAGCCTGCGATCTGCTAGCAGCCACAATAGGACTTCCGGTTTGAGTCGTTCAAAAATAAAAACACCACAGAGAGGGAGAAGTTAGGGCTTCCGTAACCAAGGGCATCAGTAGACTATAAGGACACTGTATGATGTCTATGATAAATAAAATAGCCAAAGAGAAAGCTATTCTTAACTAAATAATTAGAAACTGTTAAATTTAAAAAAAGAATGAATACTGTAATGATGACAGTTACAATTGTGGGAATGGGCAGTTACTTTAAAGGAGTCATAACCTGGTTTTATACGTATCCAGCCCCCCTTGGATCGCTTTGGATCAATTCGTAAAACTTATTAGAAAAAAAAAAAAAAAAATTTAATCAAACATTGAGCTTGTTCTGACCCTTTTTCGTACCGCGATTTTATCACGCGAGATTACGCGCGAGGTTTTGACTGGTCCGGATGTGCATTGTATAATATGTAATGAGGCGCGCGTTGATTCGCCGCAGGAAGGACAGAGCCGGGGGGGCTTGCCTGCATGCAGACTCCAAAACATAAACAGCCCCCTGTCATGGCGCACACACTAAATGACGAACCTTACGGAATTCAGGCATTTATGTACGAACCAGAGTCGGAACCCGAACCGGAGAGTGAAGAGCCAGAGACGGTTGAAGAGACACGTTTACAGCAGGACGTCAGGTAGCGGACGGGGGGGGGGGGGGGGGGGGGGTTGGGTGGTGAAAGAGGGGTGGGCTTATGCAAGTAGCCTCCACGGTGACGTCACCGTAGGCGCAGAATCAAAATCTCGTGCTTTAGGAATGCACACCCTTGTGTGCTATTCCTGTTCGGAAAAAGAGCAGAAGCGAAAAAACGGCGCCACTTTCAAACTCCAGCCTTTCAGGCAAGTTTCAACTGAGGTCAAACACAGATATGCATGTTTTAACAAGAGAAATTGCGATTTCCTGGTGATGACTCCTTTAAATCAATTTATTAACCATGTAAATGATAAAACAATTATTTAATCCATAATAGCATATAATGTGTACGTTTAACAACGATTTATGATTAACATCCAGACATATGAGGGAACTGTGATTTTATTTTGAAGGCTGGACTCCTAATCCGGATGTTCTATTGTTGGAGCCGGAATATTGCTGTTGGTCCAGATAACTTTTTAACTGCTCCATAAAGACGACGGACACATCGCCCGCAAAGCAGAGGGATGTCGTTTTGTAGTTTCCTCGGTGGAGAGATCTATAAAGACCATTTCAAAACAGGTGCCTATGTTTCTTAAACTTTATTCACAGACAGTTTAGCAAAAATAGAGTTAACGATAACTAGCTAGCAACTGTTAGCTATCTAGTCATAGTAATGCTATGTAACTTGGCGGACCAAATTATCTAGCCTACTACATATCCATGTAAAATATAGCTAACCTGGTCAATTAAACATTCTAGCAGGAGTTGATACAGCACACGTGGTCGTAGAAAAGTAAATTGATAGGCATTCACTGAAACTAGTTAGCTTATGCACTTTTGTAATCCGCCGCAGGTTACACAGCAGCCCTGTTACAAAACTGCTTTGTTTACCGGATATGGGAATTACACTTCCTCTTAAAAAAAAGACACCCTTTAAACAAATATATGTTCAACATTGTCTATAAAAAAACATACTATGAATATTTCATATCCTTTTAAGGAAAAAACATTTACATGATGCGTTTACCTGTAGTTGGTACTACCTTGATGTCACTCTGAGCTAGGGTCATCCACAATAAAATGTGTAGTTAAACAGTTCTCTCCTCGTCTTGCACACCAACCATCTTCTCCCATCCTTTTACTCCTCAGGTGTTTATGTCTGCTCCAAATGTGATCACCAGCTGTTCACCAGCCGCTCCAAGTATGAACACTCGTCTCCCTGGCCAGCCTTCACGGAGACCATCCATGAGGACAGTGTGTCTAAACACGAGGAGAGACGTGGGGCATATAAGGTACAATCAGTATTTACTTTAGGTATTAAACCTGTCAGAGGATGTTTACCACATTCAGTTACACACACATTTTCAAACCACTCCTGTAAGTTGCTACCTGTAGGTAAACAGCATATAACCCTTGAACGACTAGTGATTTGAGAAATGCATCAACTGCTGACTAGTGAAGCACAGTATACCAATCAATATAAATATCACAATACCCTGTCATCAAAAAAATACAATACTCCACCTTATTTGTAGGGGTACTTTAAATACAACAGTCCTATGAGTTGTGTGTGGATGTGCGCCAGTCGGGCAGTGACGTGAGACTGCAATGAGACGCCACAAGAGCGGACGGTTTTAACTTTGCCGCAGTCAAAACATGAACTACAGGTCCCCGGATTTAGCTAACTAGAAGGATGGAGTCAAGAACTGAAGTTGAAACGAATATCAAAGCAGGCCACAAACCACTTGCTGGCTGCACACTCTGCTGGTGTATGTATCTGCCTTTGTTGTCAGAGATTTGCCGTGCATCTTCAAAACATACACTCGTACACACACACACTTCATAAATAATAAAAATAGACACGGCAGCACGGCTCTAATTACTGACCAAATGTGTAGATAAAGTTAGACTCGCCATCCTGTCTGAATATGCCCAAGTATCTCCTGGAATTCGCCAAACAAAGAGCACATTATAATACGTTAAAGTATTATATTGTGTTTCTCAGGAACATGAAATGGACGAAAAAGGAAAAGCAGGCTGGAGGCGAGAGTTACATTCTCTTCACCAAATTCGGCATAACACACACCACTTCCTACATTTTCTGTGATATCTTCCTGATTTTAGCAGCAATCCCTCATCAACTTCTCACAGAACCTCACCTGTATTTGTTACCATTTTGTATGTTTTTGTTTTGGAAGCCTCTCACTGTCTCCTGTGCTTCATTACCACTCTCAACTGTTTTACAGAACTTTTATTATTTTAGATTTTTCGCCATGGTATCGTTTCAGTATCTATTTTGAGATATTTAAGCAGGGCATCATATCGAGGTCACAATTTTAGTATTGTGACAACACTACGACTACTAGGAAATGTATGAAATCCTGATTCAGATGTCTGATGTGTTCCAGGTGCGATGTGGGAAGTGTGGAAATGGACTAGGCCACGAGTTTGTGAATGACGGGCCAGGCAGAGGCCAGTCTCGCTTCTGAATATTCAGCTCCTCACTGAAGTTCATCCCTAAAGGTAGGATAGTGGGATTATATCACAATACCATGGGGCAACTATGTTTTTTGCCCTTTGATTTTACAGCACATACTAAAATCACCAGGGCAAATATATCAGCTGATATTTGCTTTTTTATTATAGATTTTAACAAATATGTTGTTTGTATCTAATTCATTATGTTTCGTGTCTGCCTTATCAAGACAGCCTTGGACTCTGATGCATTGGCTGTAATATACAACCTTTTGAAATGTTTTTGTTTGCTTGCCCTCCACAGATAAGGTCGATGGACAGTAAGGTGAGCTATTAGAGGGGAAGTGCTGCTGGACTTTGAGAAGGTTCTCTGTGCTGCTGAAGGTGTGAACAGTAGATGACGTGTTCTGGGATAAAGCCCGTTCTGGGAACGCCAGAGCTCTGATGAACGATGGCCACACTGGACAGCAACAACAGACGACTGGTCTCAACACCTTTTTACAATGCAATCATCGCTATCTAATCATAGCCTTACTTATTGCACATTCACCGTCCCACCAGTTTTACATTTATTTATAATGATAGAGTTTGTCTCAAGACTTCTAGGATCCTATAAGCTATTTGTTATTGAGAGAGACAAAATATGTTTGTTTATTTACCTTCACAGTTGTTCTTCTGCTTTACCCTGTGAAAGTAAACACACAAGCGTACCAGTCTCTCAGAAAGCAATATCCCATAAAGCTATGAATGTAAGACTGGATGAGGATCGCTCATGATATATTAATTCATTCACAACTGCATCTACCTGTTTGGTTTGGTACTCTACTGTTTTCACTCTTAAGAAACTTTATGTAAATGGATCACAAACGAATGATATGCAAAATACATTAAAATCTATTTTAAATTAAAATACCAAATGCTCTGATTAGTAGTTGATGTCTTTTGTTTTTGTTTTCAAATATTGCTTCTAATACCGACTGAATAGTTTCAGGGCAGGCAGCAACGTCAGGCTGGACAGAACAGACGTCGCTGTGAAATTATCTAGATATCAGGTTTAACTGCGTCGCTCTATAAACTATGTTTACAACAACAATTTTCACCGATTATACATCTATGTTGGAGATACTTCTCAATGATGCAAATACTGCCATCAAGTGGAAGCAATGAGGATCAGAATTACACAAGGAGGACAGAGCTGCTGACACTTGTTCCAGTTTAAGCCGGGTAACTCTGTAAACATAAGCTTCAAACTGCACAGAAATAACAGTTGGTTTCAAGGCACAGAGACATTTAAAGTGGACACAATGTCATATTGTTCTTTCTCTGCAGGAGAAGAATTTAGATCACTTTCAGCCTGGTGAGTAGCAAAAAGAAATCCCACTGTAGTGAAAATAAAAATTCTGCTGTGTGTTCTATCTATCTATCTATCTATCTATCTATCTATCTATCTATCTATCTATCTATCTATCTATCTATCTATCTATCTATCTATCTATCTATCTATCTATCTATCTATCTACACACACACGTTTGGAGGTATCAAGCTGGACTAAATCAGATTTGCTTCATTACCTGCTATTTATCATGCAAGTTTCTGGGTTTAAGTATCAAAAGTCTGTTGTGTAAAATGTGGCTCATGGATTGGGCCATGAGTTCCGGTATGATTGACCAAGAGAAGGGCTTAACAGCACACTCATGTTCATCACTAAAGGTGACTATTATGTTTCGCACATGCACTCACACTGCAGTGAACCCTTATGATGCAACTTAAACCATTCAACCTGTTGGCCTCTTCTCCCTCTGCAGAAAAGGTCGATGTACAGAAAGGTGAGCTGTGAATGCAGACGGTGCAGCCACAGGATGAAGAGCTGCGTGGTAAAGCCTAATGGAGCTCCGGGTCACCGGCGTAGTAAGTCACATTCTTTGCCTCATTGTACCTTTTGGATCTGTGAAAATGTGTTGAACTCTACTTCATATACCCTCCTCAAAAGTGTAATTGCACGCTCCCTTCAGTTGGTGGTGCTATGTGCCAGAAAAACTGCAGCACCTAAGTATTACTGTGTGGACATGTTTCTCCTCTCTCTCTGGAGTTAATAGAGAAGAATATCCCACAATAGCATCACGTGTTCAGAGCAACAACAACAAAAAAAGAGAAAATGCTGGCTCCTTATGGCAACAACAAAGCAATAACTAGATTAATTCTTTGTGACTGGTACATTTTCCCTTTTCAATTAAATGTCTTCCAGTAATTATAGGAGATTCCAAACTGCTGCCTGCAAAAAGAAACAACAACGTTGAAATGAAATTGCTTTTCCCATATCACTAACTTGTTTGTTCATAGACATTCTTGCAAAGAAAATCAACTGATTAAGTCTCTGTTGTATTGTACGTTTGCCATATTCCCAGTCACGGCAGGAAGTAGATCCCAGATTTACCTTGATCACTTTGCCATGTAAAACTCACTGTGTTCTGCAGCTCGGCAAAGTTTCCCAGATAGCTCAGTAAACCTCGCTCCGTGGCTCGTGGTGTGGTTGGGATTGTAAACACAGTGAGGATGTGGTGGTGGTGGTGGTGGTGGTGGTGGTGGGGGGGCTGCGTTCAACAGCTCTTGTGCTGTTGAAATGCCTGCGATGGAGCAGGTGTGGCGCTGCCCGTTTCAAAGGCTGGAAGATCAGAGGGGGAGATGAAAGCTGCGTTGTCAGGCTGAGGATTAAGGAAGGAAGCGCAGACATTCGCGGATTGTAATGATGTGCGTCGGTGTGCGGCATTTAAAGCAAAGACTGTTTTGTGCAGTTGATGGTGATGATGATTTTGTCTGGAAGATCAAAACTGTTGAAGTCACTTCAGAGGGAGCAGCTGCTGCAAAAGTATTGTTTGAATGCCTGAAGTGATGATGAAGTAATACCTTCGCAGGGAAGGTATGACTAGATTAGATGGCTTTGTCGTGGATCCAGGCCCAAACCGCCTTTTGAGGGGGGGGGGTTGACGTCTGGAAGAGGGAGGGAGTGACAAACTCAACAACAGACAAGAGACCAAAAACACAAAGATAAACCAGATGTGAGAATGGGAGACGAAGAGGAAAAAGGAAATTGCCGGGAACACAGGACTGTAATTAGGAATCTTGCTATCTGCGAGAACGCTCTTTTCTGGCTGGCGTCTGAGTCCAGCTGTATGGCCCGAGAGGAGGCCAAACAGGAAGGAGGAAGTGGTAATCCACTGATAGAATCACGAGACAGACTCGCATGGCAACCGCACTATTCCTCCTGGTGACCTCTAGGGCTCATCCTGCTCGTAAGCAAATCCTTAATTGCATTAAAACCACCGCTGCTCTGAAACCTTCCCCAGTCCCAAAGGCCTCGGGGAACAACTTTAAATGCGTGTGACTCCTTCGACATCTTGTTCTAATTGTAACGTATACGAGGCCTGTTGCTTAGATGTGGATGTTTACGGGCGCTGCACCTGCTTCTGTTTTTGAGCCGCAGAGAAAAGTGTCTCATTCTGCGTTCCACGTGCCACCACGTTATATCCCGTTTCATCAAGGTAGTGCGTTTTTTTTTTCCCCCTAAAAAACATCTGTCGTCCGGTGGCTCTGCTTTTTACACGCAGAAGCTGTGATCACTTTGCGGGAGGAACAAAAAAAACCTCCCCAATGCGTGACCGTAACAGAAAATAGAGCGAGCTTCTTTCATCAGGAAGTAATGCGAGTTACCCCGCTATAATGTGATGTCTCCATTCATACATGGCGAGGGCTGCCCTCCACATGTTGCAGGCTGCATATGGCCAAACATCTGCCTTTCCCCCGGTATCCTGAACGAAAGGATAAACAAAGGCTTTTATACATGACACCGGAATGTGATTTCTACTCCGGATCTGGAGGAACAGCTCTGGAAACTCAAGGCCCCTTCCAGGTTGAGCATTGTTGCAATTCTGTCAGGACAGCATGTATTTGAACGAGTCGGGGGTTTATGAAAACCAAAAAAATGAGAATGCATTAGCTCGTCCTCTCCGAGTGGCCCGGCAGTGAACCGCGATGTGAAATGTGCAGTTTACTGAGCATATAAACAGATTTTATGCAGTGTGGGTATAAGAAATGCATATCTTGACAGCCTGTGTTGGTTATAAACACTGTAAACGTGGAATGGGGAGTAATAAAAACGCAATTACGCCGAGGAAGAAACAATGAAAAACCTCAATTCTCTGTTCATTCCAACAAAATGTCAACAGTTTAAACATGGGAGGAATTGCGCGGCGAGGCCAGAAAAGCGGCCCGTAAAATCCCAAGTATGAGGGCTCGCAGTGAAGAAATAAACAAGGAGGGATTATCTTCAATGGCTTCTGCCGTCTTCATTGTCACCTTTATCACACGATCACATTCCTGTTTCTGAACGCCACCATCAATAACACAGAGAGGTTTTTTTTTTTACATACATGTATTTGCAAACATCCCCTGCTATCTGCACGGTGATCTGCTGGGAGATAGACCCCGAGACAGCAGCCCAGGTTGGTCTGAAAGCTTCAAAGGAATGCTTGAGGTGGGTGGTTATTGTTCACACAGATCAGGGAGAGGGGTCCCTTATTCTCGGGGGTTGCCACCGGATCGACTGTGGGATAAGAGAGGCGGGTTTAAAACGGGAGAAGAAGAAGACCGGCTGATTGTGTGTTCTTTGATCCTACCTGGATCAGAGACTATGAGATCGGAGAGGCCTCATAGGTGGGCACAGTAATCCAGAAAGAAACTGGGGACACGCTGCCGTCAAACAGACGCTCTCGACTTCCTGCGCGACTTTCAAAGTCCGAGGCCGGTGAAGAAAAATGATCAAATGAAGCTCTCTGATGAAAGCGCGCCAGAGGCGAGGAACAATTTATCAAACACGCGCCCGTCTTCTGAGTCTGGAAATAGCAGGACGTTTTTAGATTTTCAGCTGAATGATTTAAAAGGAGGCTCGGCTCACAGATAGTGATGGACTGTGGAAAACGTTGTATTTGTGAGTCCAAGAAATGGCCGTTTGGAGAGGTCTTTATGAAGACGCTACCGAGGAGAAGAAAGTAATTACCTCAGACTTTCCCTGGGTACGGTGCCACAGAACATCTTTACCTCCACCCTGCCAAACCCTAAATTTGTGGCTGCTCATCCTCTGTCATCTTGCTTCCTAATACCCAGTGTGCTCCATAGGAGACGAGCATATCTGAGCACGCTCTTTTTCCCCTTCGATGTGTGTTTGCAGCACATATATATATTCATACAGTCTGTATGAAGTTCTGTGAAGCCCCACAGGGCCCGGATGGGTGGTCTTAATAGTGAAAATTGCTGCTTTGGCCGTGCTGATTGTTAACTTCTGTGCAGAGAATGTTCAGAGGTGCCTGAGCTCCTCGGTGATTATAACCCAATCAGGAACCTATAATCAGTCTCAGCATTTTTTTTTTCTGTGGATGTTGTGATCGACAGAAGGTCACATTTGCATCTTTTTTTTTTTTCTTTTTTAGCAAAAATCAACAGGAAGGAACTGTTATAGGGAGAGATGATCTGCCAGAGCATTTGTACTTTTGTTAATCCATGTGTGTGTGTGTGTGTGTAGTTTGACATTTTGGGAAACACAATTTCTGGAGTTAGATGAGAAGAATAATTCCTCTGTCATTGCTGTCCGTTAAATGTGAAGCAGCAGCAGGTTGGCTTAGCTTCGCATAAAGACTGGAAATATGGGGGGAACAGTTAGCCTGGCTCTGTTGAATATTAACCAAATCTGCTAAACGGCACGGATATTCCCCAAAAGTCTTGATCTATTACCGTAAAGCACATCGAGCCTCTGTGACACGGCATTTAACCCCGAAGAATACTTGTAATACTGTTTTTAAATGAAGCCTTTAACAATTCTTGTTTGTTGGATCACATCTGGATCCCCCTGGTTGAATGAATGAGGGGGAATTCCACATACATCTCCAGCTTTATGCCCCTCAGCACCTATTGTGCAACACACACACACACACACACACACACACACACACACACACACACACACACACACACACACACACACACACAGAGTTTTACCTTTTTTCACCGCAAGTCCTCAAAGTAGTCAACATTAGAGCCAACTATCTTTCTCAACTTTCTATTAATCACCCGCTTTTATATATATGTCAAAAAAAAAAAGAAGATTAATATATCTTCAGCATCAACGTTTGGCACGGACAAACTTTATACTCCACGTTTGCACTTTTATTCTCTTACTTTAGTGCCAGAAAAGCAAATGCCCTCTAATCTCGCCCGTCAGTCACGCCGCGGTAATTGTTTCGCTCGCTTCCTCGGCCTCTCCCTATTGGCTCGTCACTGTCCTGGCTTTGAAGCACGCCATGTTACGCCAAACACTGAAGACTAAAAACAGCGAGTTGATTCCTTGTGTAATTTTCCTCCGTTTTCGGTGACAATTATTGCTCGGTGAAAAACAACATCCAGATTAATTTTGAATGTATTTTCGGGGGGGATGTCCGCAGGAAAAGCCTCGCTGCTGTCGTTTGGACCAGCAGGCTCTGTTGTGTGTCCCCTGAAAACACAAACCTCAAAACCCAAAGTGAGACCAGATGAGAGCTACAGGAAGGAGAGGAAGATTTGTGTTTGAGTGTGCGTGCCTGCATGTGTGTGTGTGTGTGTGTGTTGGTAGTAGGGGTTAAAAAAGAAGAGGTCAAAGACTCAGAATACATTCCCACAGGAATGAGGCTCACAGACAACCCGATGTGATTATCAGCTTTACGACAAAGTGAGGGTGTGGTGGTGGGGATGTTTGAAAGAAAGAGGACAGATATTCAGTATTATCCTGACCGCAAGGCCAAACTATGAACCTGTAGCGATTTGTTAGCGGAAGTCTTGAAAATTTCTGTGGCGGAAAAAAAAGAAAGAAATAGTTTGACATTTTTGGGAAATAAGCTTTTATTGCTTTGTTGTACTCAAATAAACGACCTCAGACACAGTAAAGTGCAGCGGCGCGGTCATAAGAATGGAATTCCGAGTCGGGGACTCGGAGCAACATGGCGACACAGAGGGAATTTTCCTTACGTTGGGAATTATTTAGCTTATTTATTTAATTGCAGCATTAGATGGGAAGTTTGATAGCACACTCATAATTGTACGGTAGCTAGGCTACTAGTTTACAGGTTATTAGCTTAGCGTAGCATAAAGACTGGAAACACGGTTTACTAGCTAGCCCGACCCAATTTCTTACGTATTGTTTTAATTTTTTTCAGTCCGATCAAGCCAATTCCCCTTACTTAGTTTGATTTAAATAGAAATTCGGACGACAATTAAAAAGCACATGCTGCCGTATTTGTCCAATTAATATGAACGTTTCCCCACAGAAAAATAAACATGGAAAACATCAATCCCTTAAGTGAAATATCACCTTTTTTTTAAAGTTCATTAATCTCCACCGGCCCAGTTTGTTCCTGGTGGGTCACATATTTGCACCGCTCTCCCGTCCCCTTTGGCCAAAACAACCGTCAGCGGCGTCACTGATGGTTTGCTTGTTTGAGTCGCACATGAGTTTTTTTTTTTGTTGCATTCCTGTGAAATGCAGACTGGCCCCACAGGGTAGAAGCCCATCTCCTGTTTCTGCAGCATGAAACAGTTTCACACACACACACACACACACTGGCCTGCAGGATCTCACAGGACAGGTGATACTATTTTAGCAGACCTGACTCAACAGTGAGGCACTGGACTGAGCAGTTGTTTTTTTTTAGGATGACAGCCCATTTTTCTCACAGTCGATGTGACAAGTTGGAATTCGAAAAACATGGGAAACTCCAGAGAGGGGAGAGACAAACTGCTGTGGTTTTACACCAGTAATTACAGTCAGTTAACACCCATCCGATGAGTGTTTTTTATTTACAGAGATCCTCCAGGTTTGACTTGAAATGAGCGACTGTCCCCCCTCCCTCCCCTCCTCCGGTTAACTGATGCGACATTCACCCAGTTGCTTGTTCACACGCATCTTTAGCCCGTCCAATTGTTTTTGCATAAACTAAATTAACGAGCACTTCCATTTGGGTGGCGGTTCGGGCCCTCGGCAACAGTAGCGCAGTGTTCGATCCAACGGTCCGTGTCACTGGATCGCAAAAGAAAAAGAAAAAAGATGGTAAGAAAGTTGTTTTTCACACACTGGGCGGAAATAGATGGTGACAGTGACACATAAAAGGCTCCGGGCTGTGGTCTGGAGCTGACGTCATGGCAATCAGCTTTTTAAGATGACGAGGGCCTTTCAATGAAGGAAAAGCCACACGGAACCGCCCCACAAGCAACAGTCGCGGATTTGGGTACCACAAGCGGTACATGTGCACGCAGACTGGGAACAATAGGGCCCCCACAGGCACATGGAAGCATGCATAACAGGAAGGAATTAAAAAAAAGTCTCTGCACGCATATTGACAGACTTCACAGACGGTCGGAGACGCGCTGCAGATGAAAATCCTTCACCTTTCCGCGGCTCCGTCAGATTTGCAGCCACACGTCTTTCGAGCTGGGAGGCATGAAACTGTATACCGAACTCATCAGCGTTGTCTGTTTTTTAACCTTTTTTAACCTTTTTTTCTAACACACATTCAAGCACGCGCAAGTTGCCCCCCCTCTCCTCTCCTTGTACCTCCACCCTTCTTACCCACTTAGGAGCCGACCGCCATCCCACTTTGCACCACAGAGCTGTGGATTAGAAAAACGGAGGCATTTCCCAAATGGTCCTGCGGCTCGTGCGATGACATGATCGTCATTTAGTTGAATTCTCCCGGTGCCCTTTAGAGCCCCACTCTCCTGCTACAATTAAGCACCGGAGGAAGGTAAATAAGAGTTTGAAAGCGTGAGGCTCCTGTGCAGACTTGCTCCCCGGAAAGGCATTTTAGCTTTTATTGCCGACATGAAAGACACATTGAAAATTGTTCTGTGCAGCTGGTTCAAGCAGTCAAGGAGGTCCTTGCATGCATTTTTTTTTTATTTGTTTGACAAAATGTCTGCGGGTATTTTATCTCCATACATGTATATGAATTACGTGATTACCTCCTGGCTTTGGGAGCTGCCCAAATCAAACCCTTCCCTGCGATATAAATGACTCCCATGTTGAACTCATGAAGGTCCCGACACTGTTTAATGCTTTCAAGGCTGTTGAAGGCTGTTGCGTAAGCGCCAAACATCTCTCCTCTCAGATCTTTGTCCTTTCAGCAGCGTCTCTACAAAGCTGCAGGGGCCAGTCTGGGAGTCTGGAAGTCCTCCTGGGGGGGGGGGGAGAAAAGGTCGATGCACCTGTGTGAAGGTGGCGGGACGCGGCGGGATGAAGGGTGGGAGGAGAAGAGGAAGATGTGAGGGGTGGGACAATGTGTGTGGATGAAGAGATCAAAGTGATTTCTTTCTTTCTTTTTGTTGTTCGCTCCTCCGTCTCATCCATCCATCATTCCCGCTGACTTTGCTTGTACGTTTTGCAGATGAAAGTTTGGGAAGGCTCCGGGAGGAAGGTGGGGCTTCACAGTCGCTTTGTTCTCGGCTTTTGTATTCACTGAGCCTCCCTACCTGAGGGCTCGGCCATTGAGCGTCTAACATAAAGCAGAGTGTGTGTGCGACATCTTTTATTTCTTCAAAGGAGCTGCACTTAAGACACCAATGTGAGCCTTCGGACGGGATTGTTTTGGGATCGTAACCACATCAGGGCGTAGAACAGCGCCATTCAAACAGTAGGGAAATCCTCTGATGCAGCCTACGTAGCCGACATCTTCAATCTGGAGTTCATTACATCCCCGTTCCAGACACAATAAAAGCTTCCATTTGTGGAGGGGGGAAAACTACAGCCATACCTCCGCACCGCTAAATGAGTATCTCCTGGGCGGTGGTTTGGAAGATCTGTCACGAGTGGTTTTAGGGAGATTCTGCCGAGTATCTTGTGGCTATCGATAATGGCCGACAGACTCTTCCTCATACTGGGAAATTACTAAATGGGGAGTGGAACATTCTGCTTTTGCTGAGGAGGATTTGTAATTTGCTTTAATGGCTGACACATGTACGCGGCATCAGCGGGCCTCTGGCTATGGAAATCTCGATCGGTGGTGATCACGAGGGGAGGGGGAGGCAGTGGCACACCTGAAGGCACCACGGTTGGAAATGCAGTCTGGACAGCGCATGTTTGCAGGAACAATGTAGAGACTTACACATTTACGGAGAGAGATATTATTCCACCCCGATCCTACACACACAGGCACGGCTCACAACTCGCACGCCGTTTTTTTGTTTCCCCAACACGGCCGCCGCCTTGTTTGTTTCTCTAATCTCGCTGTTTACATTTCGCCGTCCAAACCTGTCAGTTGGAGCTCCAACTGGAGCAATTAGCGCGAAGGGAAAAAAAGCAAATAAAAAAAATGTCTGATGAAAAGCGAAGCGCTGGATCCTGACCTCATTCTGACTGAATCTGCCTCCAGCCAGCAGACAGTCACTTCCAAAGCTGTGAATTCCTCAGTGCCAAGCAAAGGCACGGCCTCGCTGTCGGATGGATTTACAATGGCTGTTTGTGCTCCAAAACATATCATTATTCTATATTTGCCTCGGTCATGTCAGAATCCGCAGGGACCTTTTGTTTGAGCACTTTTTCTTTTTTTTTTTTCTTCTTCTCCAAACTGGTTTCACGTCTTCAGAAGGCCAAAATCGCAATCACAGGCTTTGTAGCGCTTTACTTTGAAATCGTTATATATTCTTCAAAGGATTAGCATTTAGCGTGATGCTTTCTCCGTCCCGACTTAGATGAGAAGATTGATTCCGCCCTCGACCTCGTCACCGAACTCTGGACAAGAACGTGAATAAGAGCACGGTATAAAGCAATAATTCATTCTTAATGTGCCAGACTGTCTCACAGTTTGGGACCAGTTACTTCCTGGAGTCTTTGCTTGGTTGCCAAGAAATTGTCCAGCTCATAAGCCCCCGTAAAATGGCAATCTGTCAATTTTACTCTTAGACACAATGTGGTTTTTTTTTTAACCTTTGGACAAAGTCAGGCTTTAGCTGTTTCCGTTTATCTGGCTGCTGTCTTTACTTCACTGACATGAAAATTGTATCAATTTTGAACTTTTTTCTTCAAGTATTTCAAACTATTTTTTCTCTGAGGATGTAGAGGAAGAGAGTTTGATCAATACATAAATCCTCAATTAGAAAACACAGTAAGTTTGCCAAATTGATTCCGTCTGAAACATACAGAGCCCCGAGGCCGAGTGTGTAAGTGTGTGTGTGCGAGTTCTTTTTCTCAGACAGATTATCTACCTCATCTCCCCTTCACCTCTCCTCGCTCTCGTTTCCATCCCTTCACGCATTCAAACAGCCGCTTGATGTGTTAGTCAGGTTCAAAGTCTGAACTCCAGCTCAGGTTCAACCTCCGCGTCTTTGCCAGGAGAAACTCTATACCTGCTCCAGGTTTACAGTCAGGGTGGGGGGGCATCCCGGTGCTGATCCTTCCTGCACAGCCCCTAAGGTGCCACACTCAGCCTTTAGATACTGTATTTATGGGACAGAGCAGATGCAGGGCCTATTGTTTTTGGAGGTTTGCGTCAGGTTGGTTCAGCGTTTGGCTCTCAGGGTGCAGGGAGAGTACCAGAGGTTTTGGATAGACATCCTCGGGGGGCCTCTCTCTTATTCACAGAGACATCTATCATATGGGTTCAAAGGGCCATGGAGGATTTTCCTCTGCGGGGTCAGCTTACATTCGTGAAACACCCATGTGCCTGTAAGCTCATAATAAAGCACCCTCAGTGTTTTCAACGTTACAAAGTTCCACGAAAACATAAAACATATAAATAACTCGTTGGCGTGTTGAACTGGCCACAAATAAAACATTTTGTTTTCAGAGTGAGTTTTTAAGTACGCGTCAAGTGGTTTCTCTCACATGATTTATGCTGCTAATGCGTAATGTAATTTCGATTTGGAAAATATATATTTTAAGATATAGAAATGAAGATAGATTACAACCCGATGTCAGTTAATTTCCCCCAAGGAAGCGTGTTTATCCTGTGACTGGGGGAGGAAGGGGTGGAGGCGTGTAAAAAAGGGCGTAGGAAAGTCGGAGGAGAAACCTTGAATGAGGGATTCAGACCTCAGAGCGCACAGACGCGGCAGGCTGGAAGTCTCCTCTGGCTTTAATGAGAAAAACCAAAACTTTCTGCACCGACAAGGAACTATATCTGTCTTTTCTGACTTTAAAAAAGGGACAAAGATTATGAGGATAATTCCTGACATCTCCATCATCCCACTGAAGCCGCTCTCCACGTGACGCCCCACTTTTACGCAACAGGTTCCGGGAGATCCGTTCAACAGCATCACCTCCGATCCATGTAGGAAGAAGAAGAAGCATGCTGTCCCCGTTTTGGCCCTTTGGCACCGAGCAGGAGATCAACTCATGGGATGTAGTGGATGCAGAGTCAGGTTTGCCAAGGTGCTCTCCAAGGTCTCGGTGTTTTTTACCATGGTCCTGATCTTCACCTACTTCTTCTACTGCCTCACCGGACTCTGCGATTCGGCCCCGAGGACTTTATACAGACAGCGAGCCTCGGACTATGACATTCTGGACGATCATCGCCGCGTTGTGGACGAGCTGCGACCGGTGTCGCCGCGTCTCCTCCCGGACGCGCCTCATCACCGGAACCGCACCGCCTCCGCGGACGCGCAGCAGGTGGACGCGCCGGCACAGCTGCTGTCGGACGGCGCGGCGGCAGAGAGCGCCAAGAGCAACGGCATCCCCGTGTCCAACACGTTCGGGACCAAGCGGTTCCCGCAGGCGATTATAATCGGCGTGAAGAAAGGAGGAACCCGCGCCCTGCTGGAGTTCCTCCGCATCCACCCGGACGTGAGAGCGGTCGGAGCCGAGCCGCACTTCTTCGACAGGTTTTACGACAAAGGGCTGGAGTGGTACAGGTAGGCACGAGCAAACACACATGCACGCGCAACGTTTGGCTCAATTTCAGGGAAATAAAAACAAACTTTTTTTTTTTTTACTCCTAAATTTCTCCTAAATTGTTATATTATAGCTCCAAATAAAGACACTTAAATCTAAACACTATAGATTGACTATAAACGCTTGAGTCCCAATATGACAAGATTAATAAGATAAGATAAATCATTTCAACAAAGCTTTGGTTGCTGGGTGATGTATGACAGGAGGAAGGGTCAGATGAGCAGCAGAGGTGTCTGCAGAAGTGCTGATGTCCTGTCAATAGACCAGACAGCCAATCACGTGGCTGGCTGATATATTCAGATCACTATAAGCCAATATTCAAGATCAAGTGGGGGTCTCCGAGGAGCAGTTCATCATCTTGACAGTCCTCTAAATCCCATTCATACCCTTCAACGTGACATCCTCGTACCAACACTTCCACCTGTAGTTCCTGCATCCATCGCGGTGACTCCTCTGATATGTTATCCTCGCATCAACCTGATGGATCTGCTTGATGTTGCACATCAAATGTGAAGCGGCTACTGTCGCGGTGACAGCAGCTGGTCTGGACTGGAGCTCTCATATGGGTGCTGCTATGGTCCAGAGGAAGGATTTTGATTCCGATCATCTCCAGATGTGCTACAAGCTCCCGGAGAACATCACTGTTTAGCTGTCAGACAACTATTTTGGACCCGGGAGCATATTGTAGCATTAGAAGATGAAGGCTGTGCTAATAAACAAGCACTTTGAAAGCACGATGGCACTTGATACTCTAAAGTGTAATCATCTCATGGGCCCTTTTTTTCCCTCTCCAACCCCCTTGTTAGAACTGGGAACATGTAGGACACATGGAAACACTTTCAGCACTGATAAATTTAGCATGCTGCTAAGCTTCCTCTCTGTTTTTTCCTCAGTGGACATAAACACATGCATCACATCCACACGCCTGTTTGCACTTTTACACGTATCTCCTCTGCTGTAATCCATGCTTCTCTCCTTGTATTCGACCCTCTCATCTAGCTTCTTTAAGAGTGGAGGATGTCTTCATGTGGCAGACCTGGCGTTTCCATGGCATGTTTTATGTGCGTTTTAAATTAGCCAGACTGGTGCTGTGAGGCTGTAATCCTTTTAATACCGTCGTTTTTGTTGTTGTTTTTTTGGTCTGTGAAATGTCAGTCATAATAAGGGCTGCAACTTAGAATTTGAGCCCAACGTGACATGTTCACATTTCCTTGTTTTGTTTAATTGACAGCGTAAGAGGAGAAGCTGAAACCAACCTTATCATTATCATTATTATGGATGTGACAAATGACAGCAGGTTTGCTGGTCCAGCTCTGATGGGTGTGATGTCCTAAAAATGACTGGTATTTTTTAATATTGTTTGTTTTTTTCTGTTTTGGATAGAAGTAAACTTATCTGGAGACGGTTGAGAAGAAGTTGGAGGGATTAATAGTGACAATAGCGACGGCAGCAACGTGATCCCGGGGTGAAATCACTGAAAGATGACTCCCTCGGTGTCACTGAATCTCAGATATTGAGGGGTAAAATCTGTATGCTGTCATCCGCAGTGAGGCAGAGAAGCGTCTGGAAGTCGTGGAGCTCTGTGCTGTGTGTGTGTGTGTGTGTGTGTGTGTGTGTGTCAACGACAGCAAGAGCTCGTTCATGTGGAACAAGCAAGTCCTCGTCAACTGACTGTCAGTGAGAGGGTCAAATCACCGGCACATCTGGAAGCTAACGCTGCACAAACACACACACATTCTCCCGTCTGATTCGGTACGAGGCTGACGTGTCTGACAAGCTCTGAAAGCGAGCCTGAGCTCTGACATTTTATCTGGTTGAAGTTCCAAACTTCATCTGCTGCTCTGAGGTCAACAGGATCATATTTCTATGATGCACATGGATACAAACATTTCCCTGGATCGTGAATTTAATCTTAGCATAGCACCAATCCACCTACGTTGTCTTATTACTTTATCGCCTCTCTGTTTTCAGCCTCTGTACATTCCTACTTCAGCCATAATCAATATAGAAAGCGTATTCAAATGCATCCAAATCAAGAAAATTGTTAATTATCTTGTTGAGGAGGCATATAAGGATTAAAAATCCAGCCTTTGCCACAGAAACGTGGTTTGACCTCAGCATATCTGACATCTATGTGTGCATTGTGATGGAGAAAGAAGGCCGAACTGTAACGATCCAAGCAGTCATGAATGGTCATATATGGCCGTCAGATATTGGCGATGCCCACGCCGAGACACTGAACAGACGCAGCAGTGTCCTCCCGTGCAAGTTGTTCCAACAGCATTGTCTTCTGTGAGACGGACTCAGACCTCATTCATGAGTGCTTTTGTCTCCCTGCCTCTCTTTCCACCCAGCCCGTCTCTCCGTCCCCGTCCCTCCTTTGCATGTGTGCATACAGGCCCATTACCGGAATGGAAAAGCCACAAATAGTGCATTCAGAAACGAAGCAAAGATTTAATGAATTTTCTGTGTTGTTTTATGGCTTCAAGGGAACTTCACGGAGTGATGGGTTTCATATGGGACTTGAGAGCCACCGCAGAAAACCGAAAAAAAAAAAACCCCTCAGCTTTCCATGGCACAATAGTTGTGATTGTCACGGCCTTGTCATCATGAATGTGGGCTGGAATGATGTTACTTATACACAAAGGCTTTTTTCTCTCTTTTGGTGCATCTTCAGTTTCTCGGTGACATTAACAATGAGAAGATAGATTTGTATATTTCATTTAACGAAAGGATGGATTTCTGCATTTCCATTTGAGAAAAAACACCAAACCCAGAAGTCCCAATCGATATTTTGAAAGCTTGTCAATTGGCTGACCTACCGTCCTGACACCAAAGGCCATGCCTGATCGGATTGCTATCAAACTGTAGTGTAAATCCTTTAAGGGGGCAGCAGCACAAGGGCGAAGGAGAAGTGACGACACTGCTGAAAATGACATTGGTCCTTAAAAATACGGATGTGAAGTGACGACAACAGGTGAAAATAAAATGGGATCATGCCGGCGTCTGGGATAATATATGGGGCGTTTAGTTAATCAAGTTGATCAAATCAATATTTGGATGAGATCGTCCAAAATAAACCCAGAAAATCCTCTTCATCCTTTACTCGTCCATTGATCCATTGCTTTTAATTTCCGTAGTGGGAAGCAAAGATGGAACTGTAATCTCTATTATGGGCTGCTTATAAGCCATCCTTACGCTGCGTGCTGCAGGTTCCAACACTTACCCCTTTAGCCGACATATTTGACAGTTGAAACAGCGAAAGTGGACTCTAATGCGCTTGGGACCACGTTTTCCAGAGCGCGGGTGTTTTCCCCGACACCTCATTCTGCGTCCAGCCCCGAGGCCATTAGCGATGGAGGCTGAAGCACGACTGATTGGTGTAACAGACCAGGAAGTGGTTGAGTTGTATTGTGTTTTAATGGCAGCGGGGTTTTTTTGGCTGGAGTCGGGTCTAGGTGGTGTTATAAGGTTTTTGAAAAAGCCCACACTTGCACCCCATATGGTGGGAATTATAATAATTTGAGGCGCATTGTGGTGCATTTCAGGGCGCCTGTAAAAACCTTTCAGTCGTGCTGTTTTAGCTCCGGACTGCAGTTAGCTGGCGACTTAGTGTCAGTGTGCCAAAGTGAAATGTTTTAGATGCCTGGTAGTCATGCTATTTCCAGAGGAAAAAAGATTTAACACATGGTTGAAAACAGATGGGAATAGCCAATAGAAAATGATAAGGAAATACAATGATATTGCCCCACGGGATATTAAAAACGAAAGAAGAAAATCTGAGTCTGATCCTTGTTACTGTATAATAAAGTCCTGTTTAGCATCAGGCTTATACCAGCACGAAGGGTATCAAACATCAATACTTTTTGGGCACATGTACATGAAAAGCTTAGAGATCACCAAAGTTATTGCAATTTATCATGAATGTGTGTTCCAAATGTCACAATTCATCTAGTAGTTTTTGAGATGCCTTGTTTTGTTAAATAGGGAGGAAAAAAAGGGATTTGTAGAAATCAAATTATCGTTTTTGTATAGAAAACGCTCAAACAGCAGCATCCCTCATCCGCACTACTACCCTGTTAAGTGTCACCACTACTTTCATGTGCCAAATGCTGCAGCCATTACTGATTTCCTCCTAATTATGACTGGACGCTCATATGCCATGCAGTCACTAATTAGCCAACAAAACCATTTTTTCTTCATAGAAAAGCCCACACACACACATGTGCATGATTATACCCCCTAAACACCCACCTGCCCTCGTACACACACACATACACACGTATTCAAACGCATTGCAGTGGTATCCTGCTGTCAATCCCCGAAGATGAAAATGTAAAACGCCGTAGTCTCCGTGGGAGTAAAGCACTTCGGCTGACGTCCTGTGGAGAAGCCCTCCTCGCCCTCCATTACTGCGTCGTTATTCATGGGGGGAGGAAACGTCCGATTACAATGCATTTAAGATCCGTGGGTGGCGACAGTCGCTCTGCCAGTCATGTGGTTTCCCCCGAGGGATCACTTCCTCTCTCTGCCTACGGAGGGAGGTGATGGCCGTCTGCGCCGGAAACTCACCTCCAGGCTGAGAGTTGCATCGTTGTGAGATAGTGTTCGTAATGTTGCTCTTTACATGAATTTGTGACACACTGAAGCCTCATCGCTCGCTCAGATTTCTGTTTGGACAAAAGAACACGTAGACAGAATGGCGGCACTCGCCACAGTCCCACAGGTGATGACGACTCCACCCGTGTGTGTGTGCAGGGTCTTAGTATCGTGGCAACAGTCTGGCATTTTGAGAAATGATTCACTTTCTCAGAATGAGATGAGATCGATACCCATCTCAATCTTTCAACTCCCAGCAAGAAAATAAGTGTATTACCTGAAATGTCAAACTACTCTTTTTGACAAGTTCTTTCAGGTAAGAGGAGAAACGTGTTTGAATCTCGCTTCCCACACTCGTCCTGTCAGAATGACGGGGCCGTCCGTGGCCCCCGGGCTTCTCCTGTCGTCCTCTGAGCACAGCAGCACTGCTGGGAAATGTTTTCCTCCAGTTTGTTATTTGCTTCCCCTTCATTTTTTTACGGCCTTGATTTTCCGCTGCCTCCTTTAATGGGGTTTTTTTAGTTCTGAAAGTATTTGGACATAGAGACATCTGCCAGAGCAGAAGTATCCTCCAGCAAGTCAGTGTTTAGCGTCGATGGTCCAATAAACTAATTAAACATGGAGATGTAGGTCTGCTTTTGTTTTAGTTTTTTAGAGAATGACATGATAATTGCATTTTTGGGATGTTTTCGTTGGCTCTGCGTTTTTTTGTGCAGAGAGCCTTTTGTTTGGGGCGCTGCAGCACTTCAGCGGGGGGAACCCATAATCTTGGGGGCAGGAAGTCTCTGGGCCACATCCTCGTTGCCGGGTTGGTATTTAATCTTCTGATCCAGACTGAACATATCAGTAGTGTAATCAGCGATGTAGCACTTCAGGGAGGAAAAGTGCTACATCCTTTAAACAGCAGGGAGTTCCAGACTAATGTGGCTTTCCACTTGGGCTGAGTAGAAAACACCCACATGCCCCCCTGAACAGTGACTAAAAGGCATTTTTCCTTAAGTTGAATGAAAGAGCTGTGCTTGTAAAGCATATATAACATCACAATAGATTTACATGCATGAGGAAATTGACAACGCATTAATCATCCCTGATCTGTTTACAGTTTTGACGCCACGTAGGGGAGCAGATTTATGATAGAAAACGGACGTTATTGATTCTCTGATAATGAGACAGATTGTGATGAGGGAGATAAGGACCCGGGGAGAGAGAGGAGCCACAATTCATTAACTATTCATGAGTATGGAAAAGACAACTTATGGTCAATTACTGAAGTGACACTTCTATGAAGGAGCGAAGGACAAATGGAGAGGAGTGAGAGAGGAGAGGACGAGCGCTCAGTCTCGCATCAGCACACACACACACACACACACACACACACACACACACACACACACACACACACACACACACACAGTGAACAATCTGTCATAGAGACAGACGTATTGATCAGACACAGATAAACAGAGGGCAGATAGGCAGCGATGGGCCATTTGCAGCTCCTGTAGTTGGATAATAATCAATTAATGGTCTTTTATTATGGGGATCATTTAATGGGGGCGGGTTGACTTAACTTTAAGTAAAGAAGGAAACTCAAAACTCACACATGAACAACACTCATTTACCCTTCATGATTACAGAACTCCAGACAGTTACAGCACATATTTATATGAAGAATGAATGGTTGAAATGTTAGGAAATAGACTTAAGATTGATACCACTCTCATGTCTGCACGCTATGAAGCTACAGCTGGTCGTCAGTTAGCTTAGCTTAGCACAAACACAGGAAATGAAAAAAACAACTTGGCTTGGTTGTGTCCAAACGTCACAGAAATCTGCCTACCAGCACCTCTGAAGCTCCACATGTCTTATTTGGTTAATCCTTCCAAAAAACAAAGTATAAAAACAACATGTGTTTGTTTTTTTCTTTTTTACGGGGGTGCAGGAAGTAACTGCACCGAGCCAAGAAATAGTCCAGCACGTAATCCCCCTTTAAACCGCAACATGTTGCTTTTAGACTTTTGTTTTTGTGCAGATTAAACACACCAGATACAAGGTGTTAATTGGTGAGCTTTCGGAGGTGCTTGAGTTGCATTTTGTTCCCCTTTAGAGAGAGCCTGGCAGCAGCTTCGTATCCATGGTTACAGACATGAGACAATGTGCTTTAAAAGCTTGTGATGTCCGGCTGCTTGTCGAGGGGTCGCCGTGCTGCATTGACCGCGGAGCGAGAGTGAAGTCAGTGCAACCTGTACTTTGACTGCTGCCCGCACGCTGCTGCTGACCACAGCCAATCACGGCCGAGTGCACTTTAGAGGGTCAGTTTCAAGAGCCCCATTTCGCTCACACGTTGAGGCTTTGCCCAAATCTTCTAAGATGGAACACGAAGAACGTGGAAAAAATGTGACTAGATTGAAGTAAAGTCAATCTTCCTTAAAATGTAGACTTTTCATCAAATCAGCGTTTGACCACAAAACAAATCTCACTAGAAAAACGTCCAAAATTGAAATAAATGTCTTTTCTGAATGGCCTCTTGTCGTTGACAGCTGGACTCTACGCAGACGTCCAATCTGAGACAAATAAAGCACACCCATTACTTGTTTATTTTATAGGAAGCCACATGAAAGCGTATCCAGTAACAAAAAGGATGTGTCGCCATTCATGTGATGCTTTAAACGTTGCCATCGATCTATCCCGGTAATCCAAAATGCGCTACAATTTTTGCCTCATCGTCCGTCAAAGTCAAACGTGGACAAGCGGACAAACGCCAGGTCCGCCGAATACCATGTTACCCACAATGCACGCCTGCCAGATAGTTCTGAAAGTTAATGGGGCAGCAGATGCACACAGTTAGTGGAGAAGAAACAAATACAGGTTTCCAACAATGTAAGAAAATACATCAGTAGATCAGGGATTCTTGGTTTGGGTTAAATTAATGCAATGTAGCACATAATTCAGCACATGCCTTTTCACCGCCATATTCTTCACAACATCTCCCCTCATTGCAGACATGTGTTCAACACACTCGCTGAGCTCAGCAGCTTGCCGTTTCACTTCCTGACTTTGGTCTGTTTGGTCTGTTTTGGGTCCTTGCAGGAACCCGTAGGGGAGGTGAGGGTGATGGGGGGGGCTCTCTCTCTTGCAGGAAGAAAGGAGGGGGGTGGGGGGGGTCTGTAGGAAATTGCTGTTAAGTGGTTCTTGAGGTTTTGTGGTTTTGACTCATCAGGGCTATGGTGGATGGATGGTCTTGTTGTGCAGGCCTTATAGCGAGGCTCAGACAGACATAAACACACTGCATGTGTATGGACCTTTAATTACAGCGAATTTGGGGCGCTTCAATCTTTAGCATATATAATGTGTTTACGTTATCTTTTGATGTCTTCCCCCCCATAATGAAGTCAGTTAGTACCCCACATATGATTAAATTACACTAATAGTGCAATTTCGCAATTTGTTTTTTAAAGCTGCATGAATCAGTATTTTTTTTATATCATATTGACAGCTGGTCAAGCATCTATGTATAATATTTGAGGGGTTACTCGCACGGAGCCACAGATCATTTTCACCCAACTCAAGTGTTTTATTGTCTAAAAAAGCTCCTTTTTTGGGGTTTGTCGACCCACAAGTTCGCTCTTTCGGTTCAAAACACCTAATGGCAGACAGACAAAGTTAACAATGAGCTGGTGGACATATTTATCAGCTAAAGTGCCAAATATCAGGAGTCGTGGAGTCTAAATGCAGAGCTAAAATGGATGCTAACTTTGCTCTGAGTCTGCTGGATGTGAATA
The DNA here is from genome assembly GCF_963514095.1 of Eutrigla gurnardus. Lineage (NCBI taxonomy): Eukaryota > Metazoa > Chordata > Actinopteri > Perciformes > Triglidae > Eutrigla > Eutrigla gurnardus. The sequence continues at coordinate 7,722,971 of NC_139931.1, forward strand.
CGTAACTGTTTGCTAACACGTTAGCCACATTCACAAACCTGAGATATATTACCGTGTGAAACTGCATTTGCCATCGTGATCAGAATTCTGTGTCTGACCGCTTCCTTCTTTCCTTTTAGGAACCTGATGCCTCGGACGCTGGATGGCCAGATCACCATGGAGAAGACCCCCAGCTACTTTGTCACAAAGGAGGCCCCTGGCCGCGTCTGCACTATGAACTGCCAGGCCAAGCTCATCGTGGTGGTCCGGGACCCAGTGACGCGGGCCGTATCCGACTACACCCAGACGCTGTCGAAGAACCCAGGCCTCCCTTCCTTCCAGAGCCTGGCTTTAAAAAACGCCACCACAGGTCTGATCGACACCACGTGGAGCGCCGTGCGTATCGGCCTGTACGCCAAACATCTGGAGAACTGGCTCCAGCACTTCCCCTTGTCTCATTTTCTCTTTGTCAGCGGCGAGCGGCTGGTGTCTGATCCCGCCGGCGAGATGGGTCGCGTTCAGGACTTCCTGGGCCTGAAAAGGGTCGTTTCAGACAAACACTTCTACTTCAACCAGACCAAAGGTTTTCCTTGCTTGAAGAAGCCAGAGGGGAGCAGCAGACCTCGCTGCCTTGGCAAGTCTAAGGGCAGACCCCATCCCCAAATCCCCTCTGAGGTCCTGCAGAGGCTCAGAGACTTCTACAGGCCTTTCAACCACCGTTTCTACCAGATGAGTGGGCAAGACTTTGGCTGGGACTAATGGAGGAGATTCCAGATAAAAAGCCAGTTTGACTGTTAAATGATCCACAGGACTAACGTTCTCAGGGACGGGGGAGAGGACTACAAAGTCCACATGCTGAACTCTGCCTCATGGACATGACACCCAGCCGAGGAACTCTCGCTGTTTTGTCGGAGAGAAGAAGCCGACGTGAATTCTGCGATATGCAAATTACATAGTTAATGGCTTAGCTGTTAAACCATTAAACCATTTTCCTCCTTGTATGTTAATGTTTTCACGTTAGACGGAAGCTAGAAGCAAGGTACGGACCAAAGGGAAAGGAAATACAACCTTTGAGTATCGTTTTTTACTTTTTGTTTATGAAATAAGCTGATATTTATAGTTTCTGTTGATTTGAAATACAACAGTTACAGATTCCTTTTATGAAAGAAATGTATTTATTACAAGACAAGGCGAAACATAAATATGTTTTCATTGACAGGACATTGGAAAAAAATGTCGTACTCTGCGATAAACCACTATGTTGTTTTAATTATTGGCAGTGTTACTTTGACTGCATTTATTCCTTTGACTGTTTCCAGTGTCCTTTTTGAAATTCTACATCTTAGTTTGATATTGCAGGTCATTACTCTGCATATTGCAGTTGATATGCCAATAATACCTCATGTGTGAATATTAAATGTATAATAACCAGAAACCACACACACACACACACACACACACACACACACACACACACACACACACACACACACACACACACACAGTTCATTTGTAGGCATTTGTATATATTTCTCCCCTCAAAGCCACTTTATTTGAATTGCCTTGGACAGCAGCGACTGCATTGGCTGTTACTCACTTCAAATAAATGACTGTTTTGATCTGTGATGATTTGAAACCATTTCAAACTCAATATGTAACAAAGACAAAGTACAATGGTGTGTATAAAACCTGAATTCTGACACTGACGACCCGTGTTGTGAGGTGAAGTTTTCTCTGACGTGACATTGACGGAAGGAAAGTTTGTCCAAAGAAAAAAAAGAAGTGGAAAGATTATGTTTTCAACGACAGCTAAGCTGAAGAATTGAGCGCGAATGAGTCTTAAAACCCAGATATTAGTTGGCATTTTTTGCACTACCGGTTCCCTCGTCTCAAAGTCGACAGGTTTTTTTTTTAATGGGTTTTTGGTTAAATATAAGAAATACGGTCTGTGGTAAGAGATTTTAGCATCTCTCCCTTTTCTTTTACCCTTTCAGATCACAGCCACAGTCATATTTTGCAAACAGGTAGGGCCTTAGACAGCACATAGCAACAGTAACTAGGGTGAGTGGGCTGAGTGGCTGGTCAGTTCTTCCACAGTAACCCTGTTAATGCTTCGTACCGTGTCACACTTTATTTAAGCTCTCAAACTCCCACAGAAGACCGTCGACTCTCCCTTCTCCTTCTCTCTCACACTGATTTTCCCTCTCGCCACTTCCACACAGTGACACCACATGTACAGTCTGAGGCCTGCGTGCTTCCGTGGCCTTTAATTATGAAAGATCTCAGCTCACTCAGAGGGCCCCCCCCCTCCTTTCTCTCCGGGCTCAAAATTAGCAGCAGAGCTTGTCTCTTTCATCGTACATTATCCTGCGTGGAAGAGAGAAAAAAAAAAAAGTCTGCTCTGGTGGAACAACCAAAAAAAAAGGAACCACAAGATCTGATCTTTCTTTTTGTATTTTCTTTTTATTTAAACAATGTATGGAAATATGCCTGACCAGTGCTTGCATTCGATGATTAAACCAAAAATATTCAATCAAAACTATTAACATTGAGTTCTGTTTATGGAAACGTGGCCGTTTGCGTTAGCGTGCTAGCGTGCTAGCGTGCTAGCGTGTGTATTCATAAGTAGGTTTGACACACACACACACACACACACTGCTTTGGCTCTTTCCATACATCGTGCCTCCACTAATTCCAGTCAGTATTTCTGTCACATCCCCCTCTTCTGGGTTTTATATGTCTGGCATTAGTTTTTAGTGGGCCTCTCTAAAAATTTAAATGTGCCTGCCTCACTTCATCTGTGCCAACTTTTATTACCAGCCATAGTGATAGTTGCCTTTTTTTGCCCGTGCCAGCCCGGCAGCAGGCATTAAAGATAACTGATTTCCCATTCTGCCGTCTGCTAAAGACGTTAGCGTTAGCGGGACTAGCCCTAGTCGTTAAATCCCACTAAATCAGCAGGGACATTTCGGCATAATCTACGGTTGTCACTTAACGCTGGTAATGATGTGAGAAATTCAATTGAGGGCGAAGCAAGTTAAGTGCAAAAGTGGAGGAATAACCGAGAAAAACGCTCCCTGAAACCGAAAACTGAGACGTGAAGATGTAAGTCGACAATGAGCTACTGCACATGTAGTAAAAACCGTAACTTCATTCGGCTCTGCGGTCGAAGCAAACAAGCCGTACAGTGTTCCCTCTTTGCACATATCGCCCCGTGTAAGCTCACGAGTAGCTCCCACAAGAATCTGAAGACACCATCAGCACTTCGTCATGTTTTATGAGCCTGTCATCGGTGTTTTTTAGGTGGACAGCAAACTACAAAATCCATGATTTTAATTGATCCGATGGCGTATCGTGGTGTTGCAGGTCCAGGCGTTCTCACCGGCTGCCTGAATGTCTCTTCATTTCCATTAATGACAATTAAACTTTGAGTATAATAAAACATTTCAAGCATTTCTGTAATGAATATCGAAATGATTTCACAATATCACAAAACAGGGATAATAAATGCATTTTCATCAAATTTTGAAGAAAATACATACGCCCTAAATTTAATGAAACCTTATACTTTTGTTTTTTATTATTTTGGACAGGAAACTTAGAAATAGTGTTGCTTTTGCCATTTGATGATTAAAAAAAAGGGCAATAAGAAAAAAAATGTAGACACGGCCTTGAGGTTTAGCGTTCATGCCTTTTAATTTGGAGCCAAAGTCCAGACACAACCATTTAAAGTCAAAAAGAGATGTCAGATTCAACACTTTACACCAAATCCAGATGATGGGATGAATAAACTTGTCTCTTTATTTGTTTGAAATGCAGAATGTAGAGGATTACGATCCAAACGGCAAAAATGCAGAGACAATAAATCGCAGATCTGTGAAACTCCCAAATCCTCCCTTCACATGGGAACACTCATTCGTTTTGCTTCGGCTGGCATGCAGCTTCCAAAAGATTTGAGCCCGCAGTTTTAATGCATGCCATCAATTCCTACCATTGTGGATTTGTTTGCACGAGTGAGAGTCGCCCCAATGTGGATTGAGTTACTGGCCACTGTGACTATTGGAGATTAGGCGTGATGAGGGCTGTATATTTTGAGCCATGACTCTTATTTGGGAATAACGGGCACATGGCAGACTAATCAGAAACACCCACCCGAGGGAGGGATGAACCACTCTGCGTCGAAGGACGGTGGGGCCGATTTCCACCAGATAAAAAGTAGGATTAGAGTGTAAAAAGTGGTTTCCCCTTTTTGAGGAGCCACAAACGAAGATGGTTCTCCAAACATTTTCCATCCATACCGCAGTCTCCTTTCGATCCAGGGAAGAAATGCTCTGGGATTTTCTCTCTTCCCTGTGGTTTAGGCCTCACAGCGTCTTGTTAAATTATGACTCCAGCTTTAATTGATGAGAGAGTCATTTGGGTTAGAGAGATTTACAAACGGTCATAGTAGCGCAACTCAAATTGGGTGATTTTTTTAAAAATTTTTTTAGGGAAATGGGATTAAGAACTTTTTTACAATGGGATTTTATAACGTTGTTTTTCTGGACACGTTTTCACTACCGTACATGTTGCCATTTTAACCAACAAAATACCACCTGCAGTCCGCTTATTGGGCCTCCATTTGGAAAACTGATACTGTCGCCAAACGGATGGAAACCTTTCACACAAAGAAATGAAACCGTATACTTAAATAAAGAAATACAACTCTTCTCTTTTGGAAAATGTACACGTATCTGTACGCTGCTTAAATCACATGTTGAAGCGACAGTGTGTTTCATGGCACTTTGCCTTCCACCTGCACCTTCAAATAAAAAATCTGAACACGGTGCAGTCAATCACTGAATGAAAGAGGCTCGCACCTGGCCTTCATGCATGATTTCTTTTTATTTGGGCAAAGAACCCCTTCATTATTTTACGAAAATGAATTACAGCCCTAAAGTTTGGCTAATAAAACAATTAGCTCTTCATTTGATCCATGTTATTAATCCCCAGCCACATCTTTGTTTATTCAGTATGAGACTGATTAATTAAATGCACTGTAAAAGATGATGGAAAAGGTGGGGTGAAGTGTGTTCACAACACATTAAACACACATAGAATGAAATAAAATCAATTGACTGTGTGTGTGTGTGTGTGTGTGTGTGTGTGTGTGTGTGTGTGTGTGTGTGTGTGTGTGTGATTTGCTTCCTGTCTGACTCAGTCGCTCCAACGGTTGTGTGTTTTTCTTTTCTAAGAATGGCCACACCGCACCGTCTGGTGACATCGAGCGCAGCACGCAAAGCGAGGCATGAGGAACGGTCATTTTCTGAACATACACACACACACACGCATGCACACGCATTGCCAAGTTGTAAATCATTTTCACATGGTGGATGTTCTTGCCATGCATTTCATGTCAAGAGCGGGTGCTTTAATCTGCCCCAAAAAGAAAAAAAAGGTAAAAAAAAAAAAAAGTTTTAAATTTACTTTCAGATGCCTTTCAGTCATCTAAGGCCGTGATTCTCACAGTGGGGCCCGGGGACCCTGCGGGGGACCGTGGCACTCTTTCAGTCGGCCTTCAGAATAATTTGCTGTAAATTGTAAAATTGTGCTGTATCATTAAAAAAAAAAAGTGCATATCTACAGATGGGGACCATTTGTGCCAATAAAACAAGCATGTTGTATCCATTACGTTAGCTTTGGGCCAATGGGAACTCTGATATGATTGTGACAAACGGCGATAAGATTTTCTCGTCTTATTTTAACACGATTCAAACTGAAATGTGTTTCTGTTTATCGCTATGAAACAGAAGTATGTTTTTGGGATAATGACATCTAAAAGTACCAACTTTTCTCCTCAGTAAGGGGCCTCAAAACATTTGATAACCCTCGATCTAAGGATGGAATATTACTGCACTTTATTGTGTGTTTATTTATACACATGTCTTTATATAAAGACTATGAAGAATTTTTACTGTAAAAAGCTTCAAGCATATGAATGGAAACATGTTCTATCTCTATCTATCTATCTATCTATCTATCTATCTATCTATCTATCTATCTATCTATCTATCTATCTATCTATCTATCTATCTATCTATCTATCTATCTATTAGGATTCATCATCTGGGAAACAAAGTTGGTGCCAATCAATCTAATAATTGTTATTTCAGAGTAAATCTCTCATTTTCATGCCACTCTTTTCTCAGCGTTAGACGATCAGGTGCCACCAGGCTTGGTTTCATGTCACGGGTGACATCATGGCCGTTGTGTGTTCGATTGATCGGAAGGATCCACGTAATCCCCCTCTGTGTCAGATGTACCTCCACAGGCTCCATGTGGTGAACGCCAAACCAGAGCTGAGCGTGAGCTTTGAAGCCATTGTTAAACAAAAAAACCAGCAAGGTTTAGTACATCCAGTCACACGGGGACAATGAAGAGTGTGATTCATGTCTCATAAAAGACGACACTGTGCTTTGGTGTGAAAATAAAATAAAACAGGCTACACCTGCATTTTCTAATTGAATCTGTCATAACTGCTCTGATGATGGACACATGTAACCCCGGAGTCCCCTGAGGGCCCGGGTCCCTGGAGATAACATGCCCTACAGGTGGGGGAGATGATGTACACAGACTCGGGTTTCAGCAGACCGGCCCGGGACAGGTTGATGGGGGCTCTGATTGATCCTGAAAGCAGAGAAGCCTGTGGGAGAATTGTAACTGAACCTGGAACAGATGTTAAACAGTCGAGGAAGAATCTTGCGGTTATGATGAAGATGCACGGCCTGAAAGTCAAAATTGCACTGGATGAACAGAAAAACCACACTTTTATTAAGTGGTATTGGCAAAGGGGGATTCTTTTTTTGGTGTAGCCTATTCGATTGTGGCGGACATCATACACTGAAGGGGCAACAGGGTTCAGTGTGCAGCTACAAAAATGTATCAAATCGTGGTCCATCAAACTTGCTGAAGAAAATGCTTCCCAGCTAATCCAAGCGGTTAAACGTGTCCCAATTTCATGAATAACCACACGGAGCCAGAGCCAAACCCTCAGCCCCCTAAACTCCCCCACTAACATGAATATTTTCTCAACTAGAACTCATGTGGGATAAACTCTACTTCACGTTCAAGCTTTTGAAGGGAACAAATTAATTCGGACTGCTCAATGAGACTGAAAGAAACATCTCGTATACGCCCTTATAAGTACATATGCTAGCAGAAATATAGTCATACATGGTGTGAAAGGTTTAAAATGCTATAGATGTTGGTTCTTTATATTGTTATAGACTTACAACAGTTTGGGCATGACTGATGGGGTTATACTGTATGACTGTATTGAATAATAACTATTATTATTGTTGTTATCTTTTGCTGATATGGTACTAAATGCATACTTCTACTGACATTTGAATATTCTTTTATTATTACACCATATTATTACATCTTTTTTTATATTAATATAAGTTCTGCACACTTCTTCCACCACTGACGAAACAAAGACAGGATGATGAATGATTTTCACATCCCTGGTTTGAGTAGATAATATAGTAAAACAGATCATAATTACACTCAGGAGATCTCTGTATTTCTTTCTGTTTTGAGAAATACAGAGTTGATGGCACAGCACTGCCACCTGGTGGTCCTCAGAGATATTGATAATGGTTTATTTTTCATTTGTGTCTTTCAGTTTCACTGCTTGTCTTTTCTGTCCACCCTGAAGCTCATCGTAACAACGTCCTCGATCCCAGCCTGCAGCTCGTCGTGCTCCTGCACGGCGGAGACTCCCTTGGGGGTCCCGGTCAGGATGAGGTCCCCCTCCTCCAGGGTGATGAACTCGCTGATGTAGCTGATGAGGTAGGGGATGGAGAAGATCATCTGGGAGGTGCAGCCGTGCTGCCGCAGCTCGTCGTTCACCTTCAGCCACAGCGTCACGTTGCCCGGGTCCGGGATGCGCTCTTTGGGGATGAACTCGCTGACGGGACAGGAGGTGTTGAACGCTTTGGCCAGGGTCCAGGGCAGACCCTTGGACTTGCACACGTCCTGGACGTCCCGGGCCGTCATGTCCAAGCACAGAGCATAACCCGCGACGTGCTCCATGGCGGCGTCCTGGGGGATCGCCGTGCCCCCTTTCCCGATGACCACTCCTAGCTCCACTTCGTGGTGCAGGTTAGCGGAGTACGGGGGCACCAGGACGGACGAGCCCTCTCTCACATACGCAGAAGGGGGCTTCAGGAACAGGATGGGCTCCGTAGGAATCGCGTTTTTCAGCTCTTTGGCATGGTCTGCGTAGTTCCTCCCGACGCAAATTATCTTCCTCCCCCACTCCCAGAAGCGAGATATGTTTCGGGCTGCCATTGTGGAAAAACGTGAAGGTTTAAGCCGCTTTGAGGCTGTCAGCACCAGTTTAACTAAACTTTGACCGTCACCCGGGTCCACGAAGCGAGATCATTCACCTACGGCAAGCATGAAGGGACATGTAGTAAACGCAAACATCTAATCAAAGCGGTTATATCCATATATTTGAGAAGGTTATCATCGAATAAATATCCCTCACATATACCACATTGCATATCTATACATATATGTTGTTAAAATATAACAAATAGTCAGTTTATCCATATTTATACCAATTAAGCCCGATCTACTCCCCCAGACGTGATTGGTGGAGGCTGGCAGGTTAAAGTTGAACAAAAAGGGGGCGGACGCGGAACTGAAAACTAAACTTTTCTGGTTTACACGAATGTGATAAGGCTATACCTGCTGTTGTTATGTTATTCAAGTCACTAGTGGGGAGTGCCTGCACTCTCCTTGGAGCTGGAACAGCCTTGAAATTCGGTACGTCCCCACGTTTGTTGTTGTCTAGCTTGTTAGCCTGCGTTGTTACATGACTGTTTACTAATTATACGGTTTGCTAACGTGTTTGTAATTGTGCTGTGTCTTAAGGGGAGGGCGCTTACATGATTGCAGCTGGACTGTCTGACTCACCATCTTCACCCTATTACATAAGTTAGACTGATGCGGAAGATGGGCTAGCTAGAACAACACGTTAGCATCGAAGCTAACGTTGTTTACCTTGTGTTCCTGACGTATTAGCTTACAGTCGCATTGCTGTCGTGTTACCGTGCGGTGCCATTTGGGGGGTTCTTGGTGTTTGTAGCTGCTTGTGGCGTATTTTGTGTGAATGAAAGGAATTATTGAAGACTAACGGGGAGAGTCCTCCTGTCAAACGCTGACTCGTATCTTCCCACGAAGCACCTGTGGAAGTCCAGGCCCAGGCAGCAGCCCTCCTTCACAGCGCGGTGCGGAAATCTTCTCTGGTGGAACAAACCAACATGAGGATAGAACTTCTCCCCGCACTCAGTGACAACTACATGTACCTCCTGATCGACGTGGACTCCAAAGAAGCAGCTATAGTTGACCCTGTGGAGCCCATAAAGGTCTGTGCATCATATTGTATTCTGTCATGTGAGAGTGATTATAACCGTCAAGCCACTACCTGAGGCACTTTTACTTGAGTATACATCTCTAGACAAATACAGTACTGTTTACTATGCTATATGTATGATATTAACAGTCAGTTACTCACTTCCTAGTATATAATGCATTAAGTCATGGGCACTACTTTGGATAATATCCTCTATAATAGTACGTGTTGTTGTTTTTATCATGATAAAGATGCATTTATTTTCTGGAAAATATATATAGATAATACCAGGTTCTCTCCAGGTGAATATTAGGTGCTTTTGTAGTAAAATGAGATACCTTAGGTCTGACAGCTATTTCTGTGCCCTGACAAAGACCCAGTGTGTGTCGCAACTGGCCAGCATTCTCCTGTGGTACTTTTTAACTTTGATAGGGGCCAAAACTAACAGAGGGATTTGAACTACATGCTTGGCTCGGTGCGAGTGTGCCTGAAATGTCTGGGTATTAGTAATTTTGAAAAATCTAATTTATATTGTCTTATAGTATATATTGTCATATCCTTTGTAGTATTGTCATGCATTAATCTAACCAATATTTTTTAAACTAATTCAAATAAGCTCCACCATGACTAACTTCCACATCAAAATGATTCTAGCTGTTCCTGCATCAATAACGATTCAATAACATAGTACTTATAATATTATAACAGGCTTTATGTATTGCATCTTGTACTAATGCAAAGGCTCTGAAGTAACGATTGCCCAGCAGCCATTGGCAACCATTTCAGAGAAATTGGAAACCAAATATTTGGCTGACGAGAGAATACTGCACATGCATTGGTGCATTTATTCACGTGCGTACACAGGCATCTGTGGTGACTAAAAATGGCAACCATATTTTCAGTTTTGGCAACCAACAGCAGATGCATGGTTACCAGCCTGACAACCACTTTTAGAAAGTTAGTGTAGAGTCTTGGCAAATGATCTCAATACTTTTTCCACCACTGATTATATAAAAATTATATTATATCTGTTCTTCCTTTTAGGGGCTACAACAATTAATGAATTAATGACTATTTAAACTGTACTGCGTATATATATATTTTTCAATTTGAATCAAATAGGAGTGTCTTGTATATATGAAAAGTTGGAACCAACAAATATTTTGCAGTTTCACTTGAAATGTTTTAACAACTAAAAATGATCAGTGTTGGCCACTGTAGTTCTCCTCTATGCTTAGCATTGAGTTAGTTGCAATCTGCAATCTCACCACTAGATATGGCCAAATCCTACACACTGCACCTTTTTTAAGGACTACTTTATTTCAACCTTTTTGTGCTTTCAACAGGTTGTGGAAGCTGTCAGAAAGCATGGCGTTAAACTCACAACAGTTCTGACGACTCATCACCACTGGTAAGCTACAAGTTAAGTTAAGGCCAGTATACTTAGAAACGGATATACCTGCTGAAGTGTATTTAAAATACTTTGACTCTTTTCTCTCCGCAGGGATCATGCTGGGGGAAACGAGAAGATGGTGAGGCTAATGCCGGGACTCCGGGTGTATGGAGGAGATGACAGAGTCGATGCTATTACAAAGAAAGTTTCTCATTCAAACAATTTCAAAGTAAGACCATACAATCCAAATATAAGCCTCAAACGACGACGGTGTCTTCTGATGCTCACTGGTATCGTTCTTTCCCAGATCGGATCCCTCAATGTCAAATGCCTGTTTACGCCGTGTCACACAACTGGTCACATCTGCTACTATGTGACAAAGGAAAACAGCACCGAGCCACCAGCTGTTTTCACAGGTATGTGGAATCACATCAGATCAGATAAACTGCAAGTGACATGAAGTCTCCCTTAAATCTGTCAAGCTCCAGCAAGAAGAGTTTATTTAACGTCTGTCGACAAGGCAGCAGTCTGTCATGTGGACCGTTTAATGTCCTAAGGACGCTGTTTTTTCCCATGCAGGGGACACGCTGTTTGTGGCTGGTTGTGGTAAATTCTTCGAGGGCACAGCAGAGCAGATGCACAGAGCCTTGATAGATATTCTGGGACGCCTGCCTCCTGAAACGGTAAATACATGTACTCTGTACATCTGTCATGTCAGTGTGAAGGGTATAATTGAAAGTCTAAACACTAAAGAACTTCATTTACAGAAGATTTGTGACGGAATCTAATTGAGATGAGACTAGATTTCATAGATTTAGAGATTAGAGTGAGTTTTTGCAGATTTTAAAATACAGATATGACTGTTGAAAATGAAATTTTCTGATAAGGATACTTAAATTGTGTGAAAGATTGACTAACTACGGTATGGTTGTGTTTTAAGCGTGTTTACTGCGGGCATGAGTACACCGTCAGCAATCTGAAATTTGCCCGTCATGTGGAACCAGACAATGAAGTCATTAAGAAGAAGCTGGCATGGGCAAAGGTATTTGGCTAACATGTCACATCTAGGCAATCATTGCTTCTATCTGATGATCAACCTGAAATAAAAACACATTTGTGTCTGTGTTTGTATTTCTGTAGGAGAAATGCAGCAATGGAGAACCGACCTTACCATCCACTCTGGCAGATGAATTCACCTTTAATCCCTTCATGAGAGTAAAGTATGTATTAATACTAATAATTAACTATGCTGTCCTAGATTACATGCCAGTGTCTGTTGTTTGTTTAGAGATAATTACAGTCCTGCTCATATTTCTTTGTTTAATTCAGAGAGAAATCTGTGCAAGACCACGTAAAGCAGACAAGCCCGATTGAAACAATGAGAAGTCTCCGGAAAGAAAAAGATGGCTTCCGGGTGCCTAAGGAGTGAAGTCCTTGCACTCAGGCTCACCGTTTCCTAACAACTCGTTCCAACACTGCAAGCTGTTAATAGTATGCTACAGAAAATTTCAACTTCAAGGCCACTAAAATAGCAATCATTTTTGTCACTATATTCAGCCTTAAAATGGCTATAAACTTGTTTTACTTAATTTGTTTTTTTTTGGATCATATTGGTGGGATAGTTTTAAAGGAATATATGGCCATACAATGAATGCTTTAAATGATGAATACATTTCTTAATCTGTAAGTTTAACTTCTGAGTTTTAGAGACGTTTTAGTTGTATTATATCACGAGAAAGGGAATGGCTTGGAAACAAATGTGAGGATATGTGTAAAAAGTTCTGTAAATTGATTTAAAAGATATTTGCTTGGAAGCTGTTAGTTTGGTTGTTTATGATGTGAAGTTTGGTGAACGTTGTTGTTTTAAAAAACAAAACAAAAACCCGAAAAACATTCTACTCATTGGCATGTCGGCATTAAATGTAGCTCTTTTGCATGTAAAAAGTAATCTATAAATAGTATTGCATTTGTCAGGAAAAAATCAATCCAACAAATAAAAGTCTTGTATTCAGAAAGTACTTGAGTAAAAGTACTCATGGGTGTGGAGGGAAGTCAAGTATTTATGTGTAATCATATGATCGTCAATTTAATTTATATAACTGCATCACAATTCATATGACAATCATATGTTTACACAAAAATACTACAAAAGAACATACAAAACAAACGGCCACAATTAAATAAAGTCTTTATTTTACAATATACAGAAGGATAAATAATCAATCAATGCTTATATGTTGCTTTATTTCAGCTCACAGTTTCAAAGTGTAACAGGTGCCACACAAATTAATTATTCATTATACATTTGAAAGGACAATCAGCAGTATAAAGGCAAATGATGATATATATATATATATAAAAAGTGGTTTGGCGTAAGCATTGTGTTTATATTATCTATGCACCTGGTCCTCCTTTAAGATGAAATAGAAAAGTTAAGGTTATTGGCATAAATCAAACTAGCTCAACTTTGCCCATAACCCTTCTCTTCTCTCTGAAGAGAGACAAAAATAGTCACATATTTGGACGGGTGTATAGTCAGTGTTGCTGCAACATTATCCCCAGATCATCGATGTCTTTACCACTTCATCGCGAGGCCATTCGTCATCTTCTCCACAGTGTGGTAGCCCGTGTGCAGCAGCGCTCTGGCTCTCTCCTCCCCGACGCTATGCAGCCAGGACTGGTACAGCTCGGACACACGGACGTCATCTTCTGGCGATAGGGGGCGCTCTGCCTTGTAGAGCTTCTCAACCTTCTGGAGAAGCTCCTTGGGGCTCTGACCTGGTCGGGGCTTCAACTGTCCTCCGCCATTTAGACAGCCTGAATATCAAGAAGGAAAAGGCACTGGCTGGGTTTATCACTTTAAATTGCTTGCAAACATCAAATATCAAAGCAGTGCTGGTGAGACAATGCAGTATGCTTGTCAGTTCTCCCACTTAGAGCAGCATGTATTTAAATTGCTTATTTCCTTCAATTCACCTGATGGACAGGCCATGACTTCCACAAAGTGGTAAGGCGACTTCCCTCTCTTGAGCTTCTGCACCAGGTTCTGGATGTTGCGAAAGCCGTACGTGGAGGCAAAGGACAACACGACAACTCCATCTTTCTCTAGAGTCACTTCCTGGAAGTCTTTATTCCTGTGGCAGAGGCATTCATTTAAATGTAGTTTTAAACAGATGACTCAGGGTTGACCGACCACAAATGACCACAAAGCAGTCGAGCTTCTTAAAGCTGTTGACAGACTCACCGGAGGGTCTTGTAGGTGAGCTCCTTCACCTCCTCCCCAAACAGCTGTTTGGCAGCATACGTGAAGACATGATGGAGGTAACCTCCTGAGCCGCTCCCAGAATGGCTCAGCAACTCACCGTTACTCACGCTGCTGAACCTGGGTCAAGAATAATATGTAGTGTGTGAGTGTAGTGTCTATTCTTCTGGGAACTCATGCCACGTCTGACAAAAACAAATGATCACAGGACTTACATTGGATCGAGGGGTGCAGGCTCCACGTCATTAAGGGAGACATTTTTCTCCTCCAGCATTTTCTGAACCTCTCCTATATGAGCCATGAGAAAATACAATAAGAGAAGATACTCCTCATACATAAAGACAAAGAGCGTCAAAAGAGTAGTTACTTTACCAGATGTGATGACGCAGTCCACTTCTCGAGTCTCAGCTTTCTCCATGTAAAACTCTGACCTTGAGGCCTCAAGTTTCTTGTCAAAGCAGGGCATTACTGCCACGTGGTAGATCTCCTGTGGACTCAGCCCCTAACAACAAACACAATACACAACTCAGTATTCTTTAAAACATTAGGCACACTGATTGCCTGCAATATGTGATGTGCAGGTGTCCCCGGTACCTGTTGTTCAGCAAAATATCCTTTAACCAGAGAGCCCATCATCTGCTGGGGGGAGCGAGTCGTACTAACATAAGGAAGAATAAATTCCCCGTGGGTCTTTTCTGCATAGCAAATCCAACCTGAGCAACACACAGTCAGATATGTCTTTGAGCAAACACTGAAATCCAAAGAACTGTAATTATTATTACAATGAAGTGGCTGAGCGTTTTGCATTTGATGAAGCATATCATTTACATGGTCCAACAACGAATATGAAGAAGGTTCCGAATAATATTTTATTCTACTTTTACATTATATTAATCCATGGAATTTCACATTGCGACAATTAAAATATGTTTGTCTACATTTTTTTTTATAAAGCACTGAAATCTGAGGTCCCCTTCATGACGTTTCAACATTTTACACACAGGATTTTGCGTGGAATACCTGGACAGGCCGATGTCATCATGGGCAGAACCTTGCTGTCCTCCTCTTTCTTCTTGAAACGCTCCACAAACTCTCTCTGGCTCTCCAGCAGGCTGAAGGTCCGGCTAAAGCTCGTCTCAAACACATGATGAACCCCTGCGATAAAGACAAAATCTTTAGGAGTGACCTAAATTGACCTCACAAAAGGAAAAAGTAATATTTACACTCACCAAGGCTTTTGAAGAAAGAAGTAAGCCTTCTGCCTGCCTCGCTACTGCTGAGGTCAAAGTATGCTGCGAGGGAGGCCCTGGACTGCGGCGACAAGGACACCACCACCACCTTCTGTTCGGCTGCGTTGGCCTGTGGAGGAACACACCCAATATCAATACTTTAACATTCCAAAAGCTGCAAAAGCATTCAAACGCAGGCGTCCATCTCTACCGCGTTGTTGCGCAGCACTTTAAAGAGTTCCTCGTGGCTCTGCTGCGTGATGAGGACGCTCTCAGCTGAGGTGATGCAGCCACTGCAGGCCAAGCAGTCATTCAGGGAGATCTTCGCTTTCTCCAGCTTCTGCTTCCCACCGTCCTGCAAAGGCAAGGCCGACAAACTCAAGGCAAATAGTTGTTTACTTCACACGCTGGTTTTGACTATAAGCCTCGACACCCACCTGGTCGACTTGGACGTAACTGCCATCGTCTTCTATTTGAATTTTGGCCACAGATTTGCCTTGTTTCTTCTCTATTTTAACAGGTTTGACACATTCCTGCACATGTAAAACACACATGTAAACCAAATGACAAAAATAATCAATTATTAACTTCACGAACAAGACAAACAGTATTTGAGGTCAGCACTAGGGGTTTGAGGTAGCCCAAGGTTTCAAACCAGATCATTTAACAGTCATTTAACTTGTTTTCTTCACAAAAACTACATGAAATTACTAAATGAATCGCGACAGCTTCAAAACGGAAACGAACAATGGTGTCACGTCATTTAACATTTGACAGCTAAATGACAAAACTGACAAAATATCAGGTCTTCAGTTACAAAGGAAAATCTATTTGGGTAACAACTCCAGCTGATTAACGTATTGACTATTGAGATCAAGTACAACGTCTCTATATATCCACAAAACCCGAGTTATTACACCAACGTCACTGTTACACCGTTGTTACATCATTGCTAACGCTAGCAGCATGCTAACTGCGTAGCAGACATTATTAACGATTTATTAACGTTAGCGGCTTCGCATTCAGTCACGATTGAGCCAATTAGTTTACATTACATTATCATGAATGTTTGTCAAATGTTGCGATTATAAGTTGTTCGCAGCACTGAAGAGGACAGCCAACGGTTAGTAAGCATGCTAGCTATTTCAGTACGGTTTTGTTGCTATCTGTGAGGCGAATCATTAGCGTTAGCTGCGTCCTTTTAAGAACCACACGATGGTATAACACGTTAGAAGACTTTCAGATACCTGAGAGGGGGTGATATAGTCGTCGAGATCAGTCAACTGCAGCACACCGCTGAAGACAGAAGTCATGTTCGCTGCCGTAAAGTGTTTGTTGTTTACTTTTGTGTCGTGAAAGGTATCCTCGACCTCGATTCAACCTCACAGACAAATCCAGATGTTGCTGTGCTTCTCTGTGGTCTTCTAGTATAGATTTCTATCTTCTTCTTCTTCTTCTTCTTCTTCTTCTTCTTCTTCTTCCTCTACTCAACTCTTCTACAACTTTTAATTGGGCATTGCCGCCACCTTCTGGCTTTATGCTCTATTATGTGTGCACATAATAGAAGCCTATAAGAAGTTTTATAACCCTAAAATGCTGATGAGTCATGTTCACATAAAATAAAGGGGGAGGGACTGGTTGAAAGAGAGGTCAAGACAGTTCAGAAATGAAAAGGGAATTCTAGCTTATAGGTGTAACATATATTTTTAAAATAACATAAACAACATATTCACAGCTTTATGCGACTGCAACCCACATTACTGTTTCCAAACTAGCACTAGTTTTAAATTGCATATTAATTTTATATTACTCGTAAAAAAAAATGTTTCCTTATTATTGAATGCATGGCCACTTCTAGGGCCCATAATCCCTTTGTTACTGCCACCACCGATGCTTCCATCCTAGAAGAAGCTTTAAGGATGCTGATAAGAAATAACTGGGTAATAGATCCTTCTTGGCATGCACACTGGCTTTCAAGGCCCTTGGTGATGTGGGGCCCTAAACCTGACCCAGTTCCTCCACGATTCATGAAGGTATTTTTATTTTAAATAGATAAACAGGGACAATCTTGACTTTGGAGGTTTCCAAAGTTCAAGAAAGCATCTCCATATTATAGCCACAATCCATCCCACATAATCTGCAGCTGCTGCATGCAAAATAGACATGTATTATCACAGTGAAAACAAAGTGAATGCATTCTAAACAATCAGATATTTATCACGCATATAAATAGGTAAATGGAAGCAATATATATCATTTAAATGTATAGATCTATAAATATTTCACACGTGTATTATGAGGTGAAAAAAACAGATAAAATATGTTTTCTTGCAGTCTGGTGAAGAAAACACACGCGCGCACGCGCCCTTATGTTGTTATGACTACGCGGTCGTAAATCCGCCATGTTTTCCCTCCTCGTAGCGGCGTTGCGACAGAGACGGAGAACTCGAACGACATGAACGTAGAAAATAATCATACGGCAGAAACAGAGAGGGAGCAAACGACCAACGGCAACGAGACGATCACCATTCAAACAACACTGGGAGACGAAGGTTAGCCCTCTTCTTTCGATGAAACAACACTGAAATAAGTATCAAATATTGTGTTTGGGCCTAGTTAGCTTCCTCCATCATGAAACGTTGCTAGCGGCTAGCTGCTGTTAGCGACAACATTAGCTTTTCCCCCCGCAGCAGCTTTACTCAGATTAGGAGTCCGGCCAGTCAGCGGTATTCAGATAAAGTTACGTTCACGTCACTGAGGTGGTCGCTGGCAGCACTGAAATACGTGTTCCCTTCTGGGATGTGTAACGTTGTGTCTCTGTGCTGTCAGATGAAGATGTGCACAAGTGCGGACGCTGTCAGACAGAGTTCTCCACGCTGGAGGCTTTCATCCAGCACAAGCTGCAACACAACTGCAAACGCGTGGAGGCGAGCAGCCAGGAGGCCAACCAAGAGGTATGGGTTGGGCTGTGTGTGGGTTTAAGTTAAACACGACGAACAGCAGTGGGAGAACGAACGTTTGTCTACGTTTTGCCAGGTTACCGCAGCCAATGGCAGTGCTTCTTCAGAGGTGACAGTAGCTGAAGGTGCATCCTCAGATGAACCAGTGAAGACCACTAATGGTAGGTCAACATTTAGACTGCAACTATATGTCATTCATTTATTTCAAGTAGCCCATTATAACTTCCTCTTTTTATCCAACTAGTCCCAAACCCAAATATATTCAGTTTACTACCATTTAAGACAAAGAAAAGCATTACGTTCACACATTTGAGAAGCTACAGTCAGCAAATATTCAGTAGTTTTGCTTGAAAGATGACTGAAGCAACAGCTTGCTGAAAAATAATGTTGTTGTTTGATATTAAATCGCTGGTCAACATCGTTTCAACCTGTGAATTAATTTTAACATCTGCAGGGGGACTGAAATCTTAGTTTGTCTGTTATTCACACAGATGGAAGCAGTGGTACGTTGGGCCGAGGGCGCAGGAAGAAAGTCGTGTCAAGCAAAGTCCCTGACCACTCGGATGGGACCGAAGGCTCCTTATCTGACAATGCTGACAGTGACAACAAGCCCACTTACAAGGTCAACCAAGAGGGACGCTACATTTGCCAACTTTGTGACAAAACATTTAAAACCGTGAGTAATATCATTGTGTGTGTCTTTTATCAGCAAATGTTGGAAATCATTTTCATGAATGGTACCAGGCAGGGTATTGAGTACACTTTACGTTTGACTTTTAAATACATTCTATTGTCACCCAACAGACCAACATCTTGAGAACTCACATGAAGACTCACAGCGACCAGAAGAACTTCTCATGTGACCTCTGTGGGACCTCCTTTCGCACAAAAGGCTCCCTGATTCGTCACAATCGTCGTCACACTGGTACAGACAGTAAACGGAGTGTTTTGGTCTTGAGTTGATGTGCTTGACCACATTTTACCTAATGATCTTTCTTCCTGTTCACTTGCAGATGAGCGGCCGTATCGCTGTACTCTATGTGGTCAGTCCTTCAGAGAGTCCGGTGCCCTCACCAGACACCTTAAGGCCCTCACACCCTGCACTGAAAAGATTCGCTTTGTCCAGTACAAGGAGATCTTGGTCAGCAAAGATGGAGTACAAAAAGGTCAGATTTATATTTTGTACCAAATGAGTCTGTGCGGAAAAGGGTAGCTTGATACAATCTATTCTATCAAAGCAAATGATCTGCAGCTCTTAATCGAGTCCTTGAGAATTAAAATTCTATATTGACAATGTAGATTTAAAGCTGCTGCGAGGAACTTTTATTTTATGCTGATTTTGGCGTCTTTTAAGTCATATAGAAGCATCAGTATTAAATTGAGACTGTTTCATAACCAGTTAAAAGTTCTTCATAATACATTTTAAAATAGATTTAGAATACTGGAGGAGTTGAGTCACTGACAGGTCCATGCGACTTTTCCAGGAGTCGATGGTGATCAAGCTGCAATGGCTACCGAGCAGCATGAGGTAGTGGTTGTGGAGCAACAGCCAGAGGAGCAGGAGATGGTGGAGGCCCAGACTGCTGTCGTCAGTGTGGTGCAGGCCGGTTCCCAAGAGGTTCTCCATCAGGTCCACTTCACAATGGAGGTGAATGGAACAACGCAGGAGCAACAGGTGAGTACAGAAAAGTGTGCACACATAAAACATACAGGGATTCTGCATGAGATGGTTTTGCTTTTAACTCTCGCACACCATTTTCTGTTCTGTTGCTCTGCCTCTGGCCAGGTTGTAGTAGAGCAGTCTCAGGCGGAAGCCCTGGCTGCTGCTGCAGCAGCAGGCGACAACCTCATCTGCCAGGCCATCATCAACTCTGGCATTCCACTGGGGGCGGAGGAAGCCGTGGTTGAGGAGACCTCACAGGCAATCGAGGAGATGGATAAAGTGGTTTCTGACTGTCCTGATGTTGATGAGAATATCACTGAGATCCACGTGAAAGAGGAGTTCGTGGAGATGGAGGCAGAGGTAAGGATGGCCATAACCGGAATGGACTGCATATTAGTTCATCATGAATCTTAAACTACTAGAGTTACGATCATTGTCAGATTTTTTTTGTTTTTTTGCAGGAAGCAGGAGATGGAGGTGATCAAACATCCTTAAAACTCTACACATGTCCACACTGTAATCGCTCCTTCAAGGGACTGAATTACTTCCGCTTTCATGTCAAGGGCCATTTGGGTAAGTCTGTAACTATTAACGATGACTCACAGCAGCTTGATACGCTCCCTTCTTATTATCCTGTTGATTATCTTTCATTAAACTAGGAAATCAAAAGAAAGTTGATGGGACACTGGTGGATTTCAGGAGAAAAAAAAACCTCTGTTGATAATGTGTGTGTATAAAATTCTTCTGTGCATCCTTTCTCTTTCCGCAGGTTACAAACCCTTTAAGTGCACACTGTGCCATAAGGAGTTTCTCACTGGTTACTTGCTGAAGAAGCACATGGAAGTCCATGTCAGTGAGAGGAGGTACAAGTGCGGTGAGTGTGGCAAGCTGTACAAAACCATCGGGCATGTACGTGAGCACATGAGGGCCCACTCGGATGAAAGACCCTACCGCTGTGCCAGATGCAACAAGGGGTATAAGACCAAGGTGAGTTTTGTCTATGTTGTGTACATAACTCAACTTCTATTTCCACCAAATGATCAGTGCCATCTCTAACATGTTTCTTTTGTCTCGCTTAGAATGCCTTGCAGGTGCATCAGCGGACCCACGGTGACGATAAACCGTATGTGTGTCAGTTCTGTTTGAGAGGCTTCAGGGAGAAAGGTTCTCTGGTGCGACACATCCGCCATCACACCGGAGAGAAGCCTTTCAAGTGCCCGAAGTGTGGACGGGGCTTTGCTGAGCACGGGACTCTCAATCGGCATATGCGTGCAAAAGGTACGTGTTACTGACGGACAAAAAAAAACTGAAAGAAAACAGGTTTTCCCAGTAGAGATCCAGACAACAATAATAACACACACTGCGATTTGCACCAGGAGGCTGCCAGAAGGACGATGGCAGCGAGCAGCAGGATGTGGAAACCGAGGAGAAGGAGTCAGCGGACAGCCTGGCAGCAGCAGCTATCATCTCGGAGGATCCTCATGCCGTCCTGGTGGAGTTCTCCTCAGTGGTTGCAGACACACAAGAGTACATTATCAAGGTGAGATGCAGGGAAGCGTTGTTTCTCCTCTAACATCACGGCTTCAAGGTGCATTCAATCACAAGTAGAAATTTAAATGAGACTAGAATTGAAGCCTCTTCATCAAGGACTCAACTATTTGTGATTTATGTAGGTGTCTTGCATTAACAATGTCATGAATGTCAATGAATGTCTTCAATTATTTATTTTGAGGTTCTTATGACTAGATTCTGCTTGCTCTTTTCTTTTGATCTTGTCTCCTCTAGACTCAAACGGAGGACGAGGTGCAGGAAGAAGAAGTTACACTCATTCAAGATAGCCAAAACGAGGTCAGTTTGTACACAAATAGACACAAGTGAGAACTACTTACTTGGCTACTTACTAAATAAATCAATTTTGACATAAAAATTATGAATTTAAAAATGATTTTATTCCTTTTTATATCAAACCTCTCCCTGCCAGATGGGTAACCACATCATGAAAGTGGTGCAGCGACTCGTCAGCCAGTCGCAAAGCGCCGGCGGCACAGGCAGCCACCAGATCATCGTGCGCAACATGGCGATGAACGAGGAGGGCGCGTCCATCTCCGACTGCGGCGACACCATCACCATCGCTACGCCCGAGAGCCTGACGGAGCAGGTGGCCATGACGCTGGCCTCCGCCATCAGCGACGGCACGCTGCTGGCCACGGCCGGCACTGTGGAGACGGCGGACGGGACAGTTACCATGGTTACCACAGAGGAAGCCGTGGAGGAGGGAATGCAGATGGTGCAGCAGCAAGAGGGATTTGTTATCACTTCCCCCGAGGAGGTGGAGATTCAGACTGTCATCGTATGACCGATGAGGAAGCTAACTCTGGACTGATACATTTGGCTGGACTGTACTTGTGTAGCCGCTTCCTGTAGAGTTTATAAGAGCCTCATTGTGAGATTTGATTACAAAACAAAGGCCAAAGTGTTTATAAGGTTTATAGTTACAGAAGAAGACTGAATGAGTGTGCATGAGGACTAATTGATTTAGGACTGATTGATTTGCTAAATTGAAGATTACCAACCCTTTAACCTAGTAACTAACCGGATTAATTTAGTAAGGTGCTCATTCTGAAGGCCTTCGCCTTTTATCTCTTGTTGCCTGGTGTCATTTTTCTTTGCTGCAGTCAAAAAAAAGTGAAACTCCTTCTTAAATGTAATACCTAAAATGGCACCATCCCATCGTAGTTTTCACTTCTCTGCTGTCTGGGTAGGCAAGTTTCAGAACTCTTATCTCCCAATTGAAATGTGATGCCTTTTTTTTTTTTTAAAGACCGACGGATCCCTAAAGTGTGTGTGTGCCTGCCTTTTGAAGGCAATTCAGGAGCGAATCTAAACTTCCCGTGGTGCAGTGTTATATCATGATGCATCTTTAAGCATGACAGACAGTAAGATGCTTTCAGTTTACTCGCGCAAATGTTTGCATCAAATAAATGCTATTTTCTTATACAGCTGGACCATTAACTTTGTTGATATCCTGTTTTTCTGATTGGTTGAGAAGATTGTCTGGAGCTCTCAGTGTGTGCTTATTTTTCTATGTACTAATTAGATCCTTGTGATCAAGTTTACATGCATTTGTTGAAAGATTATTTTGATAGTGAGGCGAAAACAACCACATGGAGCTTAACGTTTGTTAACTGTAAATGAACACATTTTTAAATTATTTGGTTTGTCAATGGGAATAATCCACCGTATTGCTCACTAATACACAGAACTGTGGCTTTTTTTGATATCTGGTTGTTTCCAATCTAATCGTGCATATTTGTGCTTCCCCAAAGAAAGAAAAAAACACTTGAATATCAACCTGTTTCTTGCCTGTGTTGATATGCTCACATCATGCAACATTATTATTATTTTCCCATCATCCTGTGTAGCAGTCTAGTTTCATTTCTTCTTTGTTCTTAGAAGTGTCTGACTCAAGAGTGAATGTCATCCATCTCCTCATCACGGGGATACCACCTGTATTGAAACCCCACACACACCTGCCAGGTAAAACAGCACGCATGCAAACACAGGGATTGTACTGCCTGATGTCACGCTGTCGACTTTGTATTAATATTTGAGATCCTACGCTTAATTCACCGTGGCTGAAATGTGGCGGTGCAACCTTGAGCGTATCTGCAGGCTACATCTCTGCAACCGGTGCTCCAGTACTGAGGTTAACGCGGCCTCTATAATCGGAGAAGTGTCCCTGGCTGGTACGCCACACGCTGGTTTCTGGGTCACTACTCAGCCCTCTGAGAGGGCCCTATCTACACCAGCAACAGAAGAAGGCAGGGAGAGAGAGAGAGGGAGAGGGAGGGAAAGGTATTTATAGAAAAATGGGGCTTCGCAGTACCTTTCCTTGCAAAGAACCGTTTCAGGACCAAGTGTGCGTGTCCCAGTTTTCTGATCGTGGCTCAGCCATAGGGTTTGGACCGAGGCTGAGGCTGGACCGTCTCACCCAGGATGGAGAGTCTGACATTCTCCTCACCAGCCGCCCTCTCCTCAGCTGCAGACTGCTGGGTCTCTTGATTGAGAACAAGGGGGATGTGACCTTTTAGGTGTATTTTGCCTAGCTGGGTCGAAGCTTTTTTGGAGGCAGTGAGCTAAGCTGAGGAGCAGCAAGGTGTCCGAGTGGCACTCTTTGGCTGCATCGACCTCCCGGCCGGGGGGGCGAAGGAACGCTGGCTGGAACGTGCCCTGCCGCAAGCCGGGCGAGGATGAGGCGTTTCCTGAGCAGAAAGGGCCGCTTCTCCCTGCGCCAGAGCAAGTCTGGGACCCGGAGTGCCGCCAAAGATTTCTGTAAGTCTCTCTTTCTGGTAGTTTTTAACGTGAAGTTCCCTGAACTGCTTCATCTGCTGGAGAGAGAGGAAGAGCTGAGCTAAAAACTGACATGGTGTAACTGGGTCGCAGGCTGGAGAGAATTAAGACAGAAGTCTTGACAACTCTGAGTGCTGCTTGCGTTCTGGTTTGGGGGAGAAAAAAAGCCTCACACCTCCATGTCAGTCATTCCCAAATCTATTTTAGATCAATAATCAACTGCAGCTTGATGTTTCCTCTCAGCCAGCTGACACCATGGTCTGCCTCTTTGGATTTGATGTAGGTATGTTTTATTCACTCAGCCACGTCTCACCCTGAATATTTAGCCCTGAGCTCCAGTGAGATCTCATTTGTCTTTTTTTTTTCCATTGAAGCATATCAAACACTTCTACGTGTCTTTGCCACGTCTCGTACAGACTTATTCTCTCACTTGTTTGTTACTTTTTCTTACTTCCCGTCTCTAAATTAGTCTTTCTCCGTCTGTCTCACTTTTCCTCTGATCATTACAAAAAAAGCCGCCGGTGGTTTGATGGATGCATTTGTTTGTGTATCTGCCGTTTCATAATGTATCTTACACGAGGGCTCTGGTAGATTTCCCCTATGTCGAACCTTCTCTTCTGATTTTCATCCTTTTCATCATTTTTTGCCATTTTGTTGCACAAAGAGAATTGATTCAAATCTCAATGTATCATCAAATGACTAACATTCAGGTAGTTTCTGCTTTTAGTTGAGTTTGTCATGTTTACTTTTAATATTTAATAATAATAATGAGACTAAATTGAACAAAAATATCTGTAAGTATGCTGGATTTTCGTTTTGTGACCCAGAATATCACATCACATAAAGTGGGCTGACCTCTCCCTATAATGTCACATGTTTTTGACGTATCTAGATGGCTGTAGATGAGTGCAGATGAAGTCAAGTGAGCCTGCTGGGACACTTTCTGCTGCAGTAGAATGAGGCCAGTGACCAGGGGAAGGCCACCAGTTCATGTGTGCTGGATACCAGCAGCCAGAAATAACCTCCTTCGCTCTGTTCTCTTCTTCTACTGTCATTCTTACAGGAAAAACAAATCCGTCTAATCTAAAAATGCTTTTTTAGACTTCTGTGTCTTTATATTTGTGGCCTCATAACACAGACCCGTGTACCTGCTGCTACAGCTCTATCAATCCAACTAGGTTGACCTCCATTTTCCAGCTCACAACCTGCTCGTCTGTAGGAGCAGCTTGCACCTGCGTGCTAATATGACATACATATCCTTCAAGCCGTAAAAAACACTGCAGCTCCTAATTTTTTTGAAGTCTTAAACCCATTTCCAAGTTCCGTATTCTCTCCGTCCTCCAGACCTTGGCCTCCCAGCCACCAATCAGAACTGGCCTGAGGCGTTTGGCTTCCGCCTCGGTGGCGCTGGGCCCAGCTACATCCTGTCCGTGGTGGAGGGCAGCAGCGCCTACCTGGCTGGCCTGCAGCCCGGGGACCAGGTGGTGGACATCGAGGGCCAGGATGTGACCAACCTCAGCACGCCGGCGCTGGTCGCTCTGGCTCAGACGCTCAAGACGGTGCCACCCAGCATCGGAGTGGTGTCGCGGGTCGAGCAGGTCAGCTGGTGCCCACGTCTTATTCTCAAAACGCACATAACATTCAGGTGACCACCATGCTTTTTTTCCCACCCCTTCCTCAGATCGACATCACCCCTGGCCCGGATGGCCGCTTTGGCTTCACGATCGTCGGCGACTGCCCCCTGATGGTGGAGGACTGCATGCCCAACGGCCCCGCTGGTCGCAACGGCCTCAAGGCCGGGGACTACGTCATGGAGGTCAACGGCATCCCGGTGAAGCATCACGAAACGGCGGCAGCCATGATCAAGGC
Source organism: Eutrigla gurnardus (assembly GCF_963514095.1). Taxonomy (NCBI): domain Eukaryota; kingdom Metazoa; phylum Chordata; class Actinopteri; order Perciformes; family Triglidae; genus Eutrigla; species Eutrigla gurnardus. The sequence goes on from NC_139931.1 coordinate 7,749,079, forward strand.
GGCTCAGGGGCGGCCCCTGCGTCTGGGCGTGCTCAGTATGGCCCGGCGGCCCAAGAGGCTGAGCAGCAGCATGAGGGTTCTATCGCAGAGCGGGGACAGCATCCGGGACAGTCGGGCCCACAAGGCCATGGAGTTCAACAAGAAAGTGGGTTGTGGAAGAAGTGTCATTTTTGTGTGCATTTATGTTTTGTGTATTAATTAGCGTTTCTTTCCCAGGTGGAGGAAGTGCTAGGGGAGGAGCTAGATGTGAAAGAGCAGCTGTTTGAGGTGCTCAAGCAGTACGCTGCCGAGAGGGATGTGGAGAGTCTGGCCGAGGCCCTGCCCGACATCCTGATCACGGAGGAGCATCAGCAGCTGATCGACAGCGTCAGGTATCAGCTGCTATATTGTGTGTGTCTTGTTTAAAGTCTGCGGGGCACAAGCAGTCTTTTAGTCCGTCTCATGCCGAGATCAAAGGCGCCTTGTCAGACGCAGGAGAATATCTTAATACCCCACACACGCACTCAAACAGACTTCTCTGTGAATAAAAATCACATTCCCTGCGAGAAAGTTCTGCTCCGTTGGTGGCGTTACATCTGATGCAGCCAGGACCCATGCATTAATATTTTATTATTTCAGTCTAAACTCTCAAAGGGAAGAGCGTATGTGCTTGTGAATTTTAGAGTTGCGTTTGAGTTGTTGTGAAGTAACGGAGAAGTTTTATTTATAGGGGACACTTCTGTCTTAAACCAGCATTGGGGGTTGTGCATTGTTAAATAAGAACGGGTTATTAATCCACACTGTGCATCTCAATGAATTATTCTCCATATTTTGAAATGCAGAAAAACATCCAAAAAAACGAAATCAATTGTCCATCCATAATTTACTTTATTTAGCAGAGATGGGAAATGAATATTCAACAAGGCGAACTGAAATCCCCATGCATAGTACACTCCAAATTGTTTTCCTCATCATCATTGTTTTTAATAATGCTTGTGCATGAGGGAGTTGTAGTCCACTGCATCTTATAGCTGTAGGATTCACTGCAATGAGGACACACTGAGGGAGCAAAGACTCCTTAATTACTTCATGAAATCAACCGGGCAGGAACTCCCCGTCTCAGCCTTTTAGTGTGGAAATGTGGGAGAGCACATATGAATAACTGACCTGATGACGAGCACCTCCTGCTGCCCTCGGGGCGCTTAAACTGTTCCCTTCCCGCCCTCTCAGGTACAGTACACAAGTGTGCGATTAAAAATTCACCACAGAATATTGCGTTTCCTTCCTCCTCAGCATTGATCGGAAAACACAATACCTCAGCACGCAGTTGCGATCATTTTCTCAGTCCCGCCTCCCTCATCTCTCTCACTTTCTTCCCGTCGGTCCCTTTTCTTTCCCATTCCTCCCTGTCAGCCGTGATGCACTCTTTGATACACGCAGTTTCCTTCTTTTTGTGTGGATCACATCACTGGATGCTCTTTATTCCCTCCTCTGCAAACAGCTCTTATCAGCTGCAGCCAGTTTGCTGCTACTGGTTGAGATATGCACATATACCAAAGTAGAAAAGCATGCAGATGCTTAGAGCGCCTGCACACAGCACTGTTTCTCACACGCAGGCAGTCGTCGCCCTGAAGTTCCATGTGGGAAGAAATTATGAATTGCTGCCTCAGGTGAGTACTGCAATAAATGGTTTGGCGTTGGCAGATTTTGTGGTGGTTAGTGGTCGTCAAGTTTTATTTATGATGTCAGATTGGTCACAAATTAATCTGTAGTGCATTTTAAACCGTTACATAGCAGTTTTGCAATTATTTTTTCTTTTCCGTGACTCATTTGTGGGGAGTGATTCGTTCTCCTTTCCAGTGAAAAAAAAAAAAGAACAAAGCTGTTGTCCAGCCATCTCAGTTTCCTCCATCACAGCTTTGATAGCACATTTCCTTCCTTTCGAAAGCCGCCTGTGAAAATGCTTTGTAATGTTTGTTTCGCACAGGAGTCCCATTAATTATGCATCAGCTGTATCCATAGAGGACTGTTCTTTTTCGCTGTGGCCCCTCACCTTTTAGCCAGTGAGGAAAAGTACAGTAACTCTGTTAGGAGTCTCTTTAGATAAATCTACTTTACACATAATTTCACCCTGGTGTGTTTAGATGAAGTGCGCCGTAACCTTGTGTTTTGATATGCAAAGTTTTTCCTCTTCCTTCCCTCTGCCTGCTGTGGTAATGTGTTGTCATAACGAGCAAAAATATGTCCTTTTACGCCAATTAGGCCATGCAAATCCTACTATGAAAAAGGCAAAAAAAAATCATATATTATTTATATACCTGGTTGGGCATAGTTTACAGCAGAATCTGGGTGAACATGTGTCTGAGGGAGGTTTGGCTTTCAGTCCGTGAGCCTCAGGGTGGTGTTAGTGCTAATGGCTGCTGCTGACGATGAAATGTCTCAGGCACCCGGGGAAGGCGTGTTCTTGGGGAAATGTGTTATTTTTAATTGGCATGTTTCAAGTTGTTTTGCCACGCTAGCACAATGGCTGTTTACTGCAAAGTCAGTCAATGCACCGTGTTGGTGGAGACGGAAATACCTTCACATATATCAGATGCATCGCTGTGACATTTGGTTCAGATATCCCTGACTCCCAAAGGATCCGGTCCCTGATTTCTGCCACCACGACATTTACATTTATAGCTTTGAGTGACATAAAAAACTTTTAGATTGCCATGCGCTTGGGTGCACATATTCATATCACCTCAGCTGGACTTAATGTTTAGCACTAATTATCAAATATTAACATGCTAATCCAATGAAAGACATAGAGTGAGGGCTAACCTGAATATACTGGTTGCCCTGCAGCTAATTATAGTGATCTGTTCAATCTGACCTCCCAGCAGGAATACCAGCTGTTGACTAAGAGATTAAGAAACCAGAGATTGTTAGTCGTGAGCTGGACGCCAGAGTTGTCATCTGGAGGTGTGGAGAATCTGTGTGTCTGCTGCTGAAGCTTCACTGTCCTCCTCCCATTTCTGTCTGCCTGTCTCCCTCTACCTCAATCACTGTCACTTCCTGTGACCGTCACACACATATAAAACTCTCCACCCACACCACCTCGGTCCGACAATTAAAGGTCGCGTACCAGAGGATGTACTTAACGGCTCATGTAGTTGTTTTTTTTTTAATATTGCCTTGTAAATGTTGACCAGCTGTGAGCACGCTGTCTGCCTCGGTCCCCCTCGCCGCTTTGCCTTGCCCTCCCACAGGATGGGATCTATTTATAAACAGCCTACTTCTTTGAATACATTCTCTGTTAGGTTTCTGACACATTTTTCAGTGTTGATTCTTAAACGACTCTGAAACCCAGGGGTTAGCGAGCGCCCCAACACCTGAAAGCGACGCCAACGATTATATATCTGGCGTTAGAGTCAATATTGTAAGTCTTCGTTGTTTTGTTCACACGGTCCTGTGGTGTTATGCTAATTGGATGTAATTATAGTGAGCTGAAGGCCTTTGTCTGATACTCCTATCTGTATATAGACTTCAAAGATGATGAATTAATTAGACCGATGCATCCTCAACCAAGGACGCGGGCAGTGCTTTCTTTTTTTTATGATTATTGTTGTTTTGGGCTGGAAATATCTGCAGACGTTATAGATGTCATGCACATGTGACTGTCAAAGTTATGTGTGTTCTCACACACACACACACACACAGCCATTGTGCTGACCTGCCTATGAAATTCCACTGGGGCTTTCCTCTCTTCTCCACCTCTCTCCTCCTCCTCACTTGCTCCTCTGTTCATCTCATTCTTTCCTTCCTCCTTCCACTGAGGGAAGAGAGAGATTTGTCACTCACTATCCCGCGAAAATGATGGACGACCGAGTGGCGAGCGCTATCCTCTAACTGTGAACCAAGAAGACTCGCCTGCGTTGACCTGGCTTGACCCCGGCTTCTTCTACAGGAAATAAGGGACAAAAGATGGGAAGAAAGAACGAGCGCTGCCCCAAACATGATGCTGGAGCACAGCTGACGATGCTACCTGAGTATGTTTTGGAGGTTTGGAGGGACGTGAACCACAGCCACTCTTCCAGTTTGCTCACTCCCTCACTTCCATTCTCACCTTTTCTTCCTCCGGCTGCTTTCTGAGCCTGCAGCAAACTCCAGGACACCTTCCTTTACCTCATCTTTCTCTTCGTTCCCACTTTTGTCCGGGATAGTTTGTTTTGCCAATCTAGATGGGGACTCGCCGAGACAGAGGAGAGGCTGTTGCGATGCTTAACTGAGCTCAGGCACTTCCTCAAAGCCCTGAAGAGCCATGGGAAGGGATAGGAGCCTTTCCCAACACTTTCGGTATGGCGTTTTCTTTGTTTTGATCTCAGTGGTGCTCGCCATGTGTGCATACTTGTATCTGAAAATGCTGAAGTATTGTTGTGCAGCTGTGCGTTTGTTATCAAGCTTTAATTGATGATTATTTTCCGGCATGTAAAAATATGACACCCTACTGTCCCCTGAATCTGATCCTAGCGCGTGAAACTTTGAGAAAACTGTGAGATTCTAGCAAAACGTTAGAGTTTGACAACTCTTTTTCTTCTTTTTGCTTTCTGTGGGTTTTTTTTAATTCAACTCTGTGTCTGCAGCAGTGCTTTGCGTTTGCAAGTTGGCGCCGCTGTCAAATGAGCTGATCAGAAGCGGGTCTGATAATAATCCTACTTGCGAATGAGTTTTCCGGCTGATTGCAATTGTCATTCATCCCTCTGTGTGCCGTGTCCTTGATCCACCCCTCCTCCAGGCCTAATTATAGGCTCCTCTTGCCCTCCTTATAATTGAGGGCACTGGCAGGCCCACATCCAACTTCAACGGAGGAAAGCTGTGAAGTTTCCGCTCGCTTGTTGGAGCCGGTTTACAAGATTTGACAAGTGGAACTTTCTTTTACTGAGATCTGAACATGTTGAAGAGTTGTTGGAAATGATGATGATGATAACAATCAATAGAGCCAGGCCCTGTGACTGTCATGTATGATAAATGGCCCCTTTCTGTTTAGTTCTCCCTATCTGCCGTTTGTCCGAGCATCCGTGATGTACGAGTTTAGTTTGGAAAAGTTCTGTGGCCTACATCTGCTGTTAGCACATACTAGCTCCCAGTAGTTACATGACCCCGGCCTAGAAAGAGCTCTAGTTCTCCATTTTCTCTCTTTCCTTGACTCTGGTTCGGTCATATTTTACTGCTTGTGTCTTGATCACTATCTCTGCAAATCTTCAGCCACACTTTTGACGCTTTCAACAACTTCGGTGTCTTTCTTTGTTTCTTACTCTGCCTCTATGATCAATCGGTGTACATCCCACACACAAGATTCAGCAAAACTTTTGGATACGCAACAAAACTTTTGGATTTGCATTGCTGCATTTTTAATCACAAATATATTTGACTTTTGATAGCAGAAAGAATATGTGAGTGTGCAGATGCAAAGATCTGGACCCAGGCAGATTCTGTTTGATTGAATAATAAAGACACAAAAGTCATCTTAAAGATTAGATTGTATATCTTCATTAGGGATGGGACGATATAAGATTTTTTTTTATCACGGATCAGGATAAAAAAAAAATACCTACAATAAGTTGACAATAAGTTGATTGTGGTGAATTTATATTATTATCAAATAAGATACAAAAATAAGTGTATTTATCCTTTAATTATAGAAGGGACTTATGATTCATGATCATCTCATTTAAGATGATTTGATTGTTTTCACTAATACCAGTATGTTTAGGTGCCATTTTGGGCATATATTTATAATTATCGGGATAATATTGTGAATCGCAGTTATTTTGGCCAGGATATTTTTTAAATTAAATTTTCATATTGTCCCATGTCAAATAATCATTATGGTAGCATTGAAGTTTGTATGATGGGTTTACGTTTTAGGGGAAAGAAAAGGGGACCCATGATTGATCCCTGTGGAACACCATGTAATCAATTAACTACACATGTAGATTGCCGTTGAAACAATTGAACTGTGAGATAATCCAAGTCACTTTTGCAGTCTTTTTTAATGAAATAGTGGGATTGACAGTTTTAAATGTGGGGGTGAGATTGAGAAACACAACAGAGCACAGATGTTTTAGTTCTGTTCTTGCTGTGTTGAGATACAGGCTGCAGATACTGAGATCAGAAGCTTCCAGATTGTGCTTCTTTAAAAATGGCTTACTGGTCTGTCTATTATTGATGTTGTTCAAAGGCTGTAGTTGCTTATGACACAAGCAGTGTTTCCGCTGGTGGGTTAACTGTCAAGAAACAGTACACATTAATCAGTTGTCGTGCACACACACACACACACACACACACACACACACACACACACACACACACATGCACACAGAGTGAATCAGCAGCATCAATGAATCATCCCATTATGTGACAGCAATGTGTGTTTACCGCTCCACACTTCCAAAATACATCAAAAATAACGCGTGTCACGCTATAATTGGACGCAAAACTCTCACTCATGGGTTGCAAAGCAGAACATCTATGTTGTGATATTAAGACTATTTGTATGATTGAATGCAGCTGATAAAATCCATTATCTTTAGGAATGAAGAGTGCAGGTTGTTAGCTGTTTAGTTAGTTTGTAGTTTAACTTCAGATTCTTTCAGATTCTACGACCTGATTCATGAAAGTTAGCGTGCTTTTGTTACAGCTTGGATATCGTTCCAGGTTTTATTGGATAGCTGTCAATACAGTCATGTTTTTGGGGGATTGTGTGAACTTAAGTGTGTCAGATTGTTGCTCTCCAGAGGGGATGTGTCTGTTGGCCTCGCTCAACTTATATTGGTATGGAGGCCGTTGAGCTCATGCGTTACTCTTTAGTCAAACCCAATACTTTCTGTACATTTTATGAAACTACCAAATCCTCTAATCCGTGCCTCCTAACAATGTCTGTACCTGCAAAAGGAAAACCAGCCTTATTCTCAAAAGAAGCTTTTGAGTTGTGTCGTGTGTCTGGATGCACGTTGTAACTGGTAGAAAAACCAAAGCACATTCTCTCCTCTGCACAGTGGAAGTACCCTGGAGATTCACGACGAAGACAGAGAGATAGAGAGGCTGTTGTTTTGTAGGCGGGATGGGGCGGTGTGCAAAATAGAAAAGGGACAAATGAGGTGTGTGCACATAGGTCTGCTTGTGTATATGCATGCAGAGCCATCAGATAAAAGAAAGTGGAGAAAGTGTCCTATATTTGAAGGAAAAATCACAGACTAAACAATTTTTCACAACACAGTTTATTGGCAATGATTCTTCCATTTCTGGGTCATTGCTGTTGTGAAGTATGTTTTCTTCTCGCAGATAATTGGCCCAATATCAACCTTGTGCAGCAAAAATGGGGTATTAACGGGAGTAGTCTTTTAAAGTGGAACAAAACATCAGCTGTAAATGTCAGCTTTTTGGAAGCAGACAAAAAGTGCTGCTTTCTTTACAATCGTAGCCCGATGTTGAACAATCCCACAATGAGAAATCTGTCACAGACGAGGCAGCGGTACCAAATATTCAGACAGCTTAAATGCAAGCCTTCTTTGACAAGTTAGATGCCGGCGCTGCTTGTGCTTCGTTTCATTGACAGGGCACTTTCTTTTCGTCGACATGACACGCGGCACACAAATCCGTCTGGAGGGAATATGGGGTGCGCCACACTAATATCCAGGAGCATGTGGGTGGGTTTTTTCTTGTAAGAAGGTAACTGCATTGTGGGAGGGGGAAATAACGCTGCGAGGGGGAGAAGAGCATTTTCTCCCAGAGGTGGTTCTGGCTCAGAGCTTCCTCCTTTTTGCATATTAGCAGGGAGCTGTCACTGATACCGAACACTCTTACCTGCGGCTGCTAATGTGACAGGACCACACAAACAAAGCTAATCTCTTCTCTCTTTCATTCTCTCACACAAACACACACACACACATTTATGTTGGACCAATCCCTTCTACCTACCTCGGCCCTCCCATGAGATCATATGCACTGAATTATTTTTGAACCAATTAGGTGGATCCTTGCAGCTGGAATGTAGTCAGACCTCTTGTTTTTGTTGGATACTTTGGACGACGGCTTGTTTTGAGATCTTTATTTGAAATAGTCCTTTTAATGTGATTTTATTGGACGCAAATCTTTTCACTAAATCATTTTGTGTCCGATTCCACAATGTTTGCCAGGATCTTCATTCCCAAGAAGCACCGGGAGCGCTTTGACGAGGTGGTTTCCCAGAGCCTCATGAGCCGGCTCAAAGGGCGGAGCTTCAGTGACCCCAGCCGAAGCCACCTCCGCCGCAGCCGGAGCGAGGATCACCCGGAGCGCCTCCTGGTCTCCACCCGAGCCAGTTCAGTGCCACGCACCCACGCAGAGGAAGGCGTGGTCCCCCCCGCCCGCGGCATGCGCAAGACCACCTCCCTCATAGCTGGGCACTCCAGTGGATCCGCCACCAACTGCAGGTCTGCATTAAGTGTCCTACTGCAGTTTTCTATTTGATAGTATTTTCATCTTTAGTTCCTGTGTGTTTTTTCTTAGCAGGAGTCCCATCATCATCATCATCGTTATCATCATAATCCCATTTTCCCACCAGCTACATAGCGCTGTCATTTTTAGCTTTCAAAGAAAACCCTTTTCCTAAAATATCACCTCTCTCCTTACGTCTGATCCCATTTCTAAGCCCCCTTCATGAGAACCGCTGTGACAGGTCTTCCTCTGTATAAGAGTAGGAGTTAAGTGAAAAAATAGACCCTTATAGACCCATATAGATTAAGCCAATAGGGAACATTAACCTCTTTAGACAGCCGTGCTCTTCTCTAGCTCTCTTCATCTGTGACATTTCTTCCCGTCGTGTCTCGATGAAGTGATGACTGTCTGTTAACAAAATCAGATTCATCCATAATTTATCAGGATGATGAGATGGTGAGGAAATACGCAACATGAGTACAAGCATCTTATCACTACTTCCTTTGACTAGGACTAAAGTGCCCCTACTCTCTTCTGTGGCTCTGGTTTGTGAGGATGTTATGTAGTTCCCCTGGGACACACTGTCCATATTTAAATTGGGTTATTCACGCATTTAAAAAGTACTCTGCTGAATATGGAAATCTGCAGGAGGTCCACAGTCGGGCTCGAGATTAAACTGCATACTTTGTCTCATTAACGAGAACTTTGGGAGCAGATCACAGCTGCGACACTGCAATGAGCTGTACCCTTACTTACAATTTGTATCCATGATGTCATATTATCAAGTCTAACAGGGTTTCTATGGTAATCCACGCATTGTTTAATTGGCCTAAACTGGAAAGCCTGCTTTTCTTTAATTCCTCCGTCCTGCTCTTAATCAAAGCTCACATTTGTGTCTTTAGGACGGTGAGAGTGTGCAAGGGTAACACCAGTTTTGGCTTCACTCTTCGAGGCCATGCTCCAGTGTGGATTGACTCTGTCATCCCCGGTAAGTGGGCTAAGTGCATTATAATAATGTATGTATGTGTAAATGTACTTTTATGCTGCAATAACGTCACATTTAACGTTGTTTTTCTTTTAAGTTTCCGACCGCTACCGATGTTCTGCTCTTGTAATGAGGAAATGATCAAATCAGATGTTACTTTCTACTCATTTTCTGTTCTGCAGGAAGCCCAGCAGACAAGGCGGGTCTGAAACCAGGAGACCGGATCCTCTTTCTCAATGGACTTGACATGAGGTCGAGCTCTCACCTGCGTTCACTTGATATTCTTTGCAAATCTGTGGCCGAGTTCTAAGTTTTCTAATTTAATAGAAGATGATTATGTTCCTCTGATAACAATGTTTTGGTGTTTGTGAAGCACATTCTGTTGTTGGATTGAGTGGAAATCTCATTTCAGATGGAAATGGTAGAAAAACAATAAAGAAGCTCCCCAGAGAATGTTACTGTCTTTATGCTCCAGTATATCATAAGATTCTCTGCAGGGAACAGAAAGCTTCTCATGTTGTTAGTCAGTAACGGGCAAATTAATTTAAATCATAGGATTGAGCTTCTTTCTGCAAAGTTATTAACAAATGCAGTTAAAAGGCTGTTGCAGAGTGTGTGTGTTTGTGTGTGTAAGTGCATGTGTTTCCATGTGTGTCTGCCTGTAGGACCTCCTCCCACGAGAAGGTGGTGTCCATGCTCCAGGGCAGCGGTGCCATGCCCACTCTGGTAGTGGAGGATGGCACGCCCACTTTCTCCCTGTCGGAGCAGGACCTAGCCGGTGCCGGCATTCCCACGGATGGCGCCCGCTCCCCCGCTCTCAGCTCGCTGCAGTGGGTGGCTGAGATTCTGCCGCCCAGCATCCGGGTTCAGGGCCGCACCTTCGGACAGCAGCTGGAGCACCTGCTTACCATCCAGGAGAGGTACACCATCTGCAAGGCTCTGGAGAACTTCTTCCAGCACAGGTGAGCAAGACTGGGACAAGAGAATAGGAGAGAGGGGGTCCAGGAACACAAATGGGCTCCAGTGATGATAACATTTTGGACAAATCAAATTCTATATTATGTTCATAAATGTATGATAGTATTACAAGATAGAGAACAAGATATCCTAATTTTTAGTCCCTGGTGTGGTGCTTATTACTCGATCTACAGCCTACATCTCCCATAATGCAACCAAGTTTGTCACGCAGGCTTTCACAATGTTTAGTTCCTCTGCTCCGCGCATACGAAGGGTGACCGTGCCCACAAGCTCAACTTCTGACCTCTGATTGGGCAGCTAGACGATGTCTGTCACCTTGCCTGTGTTTCCATGGCGACAGGAATGTTGACACTCTGATCGTGGATGTGTTCCCGGTGCTGGATACTCCAGCCAAACAGGTGATCTGGCAGTTTGTCTACCAGCTGCTGACGTATGAGGAGCAGGAGCACTGCCAGAGCAAGATCTCGCGCTTTCTTGGATACAAAGCGCCAGGTGTGTGTGTGCACTTGTGAATTATTTTCATGCATGTGCCTCTGGAGGTCTATATGTGTGAGGTAGACGTGGTCATGGTGAGCTTTAAAAAAAAATCCAATCCAATCAACTGGGGAGCTGCAGCCCTTCATACACCTTTGCCTCTTCCTCTGCATTGCCAATATGTGTGTGTGTTCCAGTCCCACCACCACCACCACCACCTCCCCCTCCTCCTCCCCCGGAGCCCGAGGTTGCCCCTGAGCCCCATCGACGTAGCAGCTCCATGAGGGTGACAGGGACCACGTACAGGAGCAGTGTGAGGGGACGTAGCTCAGATGACCTGGTCATTGGCACACACTTGGGCATGGGTACAGAACTTCATTATCTTCATCATCATCCATAGCAGCAGTAGTAGACGACCACCATTGCTATGTGACATCATCCTGGTTAAATCATAGTTTGTTTTGGTAGAATCTGTTTTGCTTTTGTTTCCAGCTTCTAATTTCTTTGAATAATAGTTATCAAAGTGTCAGCCCAAAGCCTAGCCCACATCCTAAAACCTGATCAAACCTGGCAACCATGTATGGGCCAAAGCTAAATGGGCTACCTGGTTGTCGTAGGCCTCCGTGTAGAGTCGGTGCTGGACTCGGGGATGAGGTTGGCTCCAGGAGAGAGACAGTCAGGAGATGGTACTTCCCTTCCCGAGACTCCCAACAACCTCACCAATGTACGTACCAAAGTCCTCATGAGGGATAGAATAAATATCAGTGTAGGATTCACCATTCACTCCATCATCAAGGCAACTCTTACTCTGGTTTCTTTGTACATCCCCACCATACAAGCTGTCAGCGGTGTACGCTGAGCTGGAGAACATGTATTCGACCAAGAGGTCCAAGTCTTTGAAGAGTCGTCCTCCTCCCGCCCCCGAGAGTTTGCTGGACCTGGAGCCTCCCTCACGCACGGCCTCCCCTACAATACATGCTAACACAGGTAGCTGAAAGCATACATACAGCAGCTGGAATCCTATTTAACTGCCTGTATGAAATGATACCGTGCGTATATATTGTGTGCGTGAGTGTGTTAGTGTTTTTAGTGTAAGAGAGAGGGAGGATAATGAAATGTCTTTAAAAGGACTTCAGTGCAGAACCTTCATATTCAGTCTGCATCAGGCATGTTAAGTGGAAGGAAGCCACTTTAAAATGAGTGTAAAACAGTCCAGAAAAACCCAACTGCATACAGTAAGAGGAGGATATGGTGATGGTGGAGGTGGAACAAGAAAACATACATTTAAAGACCGCCCTTCAATCAAAAATGTGTTTTTCTCTAATGGGAGACATGTTCAGCTAACTTTGTGCTGAACTTTTCTCCAAATGTAGAACTCTTCACATTTTCCATTGTAGGGGGGAAGCATTCTCTTACTTGCACACAAAAAAACAAAATTACATTTACTTTGTGAAATCTAGTTCATTATTGGCACAGGTTGAATGGTGATTTCCTACATATTAACTAGAAGGGAAAGTGTGTCAATATCTTGAGTGGTTTATTGCAGATTTTGTTGGAAAGGAACAATAAATCAAGGACTCAGAGATTGTTATTGATATTTATGTGCTATATTTAAACATCAGTGAACATCCTAAGCTGTCATTATAAAACTGTACACCTTGTGTCTCTTCCTTATCTCAGGTAGCCGTAAAGGCTCAACCCCGACTTCCTGGCCAGATCCTCTCCCCAGCCCCCCTCAATCCCAGTTCTATTCATCAGGGCTGACGAGCCAGACCAGTGGGGAGTCCAACCCCTACATCAGCCTGGACAGCCCCCCTCCGTCACCTCCAGACCCCCCCGACTACCCATCCAGCCCACCCGCCCACCGAAACAATAAACGCCGTTACACCTTTTCCAAGCCGCCGCGTTCCGAAGACACCGATCGCTTTCTGGATGCGCTGAGCGAACAGCTGGGACAAAGGGTGGCCATCATTGATGACTTCCTGACTCCGGAGAACGATTATGAGGAGGTAGAGAAAGTTAACTTTTCATGTGTGCATGCAGAACGTTATTGATTATTTAAGAACTGCTCTGCAAGAGGAATCCTTACAGTAGAAAAGCTAAAGACAGTCTGTTTGTAGAGGCCATTGTGAAGTCCTATAGGGTCATGTGTGAGATACCCATGTTTCCATAGTTTCTGGTGAATAGTGGGTTAATTCTGCATGGTACACTGATTCCCTGCGGTGTGTGAGCTGGGTGTCCAAATGTGAAATAGGACGGAACCCTTGACACACATACAGAACGGGTACAGGACAAACTCTCCTGTAACAAAGTGAAACTTAAGATTTGAAATAAAACTAGGTTTAGAGAACTTCACTTCTGCAAAAAATATATATTGTGTGCCTCAACTGGATGAAAATTATTTTTTGGGCAAAAGACATGTCGCTCACTGCTTTCTATGTGAGAAGTCTTAAAAGAGTGAACCGAATGTATGTTTGTACAAATCTTGCAAAGAAATGTATTCAGGAGATCCTGCCCAGTTTCAACAACTATGTTTTTTAAGTGTTAGCGTTTGGGTTTAAATAAAAACTTCCTGTTGTAGCCAATATACTAAGACAGTTTGACAAGTGTATCAAAAGGCTAATGAAGTGTAATTGGCGTTAATGCCAGGATGTTGTGCAGATGGGCTTCCCAGATGACGAGGATGAGGATAACGAAGAGGACTTGGGGGTGGACGAAGATGAAAATGGAGGATTTGTGGCCCCAGAGCTCAGCAGCCCGAGTGACGTTCAAAGCAGCAGTGGGGAAGAGAACGCCTCCTCCCTCACCTACTCTTCCTCCTCCGACCACATCCCTCCGCCCCCGATGACCCCACCGCCGCCCCCGCCCGTTCAGTTCAATGACCCCCCTCCTCCGCCTCCAGCACCTGCACAGACTCCGACTCAGCACCCGCAACAGCAACTGCTTAGCTACACCCCTGAGCACTCCCCCAGAGCATACGTGCCCGTCCGCCGCAAATCTGGGCCCCCTCCCCCACCTCCACCCCGCAATCATCCACCACCCAAACGGCACTCCTTACATAAAGTGCTGCCCACAAGAGAGGACCTCCAGGTCCATGCTACCATTCAAGAGCTAAAAGCCTTCCAAGAGCAACAGGTCTACCAGGAAAGACAAGCCTACGAAGAGCAACAGCAAGCATACAAGGAGAGGCAGGCGTATGAGGAGCAGAAAGCCTTTGAAGAACAACAACTGTTCCAAGAACAGCAGGCGTACCAGGAACAACAAGCCTATCAGGAGAAGGTGTTCAAGGAGAGGCAGGCGTATGAAGAGCAGAAGGCCTATGAGGAGCAAAAAGCTTTTGAGGAGCAACAATTGTACCAGGAGCAACAAGCCTACCAAGAAAGACAAGCGTATGAACAGCGCCAAGCCTACCAAGAACAAAAAGCTTACGAACAGCGACAAGCCTACAAGGAGCAAAAAGCGCTGGAGGAGCTTCAAGCCTTCCAGGAGCAAAAAGCTTATGAAGAGCGTCAGGCCTACGAGGAGCAACAAGCATACCAAGAGCAGCAGATCTACCAGAGCCACCACTCGATGCCTAACCAGCCAACTCAGCAGAAAGCCCACTCGCCGCTGCCTCCCCAGCAACTCCACCAGTCCTTACCTCCACTCCCCTGTCCAGACTCCACCCACCAGCACGCTAACCATCCTCTGTACATGATGCTTCAAGCACAGCAGCAACAGGCCCACCAGAGTCATCACCACCGACGCCAGTCCCGCTCAGCCCCATCGCCGCACCAGCCGTCGCCGCAGCCAACGGCCCACCCCGGCCAACAAGCTCAATACGACGAGGGCATCTACCAGAGCCGTCAGGGCATGAGGCCCCAGGCCCACCATTCCTCCACGGAGATGCTCCACCAGATGCACCAAGTCCCAGCCCATCATTCCTCCGCCGAGGTGCTCCACGAGTTGCAACAGTCCCAGGCCCACCACTCATCTGCCGAGATGCTCCAGCAGATGCAGCAGGCGCATGCCCACTTCTCATCCTCAGAAATGCTCCATCAGATGCACAAAACCAAGGCCCATCATGCCTCGACGGAGGTCCTGTACCAAGGTCAACAGAATCCGCAGGTGCAGCCCCACCACTCCTCCACCGAACTTCTCCACCAAGCGCACCAGATGCATCGGGGTCAGCCACACCATTCGTCCGCTGAGCTGCTGCATCAGATGCACCACCCGCAGGCCCACCACTCCTCTACAGAGCTGCTCCATCAAGCCCACCAGATGCACCAAGCCAAGCCCCATCACTCCTCCACGGAGCTTCTGCACGAAGCCCAGCAGGAGGCGGCCTCTCTTCCTTTTCAGCTGAACCGGGACAGCCACTCCCATCAGAGCCGTAAAAGTCTCAAAGGACATCATCAGACCCAGGCGTCACCGCAGGGAAGGCACCAAGAACAGCAGATCCACCAAACCCATCACCCGCAGCCCACCAAACCCTCTCCCCAGAGACCCCACTCCATCCAGCAGACCCACCACCACTCCAGCTCACCTCAGATCCATCACATCCACCATATGACCCCGCAGCCCCCACCGCCGAACTACCAACACCAGATCCATGTAATCCACCCTCCCCAGCAGCCCCACAGGCCCCAGCCCCTCCTCTCCACCTTTCAGCCCCTCCAGCCGCACCAGCCCACCCTCTCCTCTTTCCAGCCTCCGCCCCAACACCACCAATCCCAGCACCAAATCCTGCCCTCCCCCCAAGCCACCCGTCCCCAGTCCCAGCCCTCGCATCACCTGCTGCAGTCGCAACACCAGCCCCAAACTCAGTCCCAACATAAGCCGTCCCATGGCCAGAGCCAGCCCCAGTCCCTTCCGCACTCGCTATCTGACCCTACGGAACTCCTGGAGCCCCCTCCGCCTCCACCCTTGCCCCCACCCTGCTCCCCATCACCTTTACCCAGGCTCTCTAGGATGGACTCCAACCACATGAGTGTGAAGAGGTTGCGCTGGGAGCAGGTGGAAAACTCTGAGGGGACCATCTGGGGACAGGTGAGCTTTGCAGGATTTGGCGGAGCTGAGGCCTCTTTAATGTCAATTCCAATACCAAAAATAAATAACCCTGAATTTGTAATTCACATTTTGCATGTCTTTGGTAGTTGGGAGCAAATTCTGACTATGACAAACTGCATGACATGGTGAAGTACCTGGACCTGGAGCTGCACTTTGGGACACAGAAGAGCTCCAGTGAGTACAAGTGGCCGCGTGCATATCTGCAGTGCCTTAAATAGAGGCACTGCTGGAGATCATAAGATAGCATTAAAGAACTCGTGTATTCCAAATCATGAGGAGAATTTTAATCAGAGTGACAACATGCATCATTATTTCTTAGCAGGTCGTTCGTTACCCAAGTTCTCAGATTGCTGCATCCTTGGGGTGTTATTATTTACTCATTACATCTACAGTATTTCACCCCTGAAGAACACCACCACAACAATTACTTCCCCTATCGTTTCTCTTATGTTTGACTGTAATTATTGGCTCTAACTTCATTCTGCACCTCCTTACAATTTGGTGCAAAAAATGTAAGATGTACACAACATCTTTATACCCATTCATCACTTTACTGTCTACTGTTTACCTCCACAACATCTAACTTACATTGATCCCATTTTTAAGTGCCTGCTGCAGAGCTGCTCCCCCTGCCAGAAACCTTCAAGAAGAAAGATGTGATTGAAATTTTGTCCCACAAGAAGGCCTACAATGCCTGTAAGTAGAAAAATGGCAGTGTTAACCCATATTCATGGGCGTCTTTATAATTCAGGATCAGGAATGCAGAATCCCTGTTTATCTTCCCTGTTAGCCATCCTGATTGCCCACCTGAAGCTGTCTCCCGGCGAGCTGCGTCAGGTGCTGATGAACATGGTCACTGATAGGCTGGAGCCGGCCCACATCAAACAGCTGCTGCTGTACGCCCCTGACGCAGAGGAGGTCAAAAAGTATGAAGAGTACAGACAGGACCCCAGCAAACTCAGTGAGCCAGACCAGTTTGTGTTGCAGGTACAATCCTGGCGGGGTGTGGGACGGGCGGGTTACACGTGTCCGTTTGCTGCGTTTGTGCTTGTTATTCATTATTTCTTCTTGCGGGCGTTCTCCATCAGATGTTGTCGGTACCGGAGTACAAGACGCGCCTGCAGAGCCTCCACTTCAAGTGTTCTCTACAGGAGAAGACGGAGGAGCTGAGGGGGTCGTACGAATGTCTGTACAAGGCTTCGATGGAGCTGAAGACGAGCAAGAAACTGGCTAAAATATTAGAGGTACATCAAAAAAAGGTGTTGCATAAGATCTTAATGTTTTGATGATAACATGAAACTCCCAGATACTGACATCAAGTTATCCATGAGTTCATATGTTGCAATTTAAACTGTAAACATCTGTAGATAAATGAGTTGTTTGATAGTGTCGGCTCTTCTTACTACATTCTGTCTTTTTAAGTTTGTGTTGGCGATGGGGAACTACTTGAATAACAGCCAGCCTAAGACCAACAAGACTACAGGCTTCAAGATCAACTTCCTGACAGAAGTACGTCATAATGCACGTCCCATATTTCTCATCATATGATGCCTTTCATAGTTAGTAACTCCACTGTTTCCTCTGCAGCTGAGCACAACTAAAACGGTGGACGGGAAGTCGACATTTCTACACATTCTGGTCAAGTCGTTATGTCACCACTTCCCCGAGGTGTTGGATTTTGCCAAAGATTTAACCATGGTTCCTCTCGCAGTCAAAGGTGGAAACCTTCTCATTTGCGCCATTATAATTTTGAAGCATTTATTCAAGATTCGTTATTGTCGTGTTTTAATTCTCGTCCTGTTTTCTGCCGACAGTCAACCAGAGGACCATCACGTCGGACCTGAACGACCTCCAAACAACCGTCCAGGAAATCCGCTCAGCCTGTCAGAAGATGCCGGCGACTGCCGACGACCGCTTTGCTGTCACCATGAGCGTATCCTTCACTAAATTCACAGTGCTTAAAAGAAAAGGGAGAAATCTGATGGACCTTTTTGTAAACCTTGACCTGAGTATGTGTTAGAACTTCCTGGAAAACAGTCATCCAGCGATCCAGTCTCTGGAGTCTCTGCAGCAGAGGGCCATGGAGGAATTCAGCAAGACTGCCTCTTTCTTCGGAGAAGACGGCAAAGCCACAAACACGGAGGCCTTCTTTGGCATCTTTGCTGAGTTCATGGAGAAATTTGAGGTGAGCAAAAAAGATCCATTCATTGAGTTCATTTCTTCAAATAAAATCTACAGCGTCACAACCCGAACCCGAGCTCCTATTGTCTTAAAAAGTCTTTAAACGGCTCCTAATGCACAACTTATATGATTGCAGAGAAACACCTCTTGTGATTCCCTCATTATGTGTAAGATTTTCTACTCTGCCGATGTTTTGTTTTTTTGGAAAAGGCCCGTGCGGCGTGTTTAGTAATGAGCGTTTCATCAAAGGTGTAGGGAGAAAGTCTGCCAGGCTGAAGTTCTAATAACGAGCCACAAACAGCAGCAGTACACTCTGTTGACACTATGTATGTATTCATTAGAAACAAGTTATTCAAAACATAAGTTTGAATTCAGCAACTCAAATATGAGCACAATGTTCAGATTTATGCAATTCATATTCAGTTTTCACGAGCACGAATAGTTTCTTATGCAATTCCACAGAGCACCAATATCCTCCTTGAAATCTATTATCCATTAGTGTAAATGATTTTAAATCAATTTCAAGATCAGATTCACTCTTATGGAATTTTCAGGAACTCCTTATTATCCAAAGACACAAAACAATACAAAAAAACTAACAAAAAATACACAAGAACAGCATATTTCACAAATACTATTTAAAACATATACATATATATATTAATGTAAGCTTACAAACCCTGTTTCTTCACCACAGAGAGCCCTCAATGACCAGCAAGCTGCAGACAACCAGAAGAGCCCCAGAAGTCCACGACTGGCCTCCCCACTGGCCTGGTAACACACACACATATGGAGACGACACACACACACACACACACACACACACACACACACACACATGGAGACGACACACACGTTCACACACACACACACACACACACACACATCTGAAGACGACACACATGTTCATACACACACACAACACACAAAGCACAATTTGGAGCAAAAAAATGTCATGTGTAAATGTGTAAAATGAAGAAAGATGGGTGATTTAGCTTTATACCAGTGGTGCAGTTTAGACTGACAGACAGGTTTTTTTTTGTTAAAAACTTAAACGACTAAGACATCTACATAGAAAACAACCTTGTTTGGCCTTCGGGTTAACTCTGCTATTTGAACGACAGTCACTCAGTAACATCCTGTAGTTGAGGTTTTCTTTCTCTAAGAGTGTTTGTGCGCTATTACAATTCTACGGTAAGATCTTTGTTAAATATCCATGAATAAGACATAGATTTACAAAAAAAATGGCATCCTGGAATAGATATTTACTATGGATTCACATTCCCATGTTAGTTAACATGTTCTGTGTTTTTGTAAGCCGCCCAGCACACTGAATGTAACATAAGTTCTTTACTAAGTTCTAGCTTATTCCCATTGAATCCATCTGTCCTGACGACACGTGGGTTTATTTGACTGCTTTGTATCTATGCCTCACTTTCAGTGGATTTTTTCCAAATTCAGTTATATAGCCATATCATTTCTTTTCTAAATGGTATAACGTTGTAATGTCATCAACGTGTATATATGAGAAAGTGAGATGTGGGTTTTTATAGACGATTGTAATTGTAGCAGAGGTCATTTTTGATCCGGTTTGCAGTCATTAGCACACTAAACATTGGTAGTAAAAGTGGGATTATGTGGCGCTGTGTGCAACGGGCAGTGTGCAATATGTTTAGCTGTGACTCACTGTCGGATGTTATGCTAAATATCATTACACTATATGAAACTATAATAGAGACGTATTGTGTTTGTACTGTACAGAACGAGTGGATATGAAAACAGATGCTAAAAATACATGAAGCACTTTGTTTCTCTCCTGTTATGTATTTCTTTTATTGATTATGTCACTTGGACCGACCTTAAAGTTGTTAAGTTTAGTGTAGCAGCTGCAGCATATTACATAAAAAAGTAATAATACAGCTTCTGAGATGTGCCATTGCTCTGTAAAACATCTAATCTTCAAGTCATACTTTTAAATGCTAAGGCAAATTATTAATATAATAATAATAATAATGCGTGCAGCTAGTAAAAGCTTTGTTTTATAAGCAAGTTTGTTGTTTTTTTTCTGCTGAAATGACAAAATGTAAACCTCTAATGCATTGGTGTTAAAGCCTATAAAGTGTTAAGTCTGTATTTTGTATTGTATCCCAACACTGCTGACAACTATAAAGAGTGGAATGAAAGCTGCTTTTGCCTGGCGGTCTTTGTTTTTAAGATGTTTGATAGAAAAAAAAAATGTAAAAACGATTGGAAATTAGGTTATTTTACAAGAAAACAATACTGTGTGCATCAGCGTATAATTAACAGGACAAAGGGAATCACATACACTTGCATTTCCTGCAACTCCCACTGTAAATAACGTCTTTACGGCCGCTGCTGACACGCCTTCTATTACTGCAACCGCTCCGTCCTGCTGCAGCAAAATCTCACATTAACAGTACTTTCTTGTTCATAATATACATACGTTGTACCTTGTTTTACCATCCTGATGTCACTCCCTCGTTAATGTGCTGTTATTAACTAATTCAGTGCTCATTAACTCCCACATTAACAGCAGGCTTTGTTGATTTATTGCTCTGTTAAGAGATAAATCATTTACAGTCCAAGTAAACACAAGTAAACATGGAGTTTGATCTTCTTGATGAGGAAACTCAAGACAGAACGCAGGATTCGTGGGATCGACCTCGAGTAATTTGTGACAAGTTGCATTGGTTGGGTCGCACAACAACAAAATAAAGGTGAGTTTATTTATAAGATATTACTATCCAATACACAACCCGACGCTAGTAAGAGTTGTAACTTTCACTGGTATCTGAATTGCTATTTTTGTTTTCAAGTGCCAGAAGTGCAAAATCTTTAGCTCCACATGCTGATAAAGGTGTAGTTGATAAGTCTAGAACTGCATATTAAGCTGTGTTAACAGTTTATTATGTAGCAACAGTACAGCTGGGTTAATAACCATGTCTCCAGTAACTGAGAATTCCTAATATTATGTAAAATGATAAGATAATTCTGACTTTGAGGGTTAGATTGCGATACAGTGTGTTCAAGTTCTTTTAGTGACACTATTCAGTTACTATAATATAGTATATAGTATAATATAAGTCCTGCATCTCTGTGAAAACAGCACAATCATGACTCGTAGTAGTGAAAACAAGTCTTTTGTGCAGGTTTACACAGTTATAATTCCATAAAAACCATAAAATCATTTATTTTACAGAACATCGCCATGTTTACAGCTCCTGGCTATGATACATGGTTTCATTTTGGCAAATAAAAAGAAAAAAAGCTTTTTAAAACAAATAAGAGTTTGCTTCCCAAATGAGATGATGGAGGGTGAAAAGCTATAACACTTTTATTTTTAAGTTCAAGCCTTTTTATTTCCTTTCAATTCATAACAGGCAGTATGTTTAATAAACTTATTTTCTGTACATGACCAGCAACTTAACGTGTCAAATAATCGGAGCCGAGAGGAGATTTAAAATTTAAAATAAGGACTTTGTTTTTGTTGCTGTAACACTTTACTGTAATGACTATAAACCATTCAAGACTAAATATGTGTCTTTACATCTGATCCCTGTGCTCATGATCCCAGCAGGGGACATCATTAGTTAATTTCTTTGATTTCACAAATGACCTTTGACCTGGCAGGATGACAAAAAGACGGAGCAGCATGACCCTGCCTCCGTCGCTCTCTCCCGCGAACAGCAGCACTCTGGGTACCGTGGATGTGGTGGTGCTGGTGGTCTACTTCCTGCTGATTATGGCTGTGGGCTTCTGGGTAAATACAGGGGAAAAAAATACTTTTACAAAGCATTTAAATTAAATCGGGGATGCGGGTGTCTTCTCAGATGTTATCTGATGGACATTTCTTCGTTTCTTCCTCCCAGTCCATGTGCAGGACGAAGCGCAGCAGCGTGAGTGGATACTTCCTGGCTGGGAAGAACATGACCTGGTGGCCGGTGAGTCAAACAAATCTGTGACAAGTCACTGTTTTTAAATCACAAAGTCCATCCTAACTCTGCCTCTCTCGTCTATATTCAGGTGGGAGCCTCTCTGTTCGCCAGTAACATTGGCAGTGGACATTTTATCGGCCTGGCAGGGTCGGGAGCAGCAGCAGGAATCGGGGCCATTGCATACGAGTGGAATGTGAGCGATTTTACATAAACCTCTCAATCCGTGCTGCTATTAAAGACGTTTATAAGTACTCAGAGTTCATATTTGGTGATTGACAGGGCATGCTGATGGTGCTGCTTCTCGGATGGATCTTCCTGCCCATTTATATCGCCTCTGGGGTGAAGCATCACACATGATGGATCCATTCTGTTTGTTTATTTATTATTTATAATCATCCTTGAACTATTTTGCCTCCAGGTGGTGACCATGCCAGAATACCTGCGGAGGCGGTTTGGTGGTAGAAGAACACATTTATTAATGGCCGTCCTCTCCTTATTTATTTACATCTTTACAAAGATATCGGTAGGGTTGCAAATCCACAACGATCCTCTCGTGTTTCTGTGTAACAGGTGGGTATAGTTTGTACTCCATACGTTTGCTTGCCAGGTGGACTTGTATGCCGGTGCGCTGTTCATTCAGCTCGCCTTACGATGGAACATCTACCTCGCTGTGGTGGTGCTGCTGTCAATCACTGCTCTGTATACTGTAGCAGGTGAGCTTCCTCCTTCCGTCGCCATTTAAAAAAATTCAACATACAGTAAGAGTGCCTGTTTACTGTTTGTTGTGTGTGGGTCTTGTTTAGGTGGTCTGGCTGCAGTCATCTACACAGACGCGGCTCAAACTGCCATCATGCTGGCCGGAGCGCTCACCCTCATGGGCTTCAGTAAGTCACATCTGGCTGCACGCGACGCCATCACATCAGCAACCAGCACGCCACGTTATCTGACCCTGCCGCCCCTCCCTCCCTCCCCCCGCACACACACATTGAGGTTTTGCCGAAGTCGGAGGCTGGGATGCTCTGATGGATGGATACCACAACGCCATCCCTTCGATACGCGTGCCGAACTCCACCTGTGGCGTCCCTCGAGCCGACGCCTTCCACATATTCAGAGACGCGGTGAACTCTGACCTGCCTTGGCCCGGGGTCATCATCGGCATGTCCATCCCCTCCATGTGGTACTGGTGTTCTGACCAGGTGATTAAAAAAAATAAACCTTCTTGCGTGGCACTTTTCCTAACGCATAGGAATAGAAGTGATTTTAAACATTTCTAAAAAGTATACAACATCCATCGACGATGAAAGTGTCATTTAGTGCTTTTCCGTCTTGTTCATGCCGCTCTACAAAATTCCTCTGAAGTTTAGTATGAAAGACTCCTCATCTGTAAATCCCCATCTTGAGAATTTAGCATGTTTTGCTCCTCCGAGAAGTAAAATCCAAGCAACCCGAGTCGGAGACAACAGAAGACAGAAGTAGTTTTAAAGAGCGTTTCCTGTCTCCTCAGTTCTAATTTGAGCTCATAAAAAACGTTACCCTTGATACGTGCCAAACTGGGTAAAAACTGCAAGCCATGTGATTTTCCTTTATCGCTCCGGAATAATTCTGTTCCGACTGAGGGGTCGGCTGTAATTCTCTGCAGGTGATCGTGCAGCGATCCTTGGCTGCGAAGACACTGACCCATGCAAAAGGTGGCTCCCTCCTGGCTGCTTACCTCAAGGTTCTGCCTTTCTTCGTCATCATGCTGCCCGGCATGATCAGCAGGATCCTTTACACAGGTGCAGTACCAAGTCAGTGTTGCTGATCAATGGGATAAAAGGTCACCAGTGTACGCCACATAGAAGTGGAACACATGGTTTGGAAGCTGGTAACCTGAATCTGAAAGAAAACTGATTTAATGCATTGAAATAAATTGTGAAAGTTTGAGAGGACGCTATTCCCATGCTCTAGTATGTCTCATAAGTTGTTGCAGCAATTTTGGGGGTTTGATACCATTTAAGACACAAATGAACCATGATTGACCGCTCCAGAAGTCATGATCAAAAATTCCTTGCTACCTTAGGTTTTCCTCCGACAGGTTAAAATGGATTGTTTCCTGTTTTAACGATATCCTGTAGATGATGTGGCCTGCGTAGACCCCGAGCTGTGTGAGCAGATTTGTGGCAACCCAGTGGGCTGTTCAGACACGGCCTACGCCAGACTGGTCATGGGGCTGCTGCCTGCAGGTGAGATACCCCCCCTCCTGTGTTGCCTTTTTGCTTTCTATATACAGAGTTATATGCTAATGTGTGTGTTTGTTCCAGGGCTTCGAGGTCTGATGATGGCGGTGATGATCGCGGCCCTCATGTCCTCTCTCACCTCCATCTTCAACAGCGCCAGCACCATCTTCACCATGGATCTATGGACGACTTTCCGATCCCGTGCCTCAGAGTGGGAACTTATGATCGTGGGCCGGTATGTGACCTCCCAAACGTGGACGCATCTATACTGCAACACTGTTTACAACAATGACATATTTGTTTTCAACTGAGGTGTTTTTCGTTTTTAATTCCCACTTGGACCAGCTGAAATCAGTATAGTATAAATCATCCACCAAATATTAAATCTTCTTTTTACTTTCCACATATTCTTAATAATGACTTCACCAGATTTTCCTTCCCATCACACACCCTCACATCCGAAAGTACAGTGCTGTTCAGATACAGTTTTCCATCCCTCACAAGCCGTCCTATGATCAAAACCCTTAAGCAAGACATGTCTGTGCAGAACTGAATTATTTGGCGTTAAACAATCCCAGATCTTCTCTTTCACACGTGTGCTGCAGAGTGTTTGTGCTCGTGCTGGTGGTGGTGTCTGTGCTGTGGCTCCCTGTCATCCAGGCCAGTCAGGCTGGGCAGCTTTTCATCTACATCCAGTCCATCAGCACCTACCTGCAGCCCCCAGTCTCCATCATCTTCCTCGCCGGCTGCTTCTGGAAGAGGACCAATGAGAAGGTGAGCTTGTGTCCGTTTGATTGATCAAATAATTTATATCAAGAAGTAGCAATGTTTTGGCATATTCTCCACAGAAATAATGAGTTTATATTAATGTGGCAAAAATGAGAAACTGAGTGCTGATGTGATTGATTTGCCTTCGCATTTCCTCTCCCTCTCTCCTCACGACAGGGTGCATTCTGGGGCCTGGCCTTCGGACTGTTGCTGGGCTGCATCCGCATGCTGCTGGACTTCATTTACCCTGCACCTCTGTGCTATGAAGAGGACGACCGGCCCGGGGTGTTGAAACACGTCCATTACCTGTACTTCTCCACGTTGCTGTCCTTCATCACGCTGGTGGTGGTGGTTGTAGTCAGTCTGGCGACAGAAGAGCCCAAACCGGAGCAGGTGAAGCCCCTCGTTGTTGTTTTGCTCTCTTATTACTCTTGAGGAGGAAAGGAACAGCCTCTCCTTGTGCCATGGATTCACATGTAAAAATCATCTTTTTGGAGATTTAATTGGAAACAAATCAATTTGTCTTCTTCTCGTTTGCTGATCTATTGCTCTGGTCCATCAATGTCACTACACAAGATACAAATAATGCAAGGTTCTGCTCATTACATTGCTCTATAGCACCACTAGGGGTCAATAACACGGCAGGGTACCTTTTTAAGGAAAACTGATCACAGCAGCTGGGTCCTTCAGAAAAGCAGGTCTGCGTATTTTTGCTGTAAATCTCACCTGTTAAGAGTACAAACAGCTTTATGTGCCACAGCTTTAGGTGATACCCTCTGAAATGACTGCAGGAGAATACATCTGGACTCTGTAGGTTTACATCTTGTATGTCCTTCTTTGAGCAGATTAGTCGCCTCACCTGGTTCACCAGGTTCGACCCAGTGGAGCCCAAAGAGCAGGTCTTCTCGGTGGAGCGGAGCTCAGAGGTCATCGCTCCTCAGACGAATAAGACGGAGGTCACAGGAAGTGAGGAAAGCAGCAACAGGGAAGGTGGGTTTCACTAGTTTGACCATTCATCCAGTCTCGCCGGCGAACACGCCCTCTCAGCTATTCATCGTGTTCTCTTGTCCCCCCCTCAACTCTCCAGACTCCGGGTCCAGCATCCAGACCCAGTCCAGGCTAACATCTGCCCTCTACTGGCTGTGTGGGATGGAGAGAAGGAAGGTGGGGGATGATCATCCCGGGACGCTTCCTGCACCTGAACAGGCGATCTGTTCTCTGGAGGAAAAGCCGCGTCTGAGACTCATTGTTAACGTCAACCTCTTCATCTGCCTCTCTGTATCCGCCTTCATCATCGGCTACTGGGCTTGACAGGCAGGTTCTGAGGACACTCAATGGACACTGTGTGTGGGGGATGGGTAGTTTTTTTTTATTACAGACTGAGAAGAAATTCCACTTCCTTATTTTGATCCTAAAACGTACAATAAAATCTCCATAAAGTGATGCTATATTGAAAAATCACAGTTGCCTCCCTGTTTTTAATCATTTCATCTGTATAATTTTACATTGACGCTGAAAGAATCCATAAGTCACATATTTTGATAAAGCTCCTCTTGTACTTTTTTTGTAAATTAATTACAGCTGACTAATACAACTACAATGACTGATGTGGGTGTTTCTGTCAGGCTTTGCGTCCCCCTTTGGTTGAGGAACAAGTACATTTTGACAAATAACTGATGAGAAGAAGCTGACAACACTGTAAAATGTTGAATAACCTTTAATTATCAAGAGTAATTATGTACTGCATGACGCATTATGTGCAGAAAAGCCAACATAAAAATGCTGCGAAGAAATCAAATATATAAAAAAAAAAAAAACATAATCAAAGAGCTGAAAACACCCCAACAAGGTAAAGATTGTCAGCCGGAGTAAAAAATATACACAAAGATGAATTTGGCTGTATTTGGTCATAGCTTTGAGTTTACAGTTACAAGCTATGTGTAGAAAATACATTTATCACTATTAATTTGCTAGAAAAATCCCTTTTAATGATAAAGGCTGAGCTGTAAAGCTATTTGAAAATCAGGTAATTTAGAATCAAATAAAATTAAAAACTCTGGATTACTAGAAGGAAAACTGAAATACCAGAACTTACAGCATGTGTACTATGAAGAGGAAACCACTGGAAGACAACTGCATTTTATATTGCACAAAATATTTGGTCATTAACAACCATAATAGTATCATTTTAATTAAATTTCCTTTGGCCCATATATCTGTTTCTTTGGTCCTTTTACACTTGTGTGTTCAGTGTGCGATCATTGAAAGGCCCTTTAAGCTGAACATCGCATTTTGCCAGTTGTAACTGAAAATGATAAATACATAATCCGTGGCTCACTCAAATATCTCCACACAACTGAATTAAAAAAAAATACTAGTTGCCAGGTCCACGCTGTGCTAAGAGCAGATTCACAGATTTCCGTCTCCAGAAACATAGCGTTTAGTATCGATAGTAAGATTAAAAAAAATAAAATAAAAACAGACAAGTGAAAGCTTTGGAAGCTTAGCACTCTTTGGGTTCAGCTGCTATGTGTTCAGGTTATATATATTATGTATATTTATATATATAACCTGAACATTTGAGTCCTGGTAGCCTCGAGTCTAGCAAGGCTCTGCAGTCCAATCTTAAAATACCCAGCAGTATATAGAACAAAGGAAGTCTGATAGCTTGACAGGAGGTTTGAGGTTTCTGGTTGGAGTCTCAGCAAAACAGAAGAAAAGGCAGCCGTTTCCCCCCAGAAAGCAGTCTGGCATCGTGTGCACGGAGAGGGAGGAGCTGGGTTTGAGTTACCCGTCTAATATTTCATTCTTAGCATTCAAATCTGTTACTTGGACCAGCTGAGGGGAAGGAGGATCCCTCTTTTCTTCACAGAGCGGTGAACTCGGTCTGGGTCTCAGGGTCTAGCTGCGGGTCGGGGGCGGGGGCGGGCTCTTGACCAGCAGAGCTCTCCCCTTGTTGGTCCTCAATCACCTCGGGGATGAGGGCTCGTCCAATCCCCTTCAGCACTAGACCGCCGTCTGTACAGGACAGTTAGGGGGACGGATCAGCAACAAAAACACATTTTTAGACACGTCTTGAAGTTGATGTCAAGCAGCGAAACAAACGTATCATAGCAACACACACGCATGGTCTCAAACTGGGGGACGCAAACGCCATCTTTGTAAGACACCAAAGATCCATCTTTCCATCAAGTCCGGTCAATATTGCAAATATCGTGTCACAGGGGACGTTTTTAGAGATGAGGGCGGTTGTTGGAGAGTATCCCTGGTGTGTTAGTAGTTGAATGCCACACATGTTCTACAGATAGAGATCTGCACATGCACACATTCAGTTTAAAGGGTTTAGTACGTTAGTCATCACAGAAAACTGGTAGCAGACAAAAAGCCATCAGCATCCGTTAGTCTTGTTGGTTAAAATGCGGGACAAATGCATACTAATATACATAAATATATGTATACAGTACGTGCACAACAACACCAACACACATGCAGTGGACACAGAAGCGAGGCTAACACGTCAGCCAATCAGATCCTTACCATTACCTGCCTTGCAAAGCTCATCTTACAGGCAGACCAGCAGCTCAGACATCTGTAATATTCACACACGTCCTGTCATGCATCAGATCACCACAGATACATTTAGTGCGTGAAGCACTACGAGGCTGTGAAACCGAAAGCCGGAAAGCTAAATACAGCGATGCCCTGAGAGGAAGTATGAGCAGACGACCAGCGAGTGATTTCAGTAGTCGTACGTCTACGCAGAAGAAGGAATCAGGATAAAACAGCACTAAAGAGTCTGTAAGTTTCATGAAAACACTGCAAGTGTTACTCACTTCATTACCAGTACACTTATTTGTTCTTTGGCCGACTGAACTAGTGGAATGAAACCATGTACATTTAGAGTAGGTCCATTTTATGTCATTTGATTGTTCTACCTCCTAAAACTCAAGTAACATTAATGCATCAATAATTTATTATTATATAATCTATATATTACATTATTTACTTTTACTTCAGAAAAAATATAAATAAAGGACTTTTTTTCTTGCAAATATCGAACCTTTTTCTCCACTGAATGCATTTTAAAAATAAAGTAATTGGTTACATAGCAGATTATGTTTGTGCACCTTAAACATTCTAGAATAAAATCAATGGTATATAAATTAATTAATCAGCTGCACCGGGACCAGTTACAACATGAAAATGGCGCTTGCATAGTAAACGAATAAAAAACTTAAAGTAGCCTTTCACATAATGATTATTTTTACTTTTGAAGTGCATTTTATATTGGAACAGTTCCTTAAATGTATTAGCAGCTATCAAAATATTGAAAAACAAGACTGTTTACCTGTTATGATCTTGGAGGCGGAGCCACAGATGTCATTACCGTTGTCATTTGCTGCAGGTTGCGGGGGCGGCGGCATGCTGGGTCGGGGGCGTGGCTTGGGCGCCGGCCTGGAGGGGCGAGGGAGAGATCCGGAGTGGTAGAAAGACAGCGGGTGGGCGTGCGTGCCGTCATGGGGTGGAGTGTCAGGAGGGGTGGGAGTGCTGGGGGGAGAGGGCTCCGACTCCCCCTGGGCCGGGTGGGCTTGCGGGGGCTGTGGCGGGGGGTGGTTCGGGGCGTGGATCGGGCTCTCTTTGCTGGGGTGGCGTCGGGGGGTGATGGGTGGGTGATGAGGGGAGCCGGGTGTCTGGGTGGTACCGGGGTGGGAGGCGAAGGGGCTGAACACTTTGGGTGGGGCCGGGGCCTGCTTCTTGGTGCCTTCAGAGGAAAACATAGTTATTACACGATAATAACAATGTTGATAGTTTAAAATAATCAGAAATGTACGTCCTCTCACCTCTGCGAACCATGTGTGGACTCGGCCCTCTGGAGCCACCCTGAGAGTGGGGGGTTCCTACTGTGAGATGGACCGAACCATTCCTCTGAGGAGGGGGAGTGGACATGAGCTCCCGGGCAGGGCTGTGGGAATACAAGGAATCCAAATGTTAATCCATCGACACGTTGCCTGATCAGATTCTAACAAGGAAGTGCAGCAAGAACTCATGCAAGCGATGTAGGAGACAAATTACATTTGATTCAATTACATTAGATGACACAAAACAATATGCAGAGAAGATGATGCAAAATCAGTGTTCAGAAATGTGTTGCGTGCAAAATCAGACATAGAAGCCACAAAGAAGTCACTCAGACGGACTTGCAGGCAACGAGGAAGGGGAGTGGATCTTTGAAACATAGTCGGTCATTCGTCACAACAAGCAGGATGGAGAATAAAATAAAAAGAATGGTTTTGTAAAAAATGAAGTAAAACATGAAGTCAAATTAAAAGCTGAGGAACTGACAGACATTGTTATTCACGTGATTTTCTAATTTTAGGACGTCCGACATGGGAACTCAAAACGCGACGACCAATCAAACACATGACATGACAAGATAAAAGGGGCGAGTGAGCTCCGGATTGGCTGATTTGGCTGCGAGCAGGCGGCAGGAGTATTGTTGCTACCTCAGCTCGCTCCTCCTTACCTGCACTCCTCTGCGCTGAGCTGGGTTACAACCTGAGGTTGCACAGTGGCTACCTGGACCCCACCACCCAGACCACCACCACCCAGACCACCACCACTACTAGCACCACACAGGCCAGGCTGCTCAGCCTCCGTGGCCGGGGACGGGAGCGGAGGCTGGGGCTCGGGCTGGGCAGGACCCCAGGCTTCCAGCCGGGGCTGGAAGGTGGGTGAGGATAGCTGCGGATGCTTTCTATTTACAGCGCTGGCTCTACGTGGAGCGGGCTCCGGCTGTTTGTTAACAGTGCTAGGAGGGGGGGAGAGGGGAGAGAGTTCAGGAGGGCAAACCACACGCCATCAGACAGAAGGAAAAGAGCAAGAGACCGAGAGAGAGAGGGAGAGAGATGCCACTTCCTGTGTTAAATTAAACCAGTTCAGAGAGAAGAAACCAAAAGGAACAGGAAAAAACCCACATGACTGTGAGCTTTCTAAATAGAACTGCGACATCTCTGCGGGGACAGAAGGGACAAGATGCCACACCGTACGTACAAAATGCAACAGAGGAAGCCCACACAAAACATAAAACCAGCACCCTACAGTGTGACCTAAGCTTTAATTAGGAAACAAAAGAGACAACACAGGAGTACACAAGAGTAACACATGAGACATCATGGTATTCCAATGGAGGCTGAAAAAATGTTCAAAATGTGTTGACAACATAACTGATTGAGCTGAAATCACCTAAATAGAACAGAGCTGTGGTGCAATAATCACACAAAACATCACTGCCTTATTTTACTCATGGTTAACTGGATTCGGGGGAGCTACACTGGACTGCGGCGCAGCTTTGAAGTCTGGACAGGGCAGATCTTCAGTGGGCGTTTCTGTGACTGTGATGGACTCGCTGGCCACTACATAGAGGGCCGACACGACCGGGCCCCGAGACTCCTGCCTGCTCAGTGTCTTGGGACGGGACGGGAGGGCGAGGGGCAGGCTGAGGCTGAGGTTGGGGCGAGGCAGGTACCTGTCTTTACGGGGGGTGTGACTGTCCCCGTCCTGCCCCACCAGGCTGCCGGGGCGCCTCCTATCCAGGCCGGGGTCGGGGTCTGGCGTGACCGGGTGGGTGGGCATTGCGAACATGCCCGACACGTTGAAGTCCACCTCTGGGGGAAAAAAATAAGAGACGATGGACATTCAATAGTTGGTTATTTTATATTTGAGCCTCAATCTTATCGTTGTTTTCTGTGTGACAAGGAGAAGAAGTTCTGTCGATGTTCTACCTTCAGGGAAGAACCAGTCGGCGTGCTGGATGATGGGCTCAATGATGGCGACTACGTGGACAGATGTGGCGGCTGCCATCTCTGCCAGCGTCCTGAACACAAACGGAGACGAGGACAGGAGGAAGGAGCTTCGTCAGCCTCAGCTTCGCTTTGTGGTTGGACAGAGATATGAGGTAACAACACACCGTTCTTACCCTTCAGTCTTTGCCCAGAGCAGGTTGGGTCCAAGGACGATGGATATGTTGCTGGGCGTCATCTTATTCACATCACTGTCCTGAGCCAGTTTGGCCAGAAACTTCACCAGATACCTGAAAGAGAGACTCTAAATGCTTTAAAAGCCTCCAAGCTGCCGTCTTTTCTTCCAGGCTAGTTAGCAAACTGGTATTCTAAGTCAGCAAAGCATTCACTATTTTCTTCTTAAATTGTTCTTTGGCCTCGACAGAGACCTGTATTTGTAAAAGTGACACACATTTGACATTTGTGTGTGTGACAGGAATAAATGACCCTTTTCATTTCCTCTGTTTCTTTTGAGATGTCTCATCTACTAAGTTAAAATCTGCAGCATGGCTACATTCAGTTCTACTTTTAGAAAGGAAGCGTTCACCTCCGCTGTGCAAGAACGCGTTGCATCATGTGAACGGAATACGATCCAGCTCAAAATGCGTACCTGAGGTTTGCCTTGTGGTTTTTTGGTAAACGGTCACACGTCACCCACAAGGCCTGAAGCCTCTTGTCAGAGTCCGACACACTGAAACCACAAACCATTTGCTTGTTACACAATATCTAAAGCAAATTATTATTATTTTTTTTTAAAAAGCCACATTTGTGCATCTTCTTACTTGGAGGCCTGCGTCCACTCGTCGTACAGGCCAAACGTCATTAGAGGCTCCGGAAGTTCCCTGAGGTAGGACTTCAGGGCTCCTGTGTATGAAGAGAAGCAATGAGAAAATGATCCGGACCACATGGATTCACTTTTTGGGGATTTGTAGGAGAGGTTGTACCGGCGACGGCGTGGGGATCCGAGTAGAACTCCTCCAGCTGCGACGTGGAGCAGTCCAGCGCCGCTTTTAGCTTCTTCAGTTTCGACGCTCCGGCAGCGATTCTGAAGAGACCCTGCAAGCAGAAAAACACAAGAGTACCATCCAGTCAACGACGGAGGAAGTCGAATTGTTTTCCACACCAATAGAGATGTGGCTCTTTCGGGGCTGTGAGTTTAGTTTCCGTTCATAAAAACGTCCTCCTTGGGGAGTCTGTTGATATGGTTACACTTTAGGAGTGCACTGGTGAACATGCTAATGCGTAACAGATGTGTTCCCGTAGCCTTGATGCTAACTGACCACAACTTGGCTCCAGATGTTTCCAGACTGTTCGTGCCATCGTTTCTAGAAAGCAGTCCCCACAAGCCACATCTCCTTCCAGCTCCGACGGACCGGAGCAGAGAAGTTGTGTGTTTTTTACCCAAAATCTGGTTAAGTAACCCTCAATTTTCCCCTCCTTTACTGGACTTTCAGCCTTTCCCCACTGGTCTGCCGTCCCCGCAGCCGTTACCTCCTCCTTCATGCCGGTCTCCAGCAGCATCATGACGCAGGCCTCTATGGGCAGAGCGATCTCACGGTTGCTCCTCTTCAGGTGCTCTTCCAGAGCCGTGCCGAACGCCGGCTTCTCCATCCAGGAGTCTGGGAGACAGGTCAGTGTCTTTAGGATTAAAAGTGTGCTTAAACAAATGTCTGCTCTGCGTCCGTCAACTATTCTCCTGCAGTTCTTCTCTGCATATATGTTAAGAAGGAGAGAAACTGATTTTTGTTAAGTGCTCCACTTCATTATTAAGAGTCTGCTGTATGTCCACTTCTAAGCAGTTAGTAATGATTGTAGCATTAAACAATGTGAGACGGGCTAATTTCATCCCATCTTAGACACAATTAAGGTACAAATTACTGACTTGAAATTATAAAAAAAAATTAAAACAGAGAACAATGCTTTGCTTCCATTGAGCTGGCTCTGTTTTGATTTACTTTATTTGTCGCCTGGCAACCAGACAAGCCAAGACAAGCCGGTCTACATTTCTCAGCAGCAGCTTACGTCCTGCAAACTACATCAACTATGCTGCCAGCTCTAAAGCTAATATTGGGGGTTTCATGACGGATCCGTGCAGAGGTTATGTTGTTATGTCGTTAGCAGATGTAATTCATGTTCATGTTCATCACCTTGCTGGATTTGGATCGTCGGTATAGCTGCCTCCAGAGCTGCCAGAGACCTCCTGTGGTAGTCTGCCTGGGCCTCTAATAACTGATATGCAAACACAATCACAGGTTATATAAACAAACCTTTGGCGTAGAGCTTTCACATTGCATACTCAAATAACAGTTATAGTGAAGTGGACCACATTTGCATGATATTTCCATTCCGGTTTTTCGTGCACCCACCATGACATAGTAGCGTGCATAATCTCCCTCTTTGGAAGCAAAGTTGTACAAGTCTGCAGAGAGCTGGTCCTGTAGGATGAAAACAAATACATATATACATTCATGTGTTTTTATATTTTCCATGCATGGCAACCTTCTGCTTTACTTTTCACAGAAACTTTTCATTAAGATGCAGATTAACTCCAGATGACAAAGCAATGACCTTTAATTACGTGGACTTAATAATGCGCTTTGTTCCAGCGACAAGGCTTTCCTTTGTTCATAAGATGTGATGAAGAGGCCCTGACTGGAATGTACAGCCATTAGGTTCATAGTATCTTGATTAAATACTGTATACACGGCATACCTAACATTGTAATAAATCAGGAAACTGCTGATTGCAACTTAAAAGGAGACCTACCTTGCATATTTCTACTTTGTTGAGAGCCTCGTCCATCTCGTCTTTGAGGGAATCGGCCTTAGCCGCCATAGCCTGGTTGTTGGACTTTGTTGCCTGGTAACACCTGCAGGCCAAGACATCGTGTAGACATGTAGGGAGGGATTTGATTGAAAAAGTTTCCTTTCTTCTTCATATTTGCAATTGAAGTTAACATTTAGATCAAGTAATAGGGCCAAATGGAGCCGGCGTACCTCGTCTTGGCTGAGTCAAAGTCCAGAACCAGCTTGGCCAGTTGCTTCCTCTGTTTCAGTATGTTGGGAATCTCGATCTGTGAGAGAAACGGCGCGGAGCGTGAGTGCACATACACCTCATCGTCACCGCCGAGGATGCCACCTTTCTCGTGAGAACATTTTGTCAATATCAGTCAGAATGCCAAAGGCCATGTTGAATTTGGCAAAATCCAAGTTCAAACACACACACGGTGTTTGCAGATCCTGTACCGGCTTATCGAGTGTTTCAGTTCAGTCAACACTAATTTGTCTAAACATGCAAATGTAGAACTTTAATCCGGATACATGCAGATCATAAGTGATCGCTCCGCTATGAGAAGAGCAGGGGCGTTTTTACCTCAGCCAGTTGGTTGAGAGGATCCAGGATATCTCTCTCGATCTGGACTTCGTGCTGCATCAGCTCAGTCGCTAACCTGCTCTCAGCCTCCCCACACACATCCATCATCTTGCTACACACACACACACACACACACACACACACACACACACACACACACACACACACACACACACACACACACACACACACACACACACACACACACACACACACACACACACACACACACACACACACACAGGGCTGTTATCACTTATGTTCTCATAGGGGGAAAAAATTTAATTTCAAAGAAAACAGACACACAAAGAGGCCCCTTGTTAGACCCGTCATGTTCCCTTCCACTCAAATAATCACTTTTAATGTTGTATTTGAGTCAATTAGGATCAATTTGAGACAGACAGCCTTCAATTATGACATCATGCTACTTTTCCAGACACATGCTTGTGTTTTGGGTTTCTATGAGAACAAGTTTACATGTTTTTATGTTAAAAAAACAATTTTTTTTCTCATATTGTCCATTTGAATATACCTGAAACGCTACTTTTTACGTGCTTTATAACTCACTTTCTACAAAAAGTCAACTTTAAAAAGTGCTGAAACTGGTCTTGCGTCTTGCAGTTTGCATCTCACCCAATCAAGCTCTCGTCTCCCAGCTGACATCCTCCCTCCTGCATGGCCTGAGACAGCGTCGTCAAGGGAAGCTTTTTCTGCAAGCAGACCGGCAAACAGAGGTCAAATACACAAAAGGTAATCCAAGAGAAACAACACACACTAGTGATTCCCTGAGAGTTTTTTGTGTGCGACGAGGTCAGTCTGTTCATTAGTGATAGTGAAGCTGGCAGAAGGCCAGCACTGAATACTTTCCTCCTGAGTGTCTCAATGCGTTGCATAAGAGGAGATGCTATGTGTTGATAGCAACTCCTCTCCAAAACCGACAACGGCGTCACAGTGATTCACCCTGAGAGCAAAATGGAAACACTGACATACGGACCCTGACTATGTAGCATGTTGCTAACGAGCCGAGATGATAACCTGAGGTTATTTATGGCAGCCCTGTTTAAAACAAGGAAAGGTGAAGAGACACACAGTGCTTCTTACATGTCTCTTCTCCGTGTCTGTGCCCAGTTGACCCTGCAGACAGGACACCAGCCGCTTGTGTGTGTTGTGTGACACCAAACGCACCAACTCCAACCGCCTCTCGATCTGTGGGCACATAAGACATAAAAAAGTTAGAAGTACAGGATACGGACACCTTGGAAACCTTCCGTCCTGCTCTTGTTATTGGGAAAAATGACGCACGATGTCGTCGCCATTTGTTCAGCTCTGTTCTGTTAGGACAGGCAGCGCTGACGGACAGACGGGAGGAATCACAGACTGATGGATTTTGCAGCGAACAGAGAAAGTGTCTTTGTCCCGACATGTGAGGACTCCCTGCAGAGATGGCATCATTTCCTACTTTGCCAGTTCCTTTCACTTCCCTGGTCATTTCAAATACATGTCCCCACAAATCCACTCTCTGTGTAACGGCTACCCGACTACAGGAACTGGACGGAAAAAAAAACAAGACGATGCACACAATAGATTGCTGTGACCAAATGTAACTCATAGCAGAAGTCCTTTATACACAGAAACTGTATTCAATGTGAAGTGGTCACATCCTGGATGATTTGGATACAGCAGCTTCCTTCACAGAACTAATTCATTCATTGCATTGTCGTCACATGATAGCTGAAAACGTAACTTAATTAACTGTATAAAAAAATGCGTGCCAACCGTTTCAAAAGTTCATAAAAGTACATTTCTTGACTGATATAGTGGCTTTCCTATAAGTCATCATAGGAATGCAATGCAGGGGAATCAGCTGTGTGACACCTGCAGGCGCTCACTTCAGGTTCTATTTGCTGTTCCACAACGACTTTCTTGCATCCGGTTGCATCGTGAGAACGTGCTGGTGAACTATGGTGAACCACAGTTAGCGCTACCTGCAGACGCCATTATCACGGTGGGAAACCCGTTCACGCTCCTGGCATGCCTCACACCTCCTCACATCGTCGCGATGCAGGTGACTGCCATCCAGCGGACAAATAAATTGATAAAAACACAAAAAGGCAAACAAAGGGAGAAGTGGCTCTTCCAAATGTTAAATCTAAAAATCCAATATTGCTTTAGACAAGCTGTTAAAAGTTGCTTCATATAAAAAGAAATATGACCGCTGAAACACACTGTATCCAAGAGCTCAAAATAGGAACACATCTAAATGAAATGAACCAAGATTTACATGGTTTAATAACTGCGGTGTGTTTTGGACAGCAGTAATGTTAAGTTTATCGCTCAACACTAGTATGGTCTTTAAGTATCCACTTCCTCTTCCTGTTTCAGTGTAAACATTTGCCGTCGGATCTCCATCTACGTCCCGTTCTTCTTCCTTTACTTTCATCCTTGCTGATTCGCTGCTCTCTCTGCGGCTGAGCTCTCTGACGTCAGACACAATCGTCAAACTCACACACGCTTTTCCTCCTCCCTCTCCCTTCAGCCTCCTCTCTCTCTCTCTTTCCTGCAGCTGCCGCTCCGCGTCGTCCACAGCTGGACTTGGCTTCCTCGCCTGGAGCCGACTGATTCGCTAACCATTCAGCTGATCCCAGCTCTGATTAATGCGTGGACGTCTCGCTCTATCTGGTTACAGATGGATTGGATGCAGACCTCCGACACTCGGTGCCAAGAAGCGAAAGAGAAGCAGGCCTGGATGACTCCAGTGCGGGCGCAGGCTGGGTGATCGCATCGTCTCTGCTGAGTTTTCCGTCAGCGTAAAACAAAAGACCCTCCCAGACACCCAAAGAACAGAAAAAACATGTCTCTGATATTGAATTGCAGTCTCTTTTGCACCATTTTAAAGCTGAATGAATCTCGTCTTTGTTACTTTGACAAAGCGTTATGTTACTCCAATAACCTATTTCAACATCTTGACAACAAATCCGATGATCTTAACTTTCAACGCAGCTTCTCTGTGCGTAAAGGAGCGATCAGGCCTCAAGGGGAAACTCAATAATGGAAACACCATTCCACACACAGAAACACCCTGACGAACTGAAGTCATAGAGTGGAGGAGGAGGAGGGAGGGAAAAAAGCAGGAAAACTCCCTGATCATACGCAAAGACAAGCACACGCTCCCTTCCGCCCGCGTCTCCAGTTATGACGCTGTCCAAAGGTTTACGGGAGTCACCGCCAGATTTTTTTTTTCCAGCCTGCGATGAAAAAACATTGAGCGAGCTGGCGACCTCTGACCTGCCACAGCCAAAAAAGAAAAAGCAACAAAAAAAAAAAAAAAAAAGTGGAATGTGGAGTGAGTCACAGAGGAACCCGGGGAGGGTGGATCCAGTTTTGTTTTCCTGGCTTGGAGCTGCTTTGGTAGACTGGAGAGCTGGTGAACCGATTGGGCTGGCCGACCTATTTGGCAGGACGGCTAACCGTCTGGTTAGCTGATGACAGAGCAGAAACAGGATCTCTAAATAGTCCTGCTCGCTTCAAGGAATATAGTTCTGACATTTTAGGAAATACTAGTTGAGAGTTGGATGAGATGAAACTCAGGTTGTATATATATGACGCTACAGAGGGCAGCCAGTTAGCTTAGCTTAGCATAAAGACTGGAAACAGCAATTAGCACCCTATATCTCATTTGCTTTATCTGTTTAAAAAAGTGTAAAAACAAG
The DNA here is from genome assembly GCF_963514095.1 of Eutrigla gurnardus. Taxonomy (NCBI): domain Eukaryota; kingdom Metazoa; phylum Chordata; class Actinopteri; order Perciformes; family Triglidae; genus Eutrigla; species Eutrigla gurnardus. The sequence goes on from NC_139931.1 coordinate 7,788,046, forward strand.
ATGTTAGACCGGCCTAACGAGTTATTGGGCCAAGAAATAGTCCAGCACATAACCTCCCTGTAAATCCGCAATGTGGCGTTTTTAATTCTTGTTTTTGTGCTGATTAAACAAGCAAGAACAGGCCTTTTTTTCCAAAAAAGACAAACTCTCACTTTAACAGAAAGAAAAGAATATAAAACTAACACAAGCCGATCAGCAGATACCTGCTTACACACACATCAGATGTGAATCTGAGTTGTTGTGATCGAACGCTGAGCTGGGACCAGTTGGAGCCTGACTCTCTACTGTATGAGAGCTTCACCGAGGCGGGACGTGTCCAAACAAGACAAAATGCCTCAACCAATGCAAAGGACTGTGGGAAAAATTGGAAAGACGACTACGACACCGTGGAAATCATAGTGTCACATTTCAAGTCGGACGGGTTGGAGAAGGGGGGTGAAACGACAAGTCCTTTTCCTACCGTTGTTTCCTTTTAGACACAGATTGTCCGACACACATTTCGTTTGAAGCACGCACAGAGAGTGTTGTCTTGATTTCTCATATTTATTTAAAACAATAATCTCCGGTTGACTTTCCAGGAAAAATAAGAAATAACAAAAGAAAAATGTCGCTATTTATGCGACCAAGATCACTTCTAACGTTACAAACGATGACTTAGTACCAGTTAAACAAAGCAGTCGATCTAGATGTGATAAATGTACTAAAATGCGGTCAGAAAACTGTTTGCTCTGTATCTCTCCTCACCTGAACAAAGGAACTATGCCTCCCTTATAAGGACATTAACTGGATCAGAGCAGGACCTGGACCGACACATAATTGGCTGGTGAAACACAGGTAACAATCACCACACAATAAATAATAGTCCAGAATCTAACTTAGGTACGTATTTCATTAATTTTATAATTCATAATTTTAGCCATAACTCGAAACAAAGTTACTTTAAAAGTAATATAAACCAAAATGCTCTAAATGGCTCCAACATACCGGCCCCTAATTGTGATGCTACAGCTAAACAATTACCTTCATTAAATTATATGGAGCCAGATTACAAGTTCAAATATAAACCAACAAAATATTCCGAAGTATATCGGATCAAAAATTGCTAACACATCATTTCCAATTATTCAATATGCAAATACATTCGTCCCACTTGAATCCCCCCCAGAGTTCATGCTGCAGAAGTCCTTTTTGTGGTACAATCACCACCTGCAGCCCTTAGGCAAGAACGATAGTCCAGTCAGTGTAGGGCTCATGTATGCAAAGGGGCAAAGGGCAAGGGGAAAAAGGGATAGTGTGTGCAGGGGCATGGCAAGATGGGCAAAAGGGATGGTGTGTGCAGGGGCATCACATTAAGCTCAGTTTTCCGCTTCAGAAAGCAAGCAGAGCTTATCGATGGGCCTTTGCAGGGTATTCGTCTTTGTTTTGACTAAAACACTCCGGACGAGACCTTTGGGCCCAGGCAGGGTCTTTACTACACGGCCAAGGGGCCATGAGTTCCTTGGTGCAGTTTCATCTACGATGACCACCACGTCATTGATGTTCAGGTTTCTTCTCGTGTTGGTCCACTTTTGCCGTTGCTGCATGAGTGGCAGATATTCTTCAATCCATCTTTGCCAGAACAGATCTGCAATGTACTGGACTTGTTTCCATCTCTTTCTACTGTAGATGTCGTCTTTGCAGAAGAGTGCAGTTGGCATGAGGGGTTTAGCTTTCAGTTGTAGTAGATGGTTCGGTGTAAGGGGTTCTAGATCGTTTGGATCAGTCGATACAGTCGTGATAGGCCTGTCATTGAGAATCGACTCGACTTCACATAAAGCCGTCTGGAGCATGTCGTCGTCCACTGATTGCTGTTTTAACACTGATGAAAGAACCTTTTTCACCAGTCTGATCAATCGTTCCCACACTCCTCCAAAGTGGGCTCCTGATGGAGGATTGAACAGCCACTTCACTCTACTGGTCAGCAGGGAATCTTGGATTTTTTGATGGTCCAGCTGTTTCAAAGCAGACTCCAGTTCCTTCTGAGCACCCACAAAGTTGGTGCCACAGTCTGTTCTGATGGTGAGTACTGTTCCTCTCCGACATAGAAACCGCCGAATGGCATTGATGCAGGAGGCGGTATCCAAGGTACTCGCCACTTCCAGGTGAACAGCTCGACTCACCAGACACGTAAATATGACTCCCCATCGTTTGACCTGTGATCGACCTCTTTTCACTTCAATAGGTCCGAAGTAATCAATGCCCACATGAGAGAATGGTGGAAGGTCTGGCTGAACACGATCCTCAGGTAAGTCCGCCATTTTCTGCTCACCAACTCTTGCTTGCATGCGTCTACAGAAAATACAAGACTTTATGATTTTCCTGGCAAGAGAGTTAGAAGAGGGTAACCAGAACTTCTGGCCTAGCCTGGAGAGCATGTGGTTCCTTCCTGCGTGTCCAACCTGCTGATGGATGTGACGCAGGATCAACTCAGAGATGTGTGAGTCTTTGGGAAGTATAATCGGGTTCTTTAAGCTTGTTGGTAAAGCTGATTTACTTATCCTTCCTCCAATCCTTATTATTCTGTCATCGAGAATCGGATCCAATTTCCGAATGGAACTATCAGTTTTGACAGGTTTGCCTTTCCTCAGGAGTGTGAGTTCTGAGGCGAAGTAGTGCTGCTGTTCGTAGCATATTATTGACTTCTCTGCTTCGTCCAAGTCATCAACAGATAGGCCCTTTTGTTCATCTGAAGGTTTGGTGTAAGTCACACACTCCTTTGCCCTTTGGCCTTGAAGTAGCAGGAGTCTTTTAAGTTTTAGCATCCAGCCAACAGCCCTCTGTAGTTTTGTCCAGGAGGAGAAATGTTCAATGAAGTTGCTGGTTGCACTTTTGCTTATACTTAAGCAACTCACGGAAATGTCCCCTTTTATTTCTGGATCGTCTGATGGAATGTGGCGAATATCCTCTGGCAATTTAGGCCATTCAGTTTCCCTTTGTGACAGGAAGTCAGGGCCCTTCAGCCATGTTGCTGAACTCAAAAACGGTTCTATCTTCAATCCCCGTGAAGCATAGTCTGCCGGATTGTCCTTTGAACTCACGTGCCTCCATTGACTTTCTTTGGACAAGTTGTGGATCGTGGCAACTCTGTTGGCAACGTAAGTATGAAAACGTTTTGTCTTGTTGTGAATGTATTTCAGGACAGATGTACTGTCTGTCCAAAAGGTAGAATCTTGTAATTCCATGTGGAGTTCCTTTTGTAGCATCCTGTCTACTTTCACAGCCAGTGAAGCAGCAGCCAGCTCCAGCCTAGGGATGGTGATCTGCTTCAGTGGAATAACCCTGGATTTTCCTAGTACAAATGTCACTTGAACATTTGCCTTGTCGTTTGTGAGACGAAGGTAGCTTGCTGTTCCATATCCTATCTCACTAGCATCGCAGAAGTGATGCAGCTCAGCAGTCCTTGTGAGTCCAAAACTTTCAGGCTTCATGCACCTGTCCACTTCAAATCTGCTCAACTGGTCAAGTTCCTTAATCCATTGTTTCCATGGTTTAGCAAGATGTTCTGGGATCACTTCGTCCCATCCGCAGTTGTCCATACACAGCTTCTGTAAAATTTGCTTGGCTTTGAGGATGAAGGGTGAGAGGAATCCAAGTGGGTCATATATAGAACTGACAATAGAGAGGATAGTTCTTCGTGTAGGAACTCTGTCTTGGATGTCAACCATGAAGCTAAATGTGTCTCTCTGGATGTTCCACTGGATACCTAGAACCCTTTCAAGAGGTGGCTTCTCTTTGTCTAGGTCAAGCTGCACAACCGCCTTGGCTCTATGACCTTCAGGGACAGTTGTAAGTACCTCGTAGTCGTTGCTTACCCATTTAGTAAGAGTAAACCCTCCTTTGGCACATGCTTCTGTAAGGTCCTTTATTAGCTTGATTGCATGATTAGCTGAGGCCACAGACTTAAGACAGTCATCGACATAGAAGCTGTTCTTGATGGTATCGAGAACCTCCTGGCTGTCTTGATTCGAGTGGTCTTTTCCAGTTTGCTTCAAGGCAAAGTTAGCAATACTTGGTGAAGATACAGCGCCGAAGAGATGCACCTTCATTCGGTATACTTCTAGTGATTTCCTGATGTCTCCCTCGGGCCACCACAGGAACCTGAGGAAGTCACGGTGATCTTCTTGTACTTTCACTTGGTAGTACATCGCCTCAATGTCAGCCATTATTGCGATCCTTTCCTGACGGAACCGAAGTAGGACGCCCAGAAGTGAGTTTGTAAGATCTGGACCCTGGAGCAGTTCTGTGTTTAGAGATTTCCCTTTGTAGGTTGAGGAGCAATCAAATACTACCCTGAGCTTCTTCTTCCTTTTATGGTAAACCCCATGGTGAGGTATATACCAAACTTTGCCGTCATTTCTTTGGACTTGTTCTTGTGGTACCTTTTCTGCGTAGCCTTTCAGCAGCACATTTTCCATGAAGACCTTGTATTCTTCGGCGTAGGTAGGATTTCTCTTAAATTTCCCAGCCAGGTTTAATATCCGCTGCAGTGCCATGTTATGATTGTTTGGCATGACTAACTCCTTGTCTCGGAAAGGCAGGGGCAAGATGTAATGTCCACTTTCAACCACCTTTGAACTTTGGGCCAGCTCCATAAATCTCCTATCCTCACATGACATCTCTTTCTTCTCCTCAGATTCCTTTTCTGGGAAGTCCTGGTTGTATTGCCTGAGTAGCAGGTCTTTCAGATTTTCCATTGAAATACGATTGACTGTTATTGATGTTCCACATTCATCCATTGCAGATGGAGACTTGAGGGGCCCATTCACCACCCATCCGAAAAGTGTCTTCACAGCATATGGTCCATTACTCTGGCTGTTGATTATCTGCCAGGGTTCCAGCGCTTTAGGAACATTCATTCCTATCAACATCCCAATATCAGCATCAATCTCTTCCACTTGGATTCCACAAAGGTAAGGCCATTTTCTCAGTTCTGATTGGGTAAGTAAGTTCTCCTTTGAAACAGGGATTTTAGCTTGTGTGTAAACTTCAGGTAAGTTAATAAATTTATCTCCATTTAGATTGCCGACTTCCAGTCCTGTGATCTCATAGCTCCTCACACGGTTTACCTGTCCCATTGTCTGCAGCATAATGTCAGTTTTGCGTCCTTTCACATTTAGTTGGTTCATGAGCTTTTCGGTACAAAATGTGGCCGAGCTCCCCGGATCAAGAAAAGCGTAAGTTTGAATATACTTGCTTCCTTTTGCAGCTTTAACTTGAACCGGGACAATAGCGAGAGCACATTCTTTTCCGGCCCCTGTTACAACATCAGCTGACACTTGAACACTGTTGATCGATGTTTGCTTTGGTGCTGCAGAATTGCGGTTTTGCAGGGGTTCCTTATTTGAGGTTCTTGCATCGATATGTAGCAGGGTTGGATGTTTCCTTTGACATGTCTGGCAGTCTAGTTTCTTATTACAGTCTTTGCTCATGTGACCCTTTTTTAAGCAACCAAAACAATATCCATTGATCTTCAAGAATTCAACCTTTTCATTGTGTAACTGTGATTTGAATTTGAAGCAGTCCTGTAATGCATGATTGCCTTCGCAGAAACAGCAGACAGCTGAAGCAGCAGTATTAAAGTTGTTGTGTTGTTGCCCTTTAAATGCATGCTGTTTAGTGTCTTGTTCTACAGGTGCTGCCACTGCTGTCACAAATGTACTTCTGCCTTTAGGTGCCCTTATTTCAGTGCTCTTGTTTTTGGGGAATATCCTTTGAGCAGGAGTTGGGTCTTTAATATCTCCAAACGCTGGGTGCAGTAAGATGTTGGACTGATTTTCAATGAATTCAACCAGATGTCTGAATTTGGCTCGAATGTTTCTTTTTTGAAATTCTTCATATGCCTTTGACCGCCATCTCTCTCTGAGCTTGTAAGGAAGCTTGGATACAATCAGTTTTAAGGTCGATGTAACATCCAGTTCATCCATGTACTCCAGGTCCTGCATGGCATTGTGGCATTCCCTCAAGTATAAAGCATATGCCTGAAGAGCTTTGCCATCATCTGATTTGATAGCTGTCCAGCTTAGTGCTTTTTCCAGGTAAGCATTTGCAATCTTCATCTCATCACCAAAATGTTTTTCCAATAGTTGCATTGCTTCGGGATATCCTCTTTGTGCATCCATGTACATACAGCTACGCACAAGGTCTTTGGCCTGACCTGAAGTAAACTGCTCAAGAAAGTAGAGCCTGTCCTGGGAACTGCTTGTCTTGTCTTCTATTAAGTATTTGAATGCATGCATGAAAGGTTGGTATGATAGTGGATCACCTTTAAACACTGGCACTTCTCTTTTAGGCAGTAGCGATAGATTTTGTTGCATTATCATGAGTTCTGTAATATCCTTTTGACTCTTTACCATTGTGCTGATGTTTGTCTGAGTGATATCACTGGTTGCAGTATTTTCTAGGTGCGGACTTTGAGCCCTTGTTGCCACTTTAGTGCTATTCTGAATGTCACCAACCGTCCTCTGTAATGGAGTTTTAGGCAGAGCACCTAACTGAATGAATTCCAGAGCAGATGTGTCATATGTTTCTTCCACATGTTCCTGTTTGCTTGTTTCCTCAAAATATTCATTCATAGCATCACCATAAGAATCTGTCACATTTGGACCTTGGAGTACTTTCATTTTTGCATCCGCTGCCGCAATTTGTGCATCCAGTTCAACTTTTTCCATTTTTGATTTAATGATGGTTTCCTGCAACTGCAAGGTGTGCTTCTCCTTTAATGCAGCTGATTTTGCCTCCAGGGCTGCCTTTTCTGCTGAAGCCATCCGAGCAGCAGAAGAAGTACTTGATGTAGTTGTCCTTTTTGAGACATTTGAAATACTGTCCAGTGGGTCAACCTTTAATTGTGCACTCTGTTCCTTTTTCCATGCCTTAACCTCCTTTGAAAAGTAACTGAAGTTCATCCCTCTTGGCTCATACCAGTCCACCAAGTCAATTTGTTTTTCCTCTTGTGTTAAGAGCTCTTGAACAGAATCGTGCACATTATTAAATTCATCCACAGCTTGTTTGAGCAGGTACATACATTTATCAACATCATCAACATTTCCACCTTCAGTCATCAGGGCTTTTGTTTCATTTATTCTCCTTGTGCACACTCCAAGTTTTCCTCTGCGTGTTGCAATTAGAGATTTTAAACGATCCTCCGCTTCCGCGGCCGTTTTAGGCTCAGTCATTGTCCCGTTTAGGTTGACGTTTTATTTATTGATTTGCTTTTATTAGATCGCGTCTCCTGTGTTCCTTTATTTTGCTCCGTTCGCCTTCACCGCGTCCGCGGGATGCGCGTAATTGTTTTGGCACAGAAGGCCTGTTACACCTTTCTTCAGTTATCACATCAGAACATCTTAACCAGACATTTCACAGAACGAAGCTTCAGACGCGGATCTCATCCGCACATCCATATCCACAAGCACGGCGGCTTATCCACTGTTTGGTTTACTCACTCAGGTATCCGAACGAGCCGAGCGCGCCCGTCCTCATTTCCTTTGTCCTCTCCAAAAGTTTGTCAGACTTGCGTAGTTTTCTGACGATGAAACGACAAGTCCTTTTCCTACCGTTGTTTCCTTTTAGACACAGATTGTCCGACACACATTTCGTTTGAAGCACGCACAGAGAGTGTTGTCTTGATTTCTCATATTTATTTAAAACAATAATCTCCGGTTGACTTTCCAGGAAAAATAAGAAATAACAAAAGAAAAATGTCGCTATTTATGCGACCAAGATCACTTCTAACGTTACAAACGATGACTTAGTACCAGTTAAACAAAGCAGTCGATCTAGATGTGATAAATGTACTAAAATGCGGTCAGAAAACTGTTTGCTCTGTATCTCTCCTCACCTGAACAAAGGAACTATGCCTCCCTTATAAGGACATTAACTGGATCAGAGCAGGACCTGGACCGACACATAATTGGCTGGTGAAACACAGGTAACAATCACCACACAATAAATAATAGTCCAGAATCTAACTTAGGTACGTATTTCATTAATTTTATAATTCATAATTTTAGCCATAACTCGAAACAAAGTTACTTTAAAAGTAATATAAACCAAAATGCTCTAAATGGCTCCAACAGGGGGAAACATTTCCCCGACCAGCAGGATTTCATTTAAAAGTCCGCGCTGAGTCGCTGGTCTGCAAACCCTCACATTTGTATCTACATGTCTTGCAGATCGGGGGTTGCAGTCTGCGACTCGGAGCTCAAGTCGTTCCAAGCCACTTCCACAAAACGCTGACCGCTTGACGGTCACATTCCTCCACCGAGAGCTGGAGCGACAGGAATGTCTAACGCAGCACAAAGCTGCCGTGGCTCGGGCCGAGGACCAAAGACGGGAGAAAGCATTCTCTGGAAGGGTTGGGTCGGCCTGCGCTCCTCGCTTCTGGGACAATGGTGTGTTTATGTGGCTGGATTTAGCTTTTAAATGCTAAACGCATGTGTGTTTCTGCTCCTTCAAAAAAAAATCACTCTGTCAAGTATTCGTGTCGTTATGCAAACCGCGTGGGACTCAAAGGTCACCGGCGCGTGTCGTAAAACTTCAGACTTCACCTTCACTTTTCCTCCAACAAAAGCTCCTTTCTACTGTAAGAGCTCCGTCTTTTTCAGCCTCTCTTGTTTCTCCACACACTTCCTAGCAGTGATCTCACAGTTTCACGAGCCAGAGTACTCCCATCCCCCAACACACACACACACACAAGATAACAGAACATTGCCAGGGTTCGCCTTGAGTGGAAAACCACACGGCACTTTTTTCCGGCGGTGCCAAACCCCCCGAGCCTGACGAGGCGTCGCCGAATGAAAGACTCCCCACTAACGCTTCGATGCCGGCAGTTGTACTCCGAGACTGCGGAGAGACTTGGCATCGGCACGGCTGCTCGGCCGTGATGGCTTTAACAGACAACCTCTAAGGTTTTTGTTCTTCCAGAAAACGACGTCTCCCAGAGGCGTTTTCACACAGATACAGTGGCTGAGGGGGGTCGGGGCGGTCGGCGGGGCCTAAAATCCTTCAGGTGACCAGATAGATACTGAATCACAGTTAGGTTGACCTGTAAACAAATACCTGCAGCTGCTGGTGCAACAATACAGTCAGCTCATGGTTCGGTTTCATACAGGTTTGATGCCCCTTTTCTTGCCAAGTGTACAAAACTTTTATTACATTTTTTTTTGTTTGTTTTACAAGCAGGTCCTTATTGGTGGGAAAATTTAACTGAAAAATGTCAGAAAATGGCTAAAAATTGCCGTTTTTCCCCACAGCTCGAGATGATGCGTTCAAATACATTCAGTTTACTATCAGACACGGTAAGGAAAGTTAAATCGTCATATCGGAGCACCGGCAAATGTTTGTCACTTTGCAACAAAATCAATTGTGAAAACTAGTTGCTGATTAATATTCTGTTGGTTGATTAATCAACAAATCTAATGGAGAATGTCATCAACATTTGTCTGCGCTTGTTAAATCAAAAAAGCACTTTTTCATTTCCAAAGTGCTGTTCATTCTCATGACGTTTAGACTCAATGATGCATCATCATGTTGTTACAGCGTCTGAAGCCCCCTGACAAAACATGAACACTTTCATATTCACCTGCAGGAGGTCATCACTCAGCACCTCGGTCTTCTCGGCCCTGTGGAGGCAAAATGTGAAGGTCAAAAGTCAAACGCTGACAACAAAAAGACAAGACAGGAAAAAGCAAGCATAAGACGGCAACACCTGAACAATATAATGCTATGTAGAAGATGTGTGTGTTTATGGAAATTAGTGTTTGAACCCGCTTTCTATCTCAACAAAACAGCTGACTGTGAAACCTCAGATGAACTTCAGCGAAAGAGACTAAAGTGGAAGAGTCCTTCCAGCCCAACCTGTCTGCACTTTGCGCCCGCAGCCCAGAATAAGATTAAATCCACAATAAAACGTCACATGATCGACCTCAGCCTGCACACATGTGAGCTACTGTGCAGCATCATGTTGGACATGCAGGCACACATACACGAGCCCATCGCCGGCCGCTTTTTCCGTGATTTGGATTCATCCACCCTGTCCGAACACACACACACGCTTCCTCATGTGTCATCCGCACCTTGTTTGTTATGGCAACAGGGGAAGGTGTGTGTGTGTGTGTGTGCATTGGCGTGGAGGAGGGTGTTGTCAAGGGGCTTGTTGACGTCTGAACACAGTGCACATTGTGGAGGAGTCTGCAGAAAACAGTGACATCACCTCAAAACATCTCAGAAAATGGAGAGAAAAATGCCCCAAATCGGCCCTGAAATCACATTTTGCTTCTTTACGTGGCCTCGAACTCTCGGAGCGGAGACGCGCTTCAGAATCTTGCTGAACTTGCGAGACCAGAGGACGAGCCCATCGCTCATCCTGTCGATACCCAACAAATACGCCGATGACACACACACACACACACACACACACACACACACACACACACACACACACACACACACACACACACACACACACACACACACACACACACACACACACACACACACACACACACACACACACACAGATCCCTGAAGACCTCTCCCCTTCCTCTACCGGAGCACGTTATGGATCTCACAGGGATCAATTAACCCTCTCTCCACACGAGAGTTATTACCTAATACTGCTGTAAGCTACACCCTGCAGATACAGGCTTACCTCACTTATTCCCAAAATACCCTCACCGTTATTTCCAAAACGCCGGCTGTCTCAGCTCGTATGATGAGACATTTTATTATTTCTCCGGTCAAAGATTCTGTTTTTTTATGGTTACTTTTTTTTTCATTATATGCGATCAACGATTTGCTGGCAATCGTTTTTTAGTGAGGATATATTGGGGTAAAGATGTTCTGGTTTAAGTCTACCAAATGTGAATATTGGCTGGTTTTCTTGCTTGTCTATGATAGTTAATAGAACGGATTTTGGTCCAAGACATTTTTAAGATTTCACATTGGATCCTGGGATCTTTTGATGGGCTTTTTTTTCCAGATCAAACCATTGAACATGAAAATCTATAAATGAATCTATAATGAAAATAATTGCTGGTTGCTGCCCTCGTTGGGATCAAATGTCAGCTCCGTTTGTTTTTTGTTTTACCAACGACGGCCTTCTATACATATATGATCTGCAGCCAGAATACCTGCACACGTGATCGCATTACACGCGGGCTTTAGTGGCTCCTTAATCTCTAGATGCCTATCAATATCAGCATCGATTTGACTGAAGTGCAGCTTGACTCAGAGTCTAAAAATAGACTCCCAGCATGCTCAGGCCCTCAAAGAAAACTTGGAGCAAAACAACACAGAAGGGCAGATGGAGTAGAAACAGTCAGTGTGTGTGATACACTAAACCAGAGAGGATATAACATACATGAATACAAACCAGAAGTATTTATCGTATGAGTTTTGGTCAAAGTGCTCCAGAGGTATGCAAGGATTCATAAACACCGCTACCCCCGTGAGCTCCGCATAAATCAAGCCGCTTCCTCTTTTAGAAAACACCCCCCCGCCCGGCTTTGTAACGTCCCCTTCACTGTGTCCCCGTCAACAACCGTGGAAATGCTTACTCCACAAAAACCCTCTGAGCCGAGCCCTTCCTGTGCCAAACAGAGAACCACATCATCACAAACTGTCATGGGGGACACAAATACACAAATAAATCCTACTGCGTCGAGGAGTTAAAGACGGTTTCCCAAGTGGTGGCGAGAATATAGATCCCTGTGTTGAGGCTTAATAATCAATCACAATAATATGATGATGTCGCTTTATACTTTTTCTTCAAGCGAGTATCAAACTGATGTGGAGCTGCAACTTTTACTTAGGTGATGAATGGGAAAATTTTATTTGATATTTAATTAATAAAAACATTTGCTGCTTCTCTTTGTCACATATAGTAAAGTGAATACCTTTGGGTTTGTGACTTTTGATCAGACATAAATAGAGGTTTGAAGACGTCAAATGGGCTTCTGGGAAGTCGTGATTGGCATTTTTTGTTCTACTTGAATGAAGAAAAGCGGAAGTTTTGGTCATTTGACTCACTGATTTGACCGAAGCCACTGCTCGTTGTAACCCCCGACTCTACAGTTTCACTTTAGCCACCGTTTTTATTAAACATGATGCCATAACGCCGTATTTCCCACTTTGCTGAAGTCGTGTGGAGACGATGGCACCCAAAGGATTTTCTGGTATTTCGGCAGTAATGCACGGTGGGCGTGTGCGTTTGCAAACTCTCGCTGAGCAAGCTGTCATCTGCTCAGTGGAGTTTTTACTGCTCTTATGCAACATATGGGGGGAAACGTATGTGAGGAATCTGAGGCCAGCGTCCAGGGCTTCATCTGCAGACACCACTGATACATTGAGGACTGGAGATGTGTCTCAGCTATTGTATTTGTGTGTGTGTGTTTGTGTACTAACTACCACAGAATATATGTGATTGTGTGCCTAAAACCAACTAAGAATAACTCTGAAGTGAAAGCTGGGGGCGTTACAGGGGCCCCAAAGTGGACGGGGCCACTGCTTTTCTCCTGCCAGCCCAGGTACACAACCAGGGAATTAAATTAATCTAATTAGAACTCAAACAATGAGTCATGTGACGACAAACTGCTCTGATAAACAATTCAGCGTTTTGTTATTCAACAAAAACTGTCCCCTTTTTGCTCCCATCCAAACTGAGAGCTGCTTTTCTCAGTCATGTGTCATTTTTTAAATTGATATTTGCTTTGAAAATGACATCTGGCTGACATGTTTCTACTTTCCATTCCTTGTATTGTTCCAAAGAAAATCAAAGTTTTTTTGTTGCTTTTTTTTTTTTACATTAACAACTGTAAACGGATGCTTTTCTTTCCTCAAACTTTAAACAACAAAAACATAACCAGGTATTTATAACGCCCAGCCCTTCCGATAAGACAACAATGGAAGAACAACAACGAATATTGACCAACCGTGATCACGTTGTTTAAAGTAACACTCACCTCCCGACAGTCTGGTTGGCAAGTTGCCTCATCCGATTAATATGTTTCTTCATGTTGGGGTTTTTTTTGTCTCTCGCGAGTTAAAAAAAAAAAAAAGTTAGCGGCACCTTGGAGCGCTGTGGATCATCCGAAAGTTGCGCTACGCCGCAGCCATCGCGGCAGAAAGGCGGCTGCGCTCCGACCACTTTAGCGTGTTTACTGGCGGCTCAACGCGGCGACGTTAAACAGAAACGTCGGTAAAACGGCCCCGACGAGCTGCTGGATCCCCCATCGCCACGAGAATCCGACTTCCTATTCAACCGCCTGGTTCGAGCGCAACCAGTGTGCTGGGAAGGAGGAAGTGCCTTTAACTTCCCTACTGTACGCTGCACGGCCCAATGGTGACATGTGATACCTATGCAAGAAAAAAAAAAAAAAAAAAAACTTGACTCAGCCATTGGTTTGTCATAGTGGATGCAAAGTCTCAGCCATTTACGTTTGACTTGACTATGGAAAGTCGTTTTCAATAGAAAATCACATCATAGTGTTGAATCTGGTTATTAAAATAATAAACCAGATGAAAAAGCTGACAGAAAGGCGTTTTTTTATTGGAAGTTGAAAGCACATTCAAATTCATATAAACAATACAATTAATGCTGGTGTAATCTTGAGAACATAGAAATAGAACAGAAAGGCGTCTAATCGACTGATCCAGGGTCATTCGGTGACGTCAGGGGGGCCATGTGACGCGTATCTCCGGATCGACTGAAGATGGTTAGTCAATAAACGCCGGATCGGAACTCTGCTGCCACCTTGCGGCTGCTGCTGTGTATATATATATATAAAATTATATATATTGTTAATTATATATATATATATAGAGAGAGAGAGAGAGAGAGAGAGAATTAACAATATATATTATACAATATATATATTATAATATAATATAATATAATACTATATATATATATATATATATATATATATATATATATATATATATATATATATATATATATATATAAATTGTTATTATATATATTGTTAATTATATATATATATATATATATATATATATATATATATATATATATATATATAATTAACAATATATATATATACAATATATATATTATAATATATATATTATAATATATATATATATATATATATATATAGATAGATAAAATTAACAATATATATTACAAAAGATAGTGGTGATTGTTCATCAGCTCAGTCTCGCTGCAGTATTGGTAGTTTGGATCTCATTGTAGAGTTTATGATATTGAGGTTATACAGTAGCTCAATATCCCGCCTTGTTTCAGACAAAGTGCACACCTCTTACTCCTACCTCATATTACAAGAGTCACTATTGTATTTGTTGTAACGCAATTCCTATCTGATCATTCCTAGTGGCAATGACACAGGACCTATGAACTGATTGTCGTGGGACTGATAATGTCTATATGATCCCAATAAATGGAGGTCAAATATGCACCATCTGTCCACGTGCATCGAGTGGAGAGATCACACAGCCGAAGGCACTTCAACCCTGATCTGTTGACGTTAAAGAATGACTAGCGACATAAATTCATTTGTCAACTCACCTGAGACCTCAGAGACAAAACAGCTGTAGGGGAGAATATACTCGCTTCTGTGGCGATACAATGAAACTTGATTTACTTCACTAAACGTCACTAAAAGTAGGTTTAGAATTAGAATTTTTAATTCGAATTTTGAAAGTTTGTGCTCTTGATTCCAGGCTTTAAAATAAAAGTGTATCAGGTGCGTTTTTTCCAAAGTCAACATCCCTTTTATAGAGTCAGAGAGAAAGTAGGTCAGCCCTTTGAAATGCAAAGAAAATCAATTTATTCCACTTGCACAAGTGATGCTGACGTCGGGACATTTTTTCACATTGTGACACTTCTATTTGCGTCTTAAGAGCCTCTCTTTCACTATCATTGTCAATGCACAGGTCACATAGTATTACACAAGTTTGTGTTCTGAGTTCATGTTACTAATCCAGTGGATGTTCACTGATCCTGAGAGCTTCATTGTCTAATATCTCCACCTACTGGAGGATCTCAACCACTATGGACAATTATACGTCTACATCCTGATCATATGTGCATTTAAATGAACTGTTTGCTTGTGTGTTTCCTGCAAGTGACCCACATATCCATGTGTATTACCAGAGCCTCTGTGCCTCCACCTCCAGGACTTTCATTTAATGTGTGATCATCTCTTGGACAATGATTCATTGGCGAGTGGAATTAATGATACAATTTAAGCTAATACCAGGTGACAGACTTTGCTCTGAGGAAAACCTTTATCACGTGTTCTGGCTCGCATCCTTTTCCAGGAGAATGTTTTTGTCCCACTTTTATCATTGTTAGGATTATAAGGATCTCTGCATCCACATGCCAGGGAAACACAAACATACATGCACTAGGAAGTCTTTGCATTTGTCTCCATGTCCCTGCTGTGTCCTGCTTTGACTCTGCAATGGAAAAGCATGCTTGTGTAACTTTGCGGTGGATTATTAGGTTCCAATCATTGACAAAAACTGGCTGATTTTTAAACAGTTTATGGCACAGTTCACCAACCGGTCAGCGAATGCATGAAATATTTACCTTCTTGCAGGACAGCGGAGGAGCTAGACTCTAACCTTCCAAGTCAAAGTCCGTGTGATTAGACATGGGGATATTTGTAGGCCCACCTCGGGTCAGCGCTCAGTCTTACATCCTCAGCTCTGGCGACCGGACCTCCCTGAAGAACCATGGCTGATGAGAAGATGGAGATGGGTGAAGTCGGGGCGTCTCTCGTGTCCTCAGAGTGTAAGACACCTCCGGCCAGACCTCCCAACAAGTTTGAGAGGCTGTTTCAGCCGTGTCTGGCGGAGCTGGTGGGGACTACTTTCTTCGTGTTTATCGGGTGTGTGTCGGTCATAGAGAATGTGGAGTCTGCAGGGAGGCTGCAGCCGGCCCTGGTGCACGGTCTGGCTGTAGCCGTCATGGTGGCTTGCATGGCTGAGATCAGGTGAGGACCGTCTTCATGATGCTGTTATGCCCCAGATAACGATTGCTTTCTTAGTTATTAGAAGCATTTCCTCTATGATGGATGGACAATATTTAATTACACATAAAATGTTTTTTTTTTTTCATCAGAATCATGATTACATAACATTTTAACATGGTGGATTTGAGTGTTGTCTTAATAACTGAATTTTCTTTTGTCCTGACTTTTGCAGCGGAGCCCATTTCAACCCGCCGTTCACGCTGGCCATCTATCTGTGTGGAGGGATGGAGCTGAACATGGTGGCCCCGTATCTCGCGTCTCAGTTGGTCGGAGGTGTCCTCGGAGCCGCCATGGCAAAGGTGAACTCTCTTGTTTTTGCGTGTGTGTGTTATTAAAACATCCATCTTAGCATAAGATCTCTTTTAGGGGTGCTTTATATTTTATAGATAAATGCAATATAAAAATCTTAGCCTCTCTTGTACGTGCATGGCCTGATTTTTCGCTGACGCCAACAGGTGATGACCTCGAGGGAGAACTTCGCCAAAGCCCACGGCGCCGCGTTCGCTCTGCTGCAGTCAGACAGTGAAATCGGAGGAGCTGTGTTCGGAGAGGTCGCCATGACCTGCCTGGTCACCATGGTGGTGCTGCTGGGGGCCGTCAACGCCAAGACCAGAAGCCCCCTGGTGCCGTTTATGGTGGGATGCACTGTTATCATCAACGTCTTGGCTGGGTGAGGAAAAGCTTGATTCGTTTCGTTGGCGAGTATGAAATATATATATATATATATATATATATATATATATATATATATAGACAGATATATAACTCAAACCTGTCTGCTTTATCAGCGGAGATGTATCTGGAACCTGTCTGAACCCAGCAAGAGCCTTTGGTCCAGCCATAGTGAGCAACTACTGGGTTTACCACTGGGTCTACTGGGTGGGACCCATCACAGGAGGCCTGGTAGCTGCCGTACTGGTTCGGTAGGTTCAACTCAACATGTGCACGTCGTACTTTAAAGCAGAAGTGTCAAAATAATTCTACTTTGAACAAACGTTTGAATTGTTTTCTGTTTTTTTTGCAGACTCCTCCTTGGAGACAGGAAGATTCGACTCTTTCTGAAATGAGCTCCTGTATGAACTTAAGTGGGATAAATCCTGATATGGCTTTGTCATCCACAGTTACTATATAACCTATTATTTTTGCTCCGCTGAGCTCTTTGTATATGATTATTCTCTCTTTGTGAAACAATAACATTTGACTTTTTCATTTTGTTGGGCCGTTTTATGTGTGCAACTCTTACATATTTTATAATATTATACTTTTTATGAAATATGAATATGAATGACTTTTTGTGCCTTTTTATGACATGCTATACATACTATAGTACACTACTACTACACTATTAGTACTTTTAATGACAGTGTATTATGACTTTTATGGCCTTTTCAATTAATTATTTATGATTTACTTACTTTTTTCTTTACTGGTATTTTTTTGAAGTACAAAACTATGAATTTTTCAACACGCTATGCTATGACTTTTCTTTCACATTCTATAAAATAACTTCTTAGTGACGTATTTGTCATACTATACTATGTATATTTTGTGATCTATTTTATGACATTCTATATGATAACTTTTTTCAATGAAAACTAAAAATTCTATGAAATACTATGCTATGTTGATTTTCTGACCTTTTTCAACATATTATACTCTGGTTTTATCGATCGACATTTTTTTGTCATATGACCTATTTACTTTTTTTATGTTGAAAAAAGACTTGACATGAGTTTTTTCAATATATTTTACTTTAGCGTTTTCAACAAACTATGATTTTTTTAAAATATACTCTATTATTAGTTTTTAACATTTTCTCATACTATACTATGACTTTTAAATTAATTTGTAACACACTACAACGTCGGTTTGAATTCCTTATTACTTTTTACATAACATACTATTTTTTATGGCATAATTTATTATGACTTTTTAATGAAATATAAAATAACTTTTTTGGTGATATACTAACAGACAGGGACATATAGCTTTAATCAGGCACATGACGGATGACATTCATATTAAGAGATAAAAAAAAAAGATTTACTACCATTTGAATTGAGAAGAACATTTACAAAAAGCTTGAACTTAAATTCGATTGCTTCAGATTTTCAACCACAAACGCTGCCCACCGTTAAAAGGAGACCAAGTGGCAACATTTGAAAGCCAAGAGACAAATCTGCTCCAGCTTTGTGTCCCCGGCTCCCTGACCCTGCTATAGCCAGAGCAGTGAATGCCTGTTCGGTACTGGAGGGCATCATGCTGTTTCCATATTGTACCCCTGGGCCTCCCCACAGCAGTGGCCCACATGGGAACGCAGGCCAGGCGGCAGGATAAACCAATTACCCCCCAAAGTCTGGGTGGACTCCTGCCGGTACACCACGCAGCAGGTCTGGGCCGAGCCCTCCTGGGCTCAAACCCCATGAGAGCCTGCTGGAATTCCCAGAGATGAGAATAGTAGGGTCTCAAAAGCCTGCAGAGAGCCTATATTTTGCTTGGAAATTTGACATGGGGGGCCCCCCTGGGACAATACTGAGACTTAAAACGGTCTCCTGCAGGATGAAAGAGGTTTATGGAAAGTTTCAGTTTTGGGCAGCATTTATCAAAATCTTGAACCAAGACTTATACATAGATCTGGGTGCACATATATTAAATGTTGTTTTCATATCATGTCATTATTTAAGCAAACTCAAAGACATGAGCGGCTTAGAAAGAGGAGCAGAAATGTATGAGAAATACAAAAATACTGAGTAGAAACACACACGATGGACAAATGTGGGCATAGAGGTATTAAAAGGGAGGGCTCACTCCTCAGGCTTCTCGGCTTCATGAGCCCTGATGTTTCTCGATGGCGGCAGCTGTGACAATGGTCATTATGTCTGCCAGAGGGCTTGTCACTGCAGGGCCATTGTGTGGTCACCATTCAGCACACAGTCATTTACACTTTCATTGGCAGCCATTTAGTCCTCATAAAAAGTTCAACACACCAATTTGTGAGCCCTGCTCGGCCAAGGAGAAGTGTGGAATAGGCAAAGAAAGCAGTTGCTTTAAAAGTCAATTAATTGTTCCCGTCTTGTGGGAGGGGCCGAGGGGGAGGGTCCCCAGGCTTCGGGGCCTCACATCTGTCCATTCTTCTTGGTCGTGCAGGGGCCACACAACTTAAAAAAAACACACCCAATTCAGTCGGCTCAGACTTTTCTCCATCTAAAAGAGATTTTGTATTTCAATCCTATTATCATAGGAATCTGATTACAGAGGGAAAGATGGGATGTAGATGAAAAGGGACAAAATAAGCTTGTAGGATACTTCAGCTCTGAATCCCGTTCTCCTCCAAAAGCAGAAATTATGCAGCATGTGATGGGAAATGGGGGTGTAAGTTCATTTCAGCCTTTAGCCAGTCTCTTAAGGGACCAGAGTATTCTTAGGCCTCATGAAATTTAGATTTGTATGCACTGTTCATGAGCTCTGTTCACTTCTAAACACATCGCACACACAGCTATATGAACTGACCAGACACTCTGTTCAAATTAAAAAGAAATCTGGAGTTTTCTTTATTGTGTTGCAAAATACAATACAAAATGTAGATTTGTATGTGATGATAAAAAAATAAAACACTGATCACCATGTTGTTAGGCAGATATCCACAGATGAAATGTTCATTTTTACATTGTTGCACAAGATAAATGGCTAAATCGAAATAGGGAGATGATGGATTTGATGAGTTTTCTTGTGAGAATTATAATTTTAATTCTACTTTTTCTTACTTGAATAAAGATGCATTTGTTACGTGAATTGAACAATGTATCAAATACAAATTTGATAACTAACAGTGTTTGCATTATAAACACAATAATCCTGAATTAGATGCAAAAACATTCACTTTAATTCAAAGTTAATGCATATAGTACACATAAATACACAAAACAAACAAACAAAAAGGTTTGAGACTTAAACATGAATGAATAAGTATAAAATTGACTCCACAATTATATATATATGTGCAAGCCTATTCACATGGGACAAAATGGCAATTTTGAATGACTGCTTCACTCTTCCCTCCCACCTCAATTGAGGGGGCAATTGTCACACAGAGCCGGCAAAGTGAACAACGGTTGATGTGGAGAGAAGCACAAAGAGAGAGAGCAACCCAACCCCTTCTCAGTCTCCCAGGACTGAGGGCAGCGATGGGAGGGAGACAAAGGCCTGCCCTCCCCGAGCCTGAGTGCGGGAGGCCCTGCTGTTTGCCCCTGCTCTGCTCCATCAAATGTGTTTTTTTTTTCCAGCAATTAAATTGCTTCATCCCTGCTGGTGATGTCATATGCCTCCTTGCTGGCGTATGACAACATTACAGGTATCCCACAGTGCCAAGGGTGAGGATAAAAACTGGCCAGGCTCAGTTGAGTACAGAAGCAACACCCTCAGTCTAAAGGGAAGTCACAGGAATTACGCCGCGCTGCCCAGGCCGCCTGGTAGACAGACAGGAAGTCTTTGTATCGCGGGGCACACCCTAACCAAGCTTCCCCAAAGTGTTCTGACCCTGTGAAGAGAAACTCTCCGTCCCCGGGCTTCACGTGACACTGCAGGAGTGTGTGGACGTGTCCACGCCAAGGCGCGCTGAGCGGATGAGAGCCAGAGGCTTGTTGCTCAAACACTCCACCACGCTGCCAGTACAGCCTCGCTGCCAACACCTCCACCAACGACGTCTGACGTTCAGGGTCATGGGAGACGTTCTCGATGTGGCCTCGGACCACTGCAGGAGAGAACAGACGTGTTTCTATACATTTCATGCTTTAGATGAGAAATCTGTGAAAAATAAATGGGATTTGGATGTAGAAATGTAAGGTGTTTTTTCCTTTTTCTCTCAATACAGGTATCACCAGGAATCACAGTACAGTATGTCAGAAAACGTTTTTTAAAGAGTTATATTATAGTATGTTTTTAAAAGTGATTAAAAAAAAGTCATAGTATATAGTATGTTGAAAAATGTTGTGAAAAAGGAAATATAAAATAAATATTTCGACATACATTAACATGACTTTTTTAAACGTACTATAATATTACTTTTTTCTTGACTTTCTTCGACGTACTATAATATTACTTTTTTTCTTGAATTTTTTTCAACATACTATAATATTGCTTTTTTTCTTGACTTTTTTCAACATACTATAATATTACTTTTTTTCTTGACTTTTTTCGACATACTATAATATTGCTTTTTTTCTTGACTTTTTTCAACATACTATAATATTGCTTTTTTTCTTGACTTTTTTCGACAAACTATATTACTTTTTTTCTTGACTTTTTCAACATACTATATTACTTTTTTCTTGACTTTTTTTGACATACTATATTACTTTTTTTCTTGACTTTTTTCAACATACTATGATATTGCTTTTTTTCTTGACTTTTTCGACGTACTATATTACTTTTTTTCTTGACTTTTTTCGACATACTATAATATTGCTTTTTTTCTTGACTTTTTTCAACATACTATAATATTACTTTTTTTCTTGACTTTTTTCGACATACTATAATATTGCTTTTTTTCTTGACTTTTTCGACATACTATATTACTTTTTTCTTGACTTTTTTCAACATACTATAATATTGCTTTTTTTCTTGACTTTTTTCAACATACTATAATATTACTTTTTTTCTTGACTTTTTTCGACATACTATAATATTGCTTTTTTTCTTGACTTTTTTCGACAAACTATATTACTTTTTTTCTTGACTTTTTCAACATACTATATTACTTTTTTCTTGACTTTTTTTGACATACTATATTACTTTTTTTCTTGACTTTTTTCAACATACTATGATATTGCTTTTTTTCTTGACTTTTTCGACGTACTATATTACTTTTTTTCTTGACTTTTTTCGACATACTATAGTATTACTTTTTTTCGACATACTATAATATTGCTTTTTTTCTTGACTTTTTCGACATACTATATTACTTTTTTCTTGACTTTTTTCAACATACTATAATATTACTTTTTTTCTTGACTTTTTCGACATACTATATTACTTTTTTTCTTGACTTTTTTCAACATACTATATTACTTTTTTTCTTGACTTTTTTCGACATGCTATACTCTGACTTTTTGTACTATACTAAGCCTTTTTTCATATTTTTTTTTAAACATGCTCTACTCATTCACTCAAATCTATTTCATTCTTTCTTTTTTTACATGCTTGCATTGCTCCATTAGTGTGAATGTAAAGGTCTTGTGTCAGTGTATTCATGTAGTAAAGTAACAGATTAGGGTGGGAGGATTAGGATCATTATGTACCCACCAAAGTCACTGTTGCAGACGGCCATAAGGAGTTGTGTATCATTGCAGGGTTGGCAGGAAGCTGTGAATACAGAAACTCCGTTGAGAAAATTACATTAAAATGATGAAAACATGCATCAAATATGTCAATTGCTCATTCATGACCCACAGCTCTGTGACTGAATTGAGTGCTGGGTGTCACTTCTCCTCCCTTCCACACCACTCAACTTAATTCCAGCCTACATGGCGACTTTATTCCTCTCTGTCCTCACATCAAAGACAGACGAAACCAGGGGTTAGACGAAGGAATGCCGCCTCCTGATCAAACACCCTCAAAAGTCTTGACCTCCCGTTTAACTCCACCTAATTGAATGACCCCGTTCCAATGCAGCAGACCGCAGGAGTCAAACGCTTCTGCCGGCCTGGCAATGCAGAAAAGATGAACCAGCAGCTGTCTATTATGGACATGGGATGACATCACCACATTGGGACCGGCCCGCACACATGGATAAATGCTAATTAAGAGGCACATACAATGAAGAGGCATTTGTGGAATCTGCAAAGTATTTGCAGTCTCGATTCAGGCCCCTTGGCCTGGTGCCCTTCAGCCGTCCTGTGGTCGGCTCTGTCCTCTCTGCTTTGTCCCCCCCAGATAGAAACCAGACAGCCAGACAAAACACACCACTGACCAGCAGCTGCTATGCTCCAGTCAGCAATTAAATGATCACTATTTCTCCTAGGAAACAAGACTGGTAGGTCCCTCACACTCCACGGCAGTTAATGCAATACATTACTGGCTTAATCCAATTCATAAATGATAAAGGATCTCAGCAGAAAAAGGGAATTTTCACAACCTGGCAACCCAAAACTTGGCCTCATCAAGACTTTAGTTAATTATTTATGAAGCATTTTGGGTGTGATCCTCATGAAAGAGGGTCGACTCACTCTGAACCCCGGTCTGGCCCACAGCGGGTGCAGCACTCCTGTTGGCCAGCAGCTCATATCTGAAGCCCATCGTGCGTCTGCTCCAGGCTCCAGCCCTCTGCGGGCTGGACTGGAGGTAGATGGCGGGTCTGTGCGGCCCATCTGCCCGGAAACAGAACACCCGGTGGTGGGGCCGCCCGCCCTCCGTCACCAGCAGCTCCAGCTCCCCGGCCCGTTCGATGAACACGCTGGCTCCGCGCAAGGAGGGCGACGCTTTGATGCAGACGGTGGAGCGCCTGGCTGAGGACAGGTTGGGCTCCAGGACCACACGGAGAGCCTGGCCCGGGTAGATCCACTTCACCGAGCCCTCTGTACAGCGCAGCTGCACCTGGAGGACAATCCTGGAGTCCACGCCAGCTGCAAAACCGCTGGATCAGCAGGGGGGGAACCGCGTAATGAATGAATCATCCAAATGACTGCTATGGATAACATCACTCCTAAAGTCTTCATCAGTGGCTAATAAATCATTTAGGAATGCTTTTTAGATTCTACTTATAAGCCACTAATAACAGGTTGTCACGTTGAAGAACATCCCAACTGTGATGTAAATGTTATTAAAACATGCAGTCACGGCACAAGTTGCTCACCTTCCAGTCCAGTTGCACAGATCAGCTCCACAGTTGCGCGACTGGAGACCCAGGACGAACATCAGCACGAGATTCGGCCACATCTCAGCCACACAGAGGGGGCGATCACGACGGGAGCGGACGGTGCAGCATGCTGGAGGGTCTGTCCGCGCGTTATGGGGAGTGCAAGCGCTCTGCTGCGATACTGTGACTCAGCCTCACTCTATGCCCCCCCCCCCCCCCCCTCCTCACTCTCTCTCTCTCTCTCTCTCTCTCTCTCTCTCTCCCTCTCTCTAATGAGGGCTGAGTGAGTGATACAACAATTAAGTAAAAATGGTAAAATTGAGTTATTATTGATTGTGCTATAAGAACATAATCTCTATTTTTTTATGCATATCATATAGGCCAGATGGAATAAGTCAAAATAAGGAAGGGGGGGATGCATTTCAGTGCTGGGGCCTCCCCTAGTGGCGGGATGATGTAGCGCACAGCGCCCTCACATCTGGAGAACAAACGTGCGCTGCAGGCTCTCAGCAGGAGGAGGCTGCAGCTCAACAACCGCTAATATCGTAGATGAGTACAAACGTTGCCAGCTTTCAGCAGAGATGCATCCACTCCGGATGAGCGCGTCCACGTCGTTTGTTCTCGCATGCGAACTTTAGTGCGGATATCATTTGGCCCCGTTTCAAGGTCTCGCTGGTGGCGACACCTTGTGGAGGTGGAGTCTGCGGCCCGTCACCGGGATATAGGCCGCTCCGAGTGCTGATGGCCTGAAGCCTTTTGCGTCGAGCTTAGGCTTCTCGGTGCCGATGACTTTGGGAAAATTACACTCGCATGGAGAATTTGACCAGATGTTGTCACAGCTGCAGGAGAAGCCTTCGCTGAGTCTCTAAACCTTAGAAGTTTGGGTCACAACTTTGAAAATACACGCTAATGAATGTGGTTGGACTATATGACACATAGACGTAGATGTATTTTGCATGATTTTGCGTCCAAATTAATTTCTATAAATTTACCACAACACCAAATTCAGATATGGGCCTATATAAGCAACATTTTAAAATGACCTCTGGTGAGACAGAGTCCAGACGGGCGGTTCTCACAGGAGTACCGGATGGTCAGATTGGGTCATGTGTCTCAGAGACACAAAGCAAACGCAGATGAATGGAGGCTTTGTGCGTGAAAGAAGTGGCCCTTTCCTGGTGTAAAAGCCTGGAGCATCAAGGTGATGCAAACCGTCAGAAAAAACACCCGTCATTGATTGGAAACGTGACCCTTTAAAAATGAACATGAAGAAAATGGAAAATCAAAAGCATCCGTTTGCTCGGGAGGGCACGTGGTTTGTTTGGGGAACTTCCTGCATGTGATCCAGTCTCAGATATCAGCTGGCTCTCTGACGTCAACGAGATCTATTAAAATCACCCAGGCCTTACAGTGGAAACCGTGTTTAAATGCTGCTCACATAAAAAGGAATGGAATTAAAATAAACAGAAATGAGAATTAATTCCAGGATGTATTCAAGTTGAGTTCAGGCCTCGGTGGATTGAACCTGTGGGGTCACAGACGCAACGGGATGATTTGATGTGACAAAAAGCTCATCATACAATAGAGGATTTTTGTTTAATAATCGTTTTTTATTTTCAATAAATCCAAATGAGGATTTTTTTTTTTGTGCTTTTGCGTGTTTTCAACTCTGTTCATTAGATTATTTCGGACAAACCAAAACTTGCACCAACAGTGAAACCTTCAGAAAAAAACTCTCATTTATTTACCTCTTATAAATAGATTTAATTCCCCCGCAATAAAATATAACTAAGCGAGTTCTATTATTTCGATTATTGGACGTCTCAGTGACACGTTTATAAATAAAAGACCCAAGGTTGACGTTTAAAAAAAAAAACAGGAAATTATCTTCAAAATCCAGACTCACTTTAGCAAAGTTAATATTGTGGCATTATCCTAAAATATGTTTATGATGACACAGTAAAAATAAATTAATAAATATACTGAGTGCAAAAACCATGAACTCACAATCACTTTCATTTATGTTTTTATTTTCTCAGCAGCGTATTAAATATTTGTATGTACACGTTTGAAAGTTACATAGAAAAAAATATAGTACTGCAGTAGGCGTGTTAGTTAGTAGCTTGTTAAACAATTATGTATTAGTCTCCTCTGACCTACATCCGACGGGGCCTGCTCAGCTTTTCTCCCGGAAAAACCCTTCCTCCGTGCTGCTCTCTCTCACGGTGACTGTCAGCAAGTTCATGGTGACGTCAGTCACGGTCACCGTGTCCAGGCTGGTGAAGCTGGGGGTCCAGCACGAGGCCGGGGGCGTGGACTGGTCGCGGGTGGCCTCGGGCTGCGCGTGCGTGACGGCCGGTTGGTCCCGGGGCAGACAGCGCTCCTTCCCGAGGTGTCTCCGGTGTTCCGCGGAGCCGCTGGGCCGAGGGACGGACGTCCCGCTCAAACATTTAGTCCTGTGTTCCCGCTGCTCGTGTTTACGCGCGTCCGGGTCGAACCTGCGGGACAAGCCCGCGTGTCTCTGCTCGCCGCCGTGCTTGGGCGTGATCGTGGTCTCCTCCTGAAACCTCCTGGTCAGCTGCATGAGGGTGCGATCGGACGTCTCCCCGCATTGGAGCAGGCGTCGGGGCACGTTGGACAAACCGTGTGACCCCGGGCCCTCCAGCGACCTGCTCCGTTTGGGGTCCGGCTCCACCGAGCCGCCTTCGTCGTCTTCATCGTAATGCAAATGCACCTTCGGTTTGCGCCCTCTCTTTTTGGGGAAGCGGAGGGCGTCTTGGGAGGTCAGATGAGTCGGCGGGCTCGGTCTGGGCCTCCGCTCTGCTTCCGGCGCTCGGACGTGCACGCTCTCCCCTCTGTTGACGGTGCTCGGGGGGAAGATGGTGGGGACCACGGTGCGTAAACCCTCCCGCGCCCTCGGCGTTATGACGGGCTCCGGGACTGGGTAGGAAACCTGGATCCCCCTGGGAACCTCTCTCCTAAATTCATACGTCCTTTCTTTGGCTTTAGCTTTGGCCTGAGGACAGAGAGGAGCGTGTGTGAGAGGAAGTTTCCCGGAAATTAACAGTTGAAGAGGAAATTTAAAGGTTTAAGAGAAGCAGCCATGGTTACATTGAGCGTCCAAGGCCTCTTAAAGCTGGGTTCCCTTTTTTAGTTTTTAAAGATTACATGTCAGATACAAACAACCCTCATATACTATATTAAGGATATAAAATGTAAGCAGCTTTACCTCCTGAGAAACACTGGCTAAATCAAGGCAGGGGGTTTCTGTTGGGTTGCAATTGCCAGTCTGCTAGTTTAGGAATCACAATCCAACAGTTTCAGAATGAATAAGGAGCCGTCATATCGTGGAAATGACTCATCGCACTGTAACTGAAACTGAAATGGACGAAAAGAAAATCGAGACATTCGCATGAAAAGATTCACCCACCTTCAGGAGAAACGTCTCAGGTTTGGGACCCCTCTTCTTCGGCCCGAACAGCTCCCTCTCTCGCTCCC
This sequence comes from Eutrigla gurnardus, assembly GCF_963514095.1. Lineage (NCBI taxonomy): Eukaryota > Metazoa > Chordata > Actinopteri > Perciformes > Triglidae > Eutrigla > Eutrigla gurnardus. The sequence continues at coordinate 7,815,448 of NC_139931.1, forward strand.
TGACGAATGAAAAACATACACAAATAAATATTAATCACACATTTAAACATCGTGTCTTATAATTAAACCGGACAATTTAATTATCCAAGTAAGGAAACTCCATATACAGCCAATAAAGGTGTAAAAAAGGTGTATTTTTTAAATTAGAAATATTAAAATAAACAGAATAAAGTTGTGATAGGAAAATGGCACCACACATCACAACCATTCGATCACTCTATATCACTTCTTTAACGGGGGGTGACATTGACGGATTGTGGACTTGGATGTGTGATTTAGGCCAATAAAAGGAGACGTTGTGGCGCTGAATGCGGCCTACGTGCTGCGCTGTCACACACTCACCTCTCCTCGAAGGCGGCGAAGAGACGCGCGTCCAGGATGTTTTCCTCCGGCTCCCACGTGCTGTACCTGCGTCCCAACCACACAAACAGGGGGGGGGGGGCAGGTGTGTTACCGTGCACGCGCACACATGCGGAGGATGTTCTTTTTTAATCAAAGCGATCTGCGCTGTAATTACAGGCTACGTAAGCGGACAGTGACGCATGGTGAACCCAGCCATTGCTAAAGCTAGTGTGGACAAACAGTCCCGGTAGGGGCCGAGGCTCACGTGTACAACCGCCTAACTGGCACGCGCGCCACACAGCAGACACGCGCTTCATCAAACACAACAAGATGATACGACAAACGTCCAAAAAAATAATACTAATCATCCACACGCTGAATAAGGCGGTCGAGGTGGTTGCAGTTGCCCGAGCAGGCCAGGATGGAGCGCTGTCCTTCGCGGCTTACAATACTCACTTCTGAGACCAGCCCTTCCATTTCACGAGATATTCCCAGCGACCCTGCAAAACAGATCCGCAAACACATTGAGGTTAGCGGCAGGGTTTGGTCCCCAGCGGGCGGCGCGCACAAACAATACGGTTGCGTAATAGCATGTTGGAGACATAGCCTGTGGTGGTGAAAAAACAAGGAGAGGAAAAAGACCAGCGAATACCCGTCTGATCCGCCGTTTAATGATGGACTCGGCTGCGAAGACGCTCTCACCGACAGCCGAGAGCTCCATGATTCACCATGCGCCTCGTTTATTCCGGTCCCTTTTTATTATTTTGGCTTCCCCGCGTCCTCGTCGGGTTGTTTAATTCCGCACATCCCATAATACGCGATCTGGATGGGACGTCATCACGTCTTTTTTTTTTTCTTTTTTTTTTTTTTTTGCTGTTGCCAGGCACCGCGGTCGGTAGGACGGATCGCGGCGGAGCACATTGGCTCAGTTGTTGCTACGTGCTCCGGGTCTGTGAGCGGAGGGGGAGGAGTCCCGCTGCTCTGGCTGCTGTACAGGAATGTCTGGCACGGTGCGGGACAAGCGGAGTCAGAGGCTCCCGGAGCGGATCCACGGACCCCCCCTGAGGTCCCCGAGAGAGGGAGGTCCGTAGAGTCCAGAACCAGAAGAAAAAAATGTTTAATTTCACTTGCATTTAAAACAAATAGAGAGTCAGTGAGAGACAGGTTTCACCCTGACGCACATTTACATTTATCTGGAAATGTAAGTCAATATGTAAGGGCGTGGAAAATAGATCTAACAAAATAAATGACATTAATATCTTCACAAATACAAATCCCATATTTTTTTAATGTACCAAAGGGAAATAAACGGTCAGATATCTGCCCCATGTAATCCTCAGACACACTTTAATGTTGATGAGTCTAAAGGTTCCTGTTCCTGGTTATTTAAAATAATTTCTTCACTGCAATTTGAGACGATGTCGTTTCATTTGCAATTCCAGCTGTTCAGGTGCTGAATTTCTAAAGAAGAATGCAGCAACGTGCGTTATTGGACCCTTTTCGCTTTCAGATTTTACGCAAGCTGTGGGGTGAAAAATAAAAAAAATGACGCTCTGTTTTTAATGATCATCCCAGAGGCTAAATATGGTTGTTTAATGTTGCATTTAACAATAAGAGCCGTCGGTTTATTTAGATTTTCATTTGATTTCACGAGAAGAACCAAATAGGACATGGAAATAAAAATATGGTCCAAAACGACCCTATAAATGTTGATTCCTTCAAGCAAGTAATATTCACAGCCTTTATAATCATAACCGTTTTTATTCTGAGGGGGTTAATGACATCATTATAAATCCTACATGTTTGGAGAATGGAAAAGCTTTGAGTTAAAGTCTAACTTTATTTGGTTGACTGGATTCCATCCAACAGGACAGTGTGTGATTTACATACAAATGTTTAAATTATAATAAACCAGCTGAACCGTCGACAGTATATTGAGAGCCAATCGATCACAATATGCAATCAAAGGAATTACGTTTTGCACAGACGATACAGATGTCTTAGAAAATATAAAATTTAATCTTTTTTATAGGTTATATGGTCATGAGGGCCTGCTGTTTTTTAAGGTTTATTTTATTCCTCAGTGACGCCAGTGGTAATATTATTAACAAAACATTTTTTCATTATTATTTTATTATTATTATTATAGTGTTTTGTATTTTCTGGGATTATCTTAAAAATAAAACGAAGCCCTTATACTTGTTCAAACTAAATGTTTATATTTCTGTAGTGAGAAGCAAATTATTATTAATAATAATATTTTATTTTATTTAGCCAAGCAGCCAGTTTTTCTGGAAAACATTGAACGACTGATATAATGATGATGCATTCACGCGGAATCTCACAAATCTCAAACAAAAATGTGTGAAGTGCGAGCGTTCCTCTGTTTCCTGGAGGCCTTTTTCTGTGCTCTGCATTCATCAGACATCCACGTGGAATCAAACTAAATGAAGAAGATGGAGAATACATGTGGCCTATATCTTACATTTCGCCCAGAGAAACGTCAGAAATGCTCCAGCTCATCTACAGCACCCGTTCAGCTGAACTAAACGGAAGGTCAAATAGATTACACCTGGAAATGGAATGAAATTAACAGGCGCAATACTGGATCATATGCATTTTCACATTTTAACTTCGATTTCCTCCCTCTTTTCCAGCATGTCTATTAGAATAGTAATAGAATACGCAGCCTGCGCGGGCCTGTGAGGCTTTATTCATTAAATGAATAAAACAGGAATAGAGTCCTCGTCAGGTTTCTCGCACTGAAGCCGTTTTGTCGATGCTCTGGGTCGGATAATTATATTTTAAAAGCTCTCGCAGGAGGACGCGGCACGATTTATCTCCAATTATTAGCATTATTGAAATAACGTTGCACGCGAATGCCCTTTCTCTCTATTTCGTCAAAACCACGACATCCTGACGCTAATATTCACCGTAAACGACGCGCGCGGACGCAAACGCGCAGGCTTTTTCTTCTTTATGCGTCATCATTTGCGAGGTTAATTAGACGTGGGGTCGTTTACCGCAGATGTGTGAAATGAAATCGCAGCATGTGCACGAGGGGGTGGGGGGCGGGGGGTGTCCTCGCGCCTTCTCGTCCACGTCCACGATGCCGAATGATAGATTATTATATTTAAGAGATATCCGCCGCCGTCTGCGCCTTTTCTCCCCGCGGTGGAGCAGACAAAAGGCGGGCGCGCCGCAGACAAAAGATGCGTTTGTGGGCCGCCGTCGAAATATGAACCACCATTTTGATAGTCATAGCCTGTGTAGACCGACATTTCCTGTCGGTAGTATAATGGCTCGAGTCGTGCACGGGGTTTGTGTTGAAGGGGTAGAAAAAGGCGGCGAGCGCGTGCAGAGAGCGCGCGGGGCTGCTGCTGCTGCTGCTGCTGCGGTGATCTCCATATTTGGCTGCGAGTCGATGAGAAAGTGAGTCTGCGGGAGCCGCAATGGCGACACAGCCGCACATGAATAAACAGTGGCGGGCTGTGTGAGAACATTATTGGCTCTCTGGTTTCTGGGCAACTGCTGCGCACAGCTCGCTGTCGACTGTCCTACTTCACCGGGCGACATTTTTTTTTCCTGCTGTGAAGGTGGCTCGCACATGAAAAAAAAAAAAAAGCCAGAAACTGTGAAGCCGTATTTCAGCGCGTGCTTTGAATTAGAAAGCAGTCGGATAGAAAACAGCACCGCTTCTCATTTGTCGACACTTTTTTTGGGGGGGGGTTACATTAGCTTTTTCTAGATAAAAAATGAAATAAATAAAATATCCCATTGTTTTACGCTGAAAAAAACCCCCAGGAAGTCATCAGTAATTCCATAAATAATACACCCCTCTGTCATTTTCTCATTTTAAAATGTGATCAATTCATGATCAATTAAATCTGCTGAGCAACAGGTCACACGCGGGGAATTAAATGACCCAAACGAGCCTGCTGCTGACAGGATCCACCGGATCAAACCGACACTGTGCAGGCTGCTGCTGCTGCTGCTGCTGCTGGGTAGACGATGATAAAGGGGGAATGTGAAACATCACACTTGGTCTATAAATATGTCCCCCATGCTCAACGATGTTTCAGTTTCGGTCGGATGTATGACTGACTCATATAGCTGGTGGTACAAAGCCGTGGACGGCCTGTAGAGATCAGCCTTCAGGGAGAGATGCGAGCTGGGCGTTGAAATTCCCCTCATATCGACCGATATCGACTGAGAAAATGTGCTGTCATGCGTGTCTCTGGGTTGCCATAGATAGTCCCCCTGTGGGCCTGGTATGGATTGGTTGTCATTTTTATTGTGCCCTTGTTAGACTTCGGTATCACACAGGCCAAATAACAACGTTCTGATTTTAAAGTGACCCATGGCAGTCATTTATTGTTACTCTTATGTTATTATAATACTAATTCCTCCCAGGGAGGGAGAAGATGCATGCTTTTGTGAGTGAAAATGAGTTTATAGACTAACACAAGAGTCTTATACATATTACAGATCTTTAAAGCCTGGCTACTTTTAAGGGTTTATGCACTCGGGACCATAAAATAAAGGCTTTTCTGTGACGAATGATTACGTTCAGAGAGAAAGTTTCTGCTTTAAAAAAAGAAAATGGGTGGAAATGCTGGGAATCTATGGCATTCTTGGTCCAATCCATCTGATTGAAGTAGAATGGACATGTCTTAAACACACACACACACACACACACATACACACACATTCCTGGGCCTTTCTATCACTCACAACATTCAAGACTTAATCTCGTCACAGGCTTGAGATTCCAGCATGATACCAACATTTTCTGCTTACATGTTCAGATCAGAGTCATGGCTTCAGGCCTTTCAATGACCCCCCTTTAAGTCAGGTCATTTTTAATTACACAATCAACAAATATAATACTTAACAGGCCTTACCTTCGGCACAGCATACGACGCCCTCTGACCTCCACTTCGGAGGAGATAATCGATGAACAATCAACATAATAAAATGACAGTAGCCTATAAAACAGACATGAGGGTGTTATGAAAGGTCAGCTGTGCATAGATGCGTATACCTGAAACTTTGCGTGTGCATCCTTGTGTGTCTGAACTTGCCTTTTTTACTGTGAGATAATAATGCAGGGAGAATTGCTGTCATGGCGACGCAACCCTTTTTACGAGACAACACAGCACTTTATTGCAAAGTTACACAACGATCTGGAAATGCCTATTGCAGACGTGGTACAGGTGACTGGCACATGGCAGCGATGGCCAAATACTTGCCCTGCGGGACGCCCTTTCTCCTCGATAGAAGGGTTACATAAGAGCCCTCCCTCCGGTTGTGTTGCGTGTTTACATTCCTGCGTGGGGGGGTCAAGCCGCGGTAGAAAAATAATGCACGGCTAAAGTTTTAATAATACAAGTGGTCGTTGCAGTTACGCAATATAGAGGGCCCTTTGTGCAGAATGGTTTGTGATTATGCAATGGGATCTGTTTTTCTATTCATGGTTCACAACCGAGTTAGTGTGTCTAGTGTTTATTGTTCCATTCTTTCTCTGCATCAGCAGGAAAAGGTCCATAACAACCACATGGACACGAACAGTGACACGTCAATATCTCGCCCAACGCGAGACCCAGGGAAACGGCATGCCAACAAAGCACCAAACATCACCGCCACAACATGTGAGAGGTTCTTTCTCTTTCTTTATTGTGAAACAGACCATCAAGTAAGCTGTGCCGACGAAGTCCACCGTCTCCTGCAGTGGAACATGCTTTCTATCAATCATTTTGATTTTTTTGAAGCAAGTGCGAGAATGAACAAAACAAAGCAAACGGCAGAGATAAAAAAAAAAAGAAGAAGTAACAAACAGGCTCAAAATATCTTTTCAGCTGTTCAATGGAATCACTCGTCGCTTCCGATGCGGAGAGCATCTCCGTGACAACAAATCAAACATCAATAAATATGCTTTCTTTCTTTCTTTTTTTTATTATTATTATAGCATTTTTAGCATTCTTACTGGTTTGCATTAAATGTGCGTAGAAGGCAATTTCGACTCAAATGTAGGTTACATCCAACAGCTTTGACATTTGAATTTTTTTCAGCAGCATAATCAGAACAGCTCGCACTCATGGGGCTCGCGTGTAACAGTGTACAAAGGCAGCCTCCGCAACTCACATTTAAATCTGCGTAACACACTCGACCCTGGTAGCTTTTTCTTCTTCTTCTAAAGCAATAAGCAGATTTGTCAGATCATACAATGAGCTTCAGAAGCAAAATGAGATGAACGTCACTAATCTCTGTGACACGGGAGACTCCGACATGAGACTAGCGTTTATGTGTTTTTCTTAAAGTAAGTCTAGCAGTATGTGAGGTCAACAATAAGGTCATGATAGCGACATTTGAATCGATTGACGTCATCTTAACGGGACGCGTTTGATAAATGACACCGTTTTCTTAACGGGGAAACAAAAAATGTGTGACAAAAATATGCCAATTCAGTCTGTGGGTTAAAAACAGAGTAAAATGAAATAAGACATCAAGAGAACGGCCGCTTCTCTCTCTCGTAATGACACGAACCGACATGTGAAAATGCAATTAAGTGCTTTCAATTTGATCTTTGATCATCATGTACTCAACCACATCCTCTCTACTGTCTATCAGGACCAAAATAAGTGATATTATTCATACAAAATATGTATAAACCTTCATACATCGCAGGTTATAGGTTTGGTACAGGTATGAAACAACAGCAAAAGTATCCCATTACGCTCCATATGACAAAGAAAACAGGGTTTTTTTTAAAGTGGAACACATCCACCTGAATGCATTCGCTCAAATCTTTCGAGGGCACTTTCTTGGCTACGATGTCACAGAGGAAGTTACAGTATAAAACATTATAAGAAACATATTGATTTTTTTTGAATGATAAATTATAAATTTCCACAATATACAAAATTCTGACGTTTTTACACATGTACATATCGACAGGGTTCATCCAAAATCGCTGCTAGTCCCCGTTTTTCCCAAAGCGGCTCCTCAGAAAGAAACGTACTCCTTGAAGGTGACGGTGAGACTGTTCGTCGTGATGTCCGTGATTATGATATTCCCCATAAACGGTGAGATCTTTTTAAGAGGCGCTTCCTCCGATTGCTCGGGGGATTCCGGCGTGCCTTCAGTCGCGGGCGGTGCGTTTGCGACGGCAGGTTCGGCCTCCGGCTGCGTTTCCGGCTCCGCCTGCTTCCGAGTCTTTGGGCAGCTGAGATCCATCGGCTCCTCTTGGCTTCCGGAGTCCGCCACCTCGTATGCACACGTGCTGCTGCCGCGGCGGGGGCCGCTACAGTGGAGGTCCATGGGTTTGTCCTGAGGGGGCGTGACCACGGTGCTGGGGACGCTGAAGCTTCTGGAAGTCAGGTAGGCTTTGGAGACGCTTCTGTCCTCTGCGGGGTCTGATAGCTTTCGCTTGCGGTCGTTGGGGAAAGAGGGGATCCTGATCTGGTCCATGGACGTCGGGACGTTGGCGTCTACAGCCCACGACGTCAGCGGCGAGTTGGCGGTCAGCTGAAGGGGTAAGTCGTCTGGTAAATCGGCCTGACCGCGAGCCACCTCCGTGTTGTATTCCTCCGCCGTGCTCGGCGACGGTTTGGAGAAATGCCTGTCCTTCGGGGAACACTTTATCGGATGCTCCGCGGCGGGGAGGGAGCTGCCATCGCAGAGCTCCTTGGGGATACCGTTCTCCGGGTGCTCCGCCATTTTGGTTGTGCGTGCTGGATTGTTCTCCGACGGTTTGGTGCTTTGGGGCTTGGCCTCGCTCGACGGCTCCCCGTGTTTCCCCTTCGCCCCGTGCACCTTGTTGCCGTCCATGTATTTGCTCATGACGATGACGATACGTCCGTTCTTGTTTTTGTTCTTGATTATCTTCATTTTGCTACTGACGGCGCTAGGCAGCGTCGCGTCTTTAGGGTTGGCTTTCAGGGCGTGTTCGCTCTCAGCGTCTTTAACGGCCGGTTTCCTCGCCTCCACCGCCAGCTCTTTGACTTTGCTCAAGCAGCCCGTGTCTTTGTCTCGAACCCATTTCTGCTGCAGGGCCAGCGGTAAGTTCCATCCAGGGTTCGCCAGTTTGCTGGCCGGCTCCTGAACTTTGACCACCTCTTTGAGCCGGGAAGCCTGCGCGTCGTACATACTGGGGTCGGGCTCATAATGGTGGTGCTTCTTGCTGTTGAGCTGGTAGATGAACTTCTTCTTGCCGCTGGTCGGCTGGTCAGCGGGGACCTCCTCGCCGCCGGGCTGGTACTGATGGTGCTTCTTGCTGTTGAGCTGGTACTGCTGGGGCTGGGGCCGCTGGACCGGGACGGGGTCGGACTTGAGGCCGGCCTCCGCATCCCGAGGTGATTCTTCGAAGCCTGCGGGGATACAGGACCTCCTGGCGAACGAGGGCACCTGGAAGAAAGAGACAAGACAGCAGGTTTAACATTTCACCTGCCAAATAATGATAATGAGGATTGGAATTCTACGATATCTTTCAGAAGTACATTAAAATTAGGCCAATTTAGTATTGCACTTCAAAGACCATGGCCCCATTTTGTGAATCAGATCACCCTGACGACATCACTTTGACGTCATCAGGGTTATTTTATCCTCCTGGAGAGAAACAACTCTTAGCTGAGCATAACAAGGAAGCTGACTTGTCTGAGTAAAGTTGCTGCATCGGCCCTTTAAAAGGAGCTCTGACAGCAGCGACAATAAATCGGAAGGAAACTGAAATAAACCAATCAGGGCTGAGCCTTCAACCTCCTTCCCACCCTCTCACCCCCCTCCCCCTGTACAGGCTGACCCCTCCGGGCCGTCAAAGGGGCACTGCAGCGGAACGCTCAAGACGCTTTGGCTCTGACCTCAGGTCAGAGAAGTGCCACCAGACATGTCACGCTTTATCCCTGATTGCTGGCTACGTGTGACTCTGGCTGAGTGCTACGCCTCTTAAGGAGTGACACTGCATAGCAAACAGCTCTGAGGTCTCTCAAAACACATATAATCACGTTTGGCTCGAATACTGAGCCGAGGTAAGATAGCCAGAGCACGGCACAAGTGTTACTCTCCGCCGTCTATTCTTGCCTTTCGCAAAAATGAAAGGAAACATTCTCCTGATACAGATTCAACTTGGTCCAAAAAGAGCCGGCAGCTCTCTGTGAAACTGCGTTTTGCATTTAAAGCCATTTAGCATGAAAGCAATAATGAATAATGATTAAAAAAAAGGAGTGCACTCATGCGACGTAACCCGGGGCAGCTTACTCTGTTTCATGATGAGTGTGCAAATCCAGCTGTAGAAAGCCCTCCTCAATGTGCCGCTCACTCCCACTCTCTCAAAGAAATCTATTAATAACCCGCGACCGTGATGACTGTAGCCCCACAACACCTGACAGGCCCCGCCCACCATTTAATAAGAATAGCAGGACGTTTCCACAGAACTGTGATGACTCATGGACGGTGAAGATTATTACCTGGAGTAGAAGATGTTTTGGTTTCGGTCCCCGTTTGCGATACCCCATCAGCTGCTCCTGCCTCTCCCTGCGAAAAAACAACAAGATAATTAGATTTTCGTGCACTGTTTACCTTCCGTACAAAACATCTCATTTGACTGAAAGTGTTTCACCTTCACGCATGTCAAAATCTATTCATGGCCACACAGAAAAATACATTTGGAGTACGTTCATTTTCTTCTACCTACTCAAGGTCAAAAGCAGGAGTTTAAGATTTGGAGGACTAATGAATGCTCACGTGTGACCCGCTGCAATGCATTGTGGTCCGTATTTGCATAGCTCTCCATGGTAATCGGCCCATTCCATATTCTCATTATCCGGGAGAAATTCAATTAAGTGCTAAAGCAGGGGAAAATCTCTGCTTGTCTTTCAAACATCCTCCCTCCTGCAGCACGCCCTTCCTTCTACATTCAACCTCTAATTAGGGTCACCAGGGATGAAATGGGGATAAACGAAAGAAAAAAAAGCACTTCTGGGACGCACGCTGCTGTTGAGAACGCCTACACCCCATAAAAATGCAGGGTGATGAATATCTGACAAGTAGCAAACATCTCTGGGAGCTGTTTTTACAGAGGGAGGAGAGCGGGGAAACGTGTTGTTGTTGTACTGACGAGACCGAGCGCTCGGCTTGCGCGTGAAATATTGCTCCCCGATATAAACCTTGACTCATCATTGGCTCGTAAATAACCGGCGGTGGGTGAAGGCCGGGCCGCCGGGCTTCGTGGGTAAATCCAGCCTATTGTCGGGGCCTCTTCGCTGCAGATGTTCAAACTCCTCGGAGCTGCCAGGAAGAAATCGCCACAATAAACAGTCTACGTTTTTTTTTAACGCCATAATGTGTGCGATTTTCCAAACAGCGTCCAACGGGGTGACCCCTATTCACAGAAGATTTGGCAATTACAGCCTCCCTTGTCGGATCCCCATCCCCCATCCTCTGGGAGCAGAGAGGAATCCACACACACACACACACACACACACACACACACGGCGCAGAGGCAGCCCTCCATGACCATCAGCAAAGAGCCAGACACACACACACACACACACACACACACACACAGCCAGGCAGGCAGGCAGGCTGCGGGGGAATATGAGAGTGGTATACTGGAAACGCTGGAGAGCACTGTGTGTCAATTAGCCTTTTCAGAAACGCAAATTCCTTTCCCCAGCCATCGCGTCTTTAACCCCGTCCCACGAGCCGCCCGGCGGCCGACAGAGAGAGTATATCTGACCGGCCTTGTGGGTCCAGCTGTGCAGGCGAGCCAAAAAAAGAAGAAAAAAAGACAGGGCCATTTGTATTCATTAACAGCCTCTGATTGACGTTGATGCGTTTCTGATTATCTGTATTAAGCGCACTCTGGACCCGAGATTGAAAAGCAGGTTTGGTTGGTTTAAAGGTGAGATATCCTGTTTTCCAGAACATTCAAATAAAGCAAAAAAAAATAAAGGCAGCACTCGCAATGTGATTCATCACGTGAGCGTCTCAGGCTGGTATAGTGACGTGAATTCCCATCAGGCAGCAACTTGGCCTCCTCACATGAAACCACAACAAACTGCTCTCATGTCCTGCAGCTGCCGCTCCAGCACCTGTCCCCACTCAAGACGCGCAGTTGCACACTAGTGAAAATGTGATTATAAACACATATTTTGTAGGTTGCTTCATTATTTACCGGTCCATCGTGCACCTTCTGGCAAAATAAGGGGGCAGACCCACTTCCTGTGTGAAACTGGGTCACGGCGTGCGTTCAGCCACCCTGATTCCTGACACTAAATCGCATAATAACATGATCATGTGTTACCAGCATGCCTATTTCCGCATGTCCGATCTTCCCATTAGTGTGATTTAGGAATTCTCACTACCACATCCCCAGGCTTTCCCCCAGGAGACTGGAGGAGGAGGAGGAGGAGGGGGATCAGCGCCCCTCCTCCCATGCCCATATAAGGCCATGGCTGAAGTGGAGGCTGCGCAGGCCTCGTCCTAAGTCCACCACCTCTCACCTGTGCTGGAAGGCGACGAGGAGACGCGGGTCCAGGATGTTCTCCTCGGGCTCCCATGTGTTGTACCTGCGGAGAGGAGAGAGAGCGACTGTCAGCGAGCTGTCACGTGCCAACTTCATTTATGCAACTGTCACACACACGCCCCCCCCCCACCCCCTATCCTCCCCGTTATAACGTGCAGCCGGTGAGCAGGTAACCCCCCCCCCCCCCCAGCTCCACGTCAGAAGATGCTTTCGTGCATTATTCCAAACATCCTTCCATTTTGAACGTGCAACGACCGTAAAGTCGACCGCGAGGACGCGCGCCTGCAGAGCCGACATGCCGAGAGACGAACCGCGTATATGTGCTCTCCAAAGCTGGTCCTCCGGCACCGACGTACAGTCCGCCATTTTAGCACCACTGTCTCGTAAATTCGCTGGCAGAGCAGAAATAATTAAAACGGGATTACATGGCTGTGCCCCCCCCCACCTCCCCTCCCTCCTCCTTCCCTCGCATAAATTAGTGAAGGCATCCGCGGATACACTGAAACGCATACCGACCCCTAACACACGCGCGCGCGCGCTCGGTCACAAACTCCGCGCGCGCACGCCCTTGATGCAATTTAAAAAAAAAAAAAAAAGAAACATTTGATTTTGTTGCAAAATTGCGCATTTCCTTCCCTCCCTCCCTCCCTCCCGTTGCAGCGGGGATACCGTGAGACACTTACTTGGGAGACCAGCCTCGCCACTTGACCAGGTACTCGATCTTGCCCTGTGATGGTTGGGGAGAAGAGGGGAAATCTGGTGAGGTTCTCGCGGCAAAACGCAGCGTTCCGCCGCCCACGACGTGTGCAAAAAGCGCTTCTTCCTTACCTTGCGGATGCGCTTCTTCTCGATGCCCTCCACCGCAAAGACGTGCTCTCCGGCGGCCGGGAGCTCCATTCTCGGATTCTGAATCCGATCGCGAGGGGGACGTCGGTGGGAGGAGGGGAGGGGGGGATGTACGGGCTACGCACCGTCGATGTGCCTTCCGCTCGGTGCGTGCTGTGCGCGCTTGGTAGTTTTCCAGTTGTATCCAAATTCAACTGTGTTCCCTCCACCTCTCCTCCTCGCTCTCTCTCTCTCGCTCCCTCCCTCTCTTGCACAGTCCTCGCTATGAGCATACAGATATCCACAGTGCGGCTGCGAGCAGCTCTTTTCGTGCAATAGCCTCGGCTCGGTGCATGACGTCAGAGGGGAGGAGGGGGGGGGCTTGCACAGAGGTTGGGGTTGATCCTGCGCGTACTGGACTGCGGGAGGGAGATCTGGAAACTCGAACCTTACTGTTACAGCACTTGTGCGTAAAATCTACTTCTTTCGATGGCGAGTCTCGCGGGAAGCCCCCCTCCCAACAGCTGATAGACCATTCACGAGAGGAAAACATACTTTTGATGGATTTAGCACATATATGATGTGGGTGTTAATAAATACATGACTTTATAGCATAAATACATATATTTCATAAAAATGCACAAAACGGATCATGTGCAGATCAGTCAAATATGTTTTATCAGGAGAATTCATGAAGGTGAAAGTCACCAGAGCTCATTTTCTACTCGAAACTGATGAAAGACAAGTTCCCTTTTTTTGTTTTAACATTTCCAATCCCCTTAAAGCAGCACAGTATTAGATGTGCAGCTTCCAGTTGACAGCGCCCTGTAAATATAGGTCACACACACTCTCTGATCGTCAAACCAGTGCGATGTCCTCTGGGCTCAACTGCCATAAATGTGACACACAGCAGAGGGCTTGCCGTGGAGCCTCCAGCCTACCTGTGGCAACTTTCTAATGGTGCCAAGAGCTCTCAAATCAGCTTTTACAGCTTGTTACACTGGTTATCTATCCGCGCCTCGACAACTTAAATCCAAAACCATAAACCACATCACCGTGCGCTGTAAATGTCATCCGCGTTTAGTCACCAAATTTATGGGGGGACTTAATTGGAAACATTGGGGGAATCAAACGCGCGTCCACTTCGCCAAAAACGCGTGTTTTTGTGCGCGAATTGTGATCTGCGAGCGTGATTTCTGCCCCACCCCCCCTCAAAAAAAGCGCGATTCGTTTAAGAGTGTGGATCCTGTCGAAAGAGAATCAAATAAATAAAAAAAAACCCGATGCTTTTCTCGCTCCAAAAATAATTCAGCAACACAAGGGTTAAAACGAAGCCTCCAAGCAGAGCGGCAGCGGCCAGCCTATTAAATACAGGCACGCTATATCTCTGCCCTGCCATATAAGGCAATGGAGAAAAAGCGGCCAAATGTGGCGTTTTACACTCTTTAATTCCCGAGTTTCACTCGTGAAATGGATACAGGAGGGGGGTCAAGACTCGATCGTCGCAAACGCGCTCGATCAAAAGTCCCTCTTTTCGTCTTATTCGCGTTTTTTCCCTCCGTGCCCTTCAGCCGCGGCCAGGGAGCGCATACGCCCTGCTTCCCTAGCAACAGCATGAAAGGGGAGAGAGAGACGCCGAGAAACAGTGAGAGAGAGAGAGAGTGAGTGAGTGAGAGAGTGAGGGAGAATTTAAGTTAGTCACAAACAAACGAGCTCTTGATAAAATGGACACCAAGGACGTTTCCTCAAACATTAGTTTGTCTTTGAATCGATCTCATCGAATCGAAATGCATATTTAAAAAAAGAGGGAAAAAAAACTCCCAGCGCATTAAAAACACATTTTGGGGAGTCGCGAGCCCTATTTATCCACCAGGTACCCAAAATACTAATTATGTATCATTTTGTGTTTGCACTGGTTGGGGATGACGCCTCGAGTCTGCGTCAATGCAGATCATCATTTAGAAAAGATCCTCTGACTCAGGCTGTGGGATCTGATCACAGCTATGATAAATATATTTATTTAGTTTTACTTTAAAAAGAAAAATGAGATCACCTGGCAGGAGGAGAAGGTGAACCAGCGTCACCAACGAGCAGAACGACGTCTTCAACTCACAGCCCTCAGGTTGTCACGTCAGTGTGAAGGTGTGAGGAATTAGAAAGCGATTCGTTCTTAAAATATATTTTTTTTCGAAGATTTTGAAATGAGGTTTGCCGAGGAGTTGCGCGTGAGATCCTCAGTGATCGTCGGGGGAAGTTATGACAACTCAACCTCTGAAGGAGCTCGTCTTCTTTATTTATGACGCTATCATACTGCGTTGTCGACCCTCTCGGGGAGAATGCGCTCAGGTGAGCTCGTGTCCCCTGTCGCGCGCGTTCACCTGTGACATTTCCGACACAACGTGACGTTGATTTCTCTGAGAGGCTCGACGCTTAAAGAAAACAATGCATGCGGGGGAAATAAAGAGACGCATTTCCCCCATAAATCGCAGATCAGGTGGTTTGGGTTGATAAATACTCAATGCCAAATACAACGACCCCCAGCCCCCCCAAAAAAGAACAGCAAACAGGGATATTCAGACTATGTGGCTGCCCTTGTCTTCTCCTTTGTGGAATGCGTTTGTTTTTTTTAGATGCTCCATGAGGGAAGAAGAAGAAAAAGAAAGAAAAAAACTGTCCACGTTTATTTTGTCCTTGCTGCCCCGTCGAGGTCAAATGAGCTGTTATCTAAAACACGAAGATAAGTCAGGGTCAGCCCGTCTGTTGTTTTATTTTTATCTCCTGTTTGAAGGGACTTTGGTGTCCTTTTATTCCAGTTTGTGTCCGTGCTTCATACCGTTACACATTAGACAGAATGGATCTCCTTGAGGACAGACTTTTTTTTCTGGGAGTTTAAAGAAGAGTGTGACTTCTGCAGAGGAAAGGAGTGTGCATGTAAGAATGCTTGTGGAGTGTATTTATGTGGGTGTAGACGTGCCTGCAGGAGGGCCAAGGTCAGGTTAAGTCCTGATCTCTGGTCTGGTTCTCAGCAGGAACCACAGAAGAGCTCAGCCTTTTGACCTTTTCTTTCTTTCTCTTTTTTTTTTTGGTCATTGCGACGCCAATTTATTTCGTCACTCTCCCTCTTTCTGTCTTCCGTGCACAACACTCTGCAAACACACAGCTGGCTCGCATGAGAAGCAATCCACAAAATGGTGGAAGGAAGGGGAAAAGCCAGGAGGCCGCCCCTCCTTGGCACCCAACCACCCACAGTGCCAGGAGTGCCAACTGAGGGAATGGAGAGATGAGGAGGCGGAGGGAAGGGGGGGTCCCCTCTGCATCCAGGGTGATTGATGCAGAGGGAAAGGAGAAGGGAAAAAAAAGGTGTGGTGGGAAGGGGAAGAGAAGGACCAAAAAAAAAAAGGACACAGAAGAGAGGAAAGAAAGAAATACCTCTGTGTCGGCAATAGCCAAACATCCGATTCATTCCTCCACAGCGACGAGGAAAGAAAGGAGTTGATTGGTTTAAGGGAGTGCAAGGACAGGGTTTAGAGGAGGCGAGGAAGAGAAGGGGGGGGTATCACAAAAATGTTAAGAGGGCCCTACAGCCATTCTCACGGCGCT
Organism: Eutrigla gurnardus; assembly: GCF_963514095.1. Taxonomy (NCBI): domain Eukaryota; kingdom Metazoa; phylum Chordata; class Actinopteri; order Perciformes; family Triglidae; genus Eutrigla; species Eutrigla gurnardus. Next base: position 7,831,739 of record NC_139931.1, read on the forward strand.
CAGCGGGCGGTCATTAAGCTCCACTATCAAACAGTCTGAAGTAGCGAGGACATCCAGATGAAACACGCAAACAAATGGCACAAAAACAGAGGAATCGAGGTTTCGCCCCGGAAAAAAAACAAGATGGAAACTCCCGCCGATCGAATTAGTGACACAGAAGCTCTTTAACGTAAATACGATCACAATATGCATTCAGGCTAATTACGCCGTAACAATGGCTAGCCCTCTCTCTGGCGGGCCGCATCCCATTCTGCTTCAGGTGCTAACACAGAAATCTCCCGTTCCCTTTGTCTGCCCCTGACATATGTTTAATTATGATAATTGTAACAAATGAAAGCTATTAGGAGGCCATTCATCTTGGCACTGCAGATTTTAATGCACTATGAAGATGAGGTGGGGAAGTGTGTGTGTGTGTGTGTGTGTGTGTGTGTGGGGGGGGGGGGGGGGGGGGGGGGGGGCAGCGGAAATTCCTCCTCCAGTGTCATTGTCACGGCCATTGTTGCACCGAGGCGACAGGTCTGCAGAGAGGGGTGCTCTTCTGCCGGGTGGGCTCTCCCCCCTCCGCCCCCCCTTCCCCTCTGCGCCCCACCGCCTGCTTGCCTGCAAGGCTGCCGTCGTGTGGGGTTCACCCCCACCACCACCTCCTCCACCACCACCGACATAAGCTTCCCCCATTGATCCCCCCTCTACCCAGGAGCCTGAGCAGGAGGTGGGGGGGTGCAGGGAGCCTGGGAGAGAGAGAGAGCAGAGGAAGAGGAGGGGGGGTTACACAGAACACCAGACTTCCAGGGTGGTGGTATAGGGGTGAGGGCCGAGATCACGGGCAGAGGAAGGAGGCGGTGCAGTGGAACTCTGGCAGAATGCGGCTGAATGCACGACTCGTCGATACGGTATCGAGCCGTTTGACTGGCGGGGAGAACCGTACCGCTGCCGTCTCCCTTTTCACGCAGTGTTGAAATTATTCATTCCCCATCATCAATGATAGATACTCGCTGGGTTTGGTGCAGAATTCACAGCAGCGAGCTCGTACGTGGAAAAACAATGGTATAGGCAAACAATGGGACGCCTCGGAGAACAATAGCCCAATAATCCACTGAATAATGGTGTGGATGTTTTGGTCTGATGTGAGGCAGGAGTGATTCCCTCTGCGTGGCGTGCGGGCGGCTATTTCCATCGACACGGAGACCTCGCAGTCCTCTAAATGTGCCCGTGACCCAGTGTTCAGATTTAGCTCCTTCAGTCTAATGCCATGCTAATGATGAGTGACGCAGGCCCTTATCCTGAGAGCCCTTTCTTCGCTTTTCCACCTCCCCCCCCACCTCCCCCATCTCCCGGGAACAGCTTATTTGCCTGTTTTTAATTGCGTTTTAATTTACATGTAAGCCTGGAAGCACCATGATGAGAAGCTGCTTTTCTGTTTCCCCTCCTTCTTCCTTTTCTTCCCCCGTTTCCTCACCACTGAGTAATGATGGACTGTAGCTTTCACAGGAGGGAGAAGAGGTTAGATTGAGCAATAAGAGCCTCATATGAACAAACCGGGGCAGGAAAAACCAGGCACAGGTTCCTCTTTACGGGGTCAACACGGGTTCAGAAACAATCAAGTGTCCGGGGGCAGATAGGAACACAGCGAGAGGGTTGGCAGGGGGGAGAGGGAGTTTTTGCAAGATGACGATGTCGATGAAGCAGCCATCTCTCCATCAAAATGTAATAAGAGGAAGGATTGGACAGCGAGCTCCCAGATAGACAACTTTAATGTGCTCGTCTATCTATATGGAAATTTGGCCACGCAGGCGTTCCCCCCCCACCCGCTGCTTCATAATTCACTTTTGGGTTTTTGATTGGCTGCATATGAGAGCCAAGAGAAGGCGCTTTCGGAGGAGGAGCCGAGAGATAAAGAGAGCTTTCTTAACTTGAGCAAAGAGCACAACAGGGATTTGAGATTTGTATTAAAATTTAGAGAGATAATCGCGGCCGCCTCCGAGCGCCCGCCATTTTTCCTGCGAGAAGGTGACAATCGCTCGGGAAAACCGCCGTCCTCAGCAGTTTGACATCACAATATAAACAAAGGCGTCGCAGCTCAATATTATCTATTGTTTTCTAGCTCCCGTCCTTAGTCCTTCTTTGAAGTTTCTCTCCTCTCCCGGGCTGTTTGCCCATCTTCTGTGCCTTCAGAGATACGCTGGAGGAAACTTTTCACTCAATAAGCCGTAATACCCACGCAGCTTTATAATCACCTCTGACTCCCACACGGATGATGGCCTGGGGCGAGCCCCGTCAGGACGCATACAGGCAGCCTGGAAGTGTGTGTGTGTGTGTCACTCATCAGCCTGCCACGTGCACCAGACATCACACACTCAACACAGGAAGTCGTCGTGCGTCGCAGGTACTGCAGCTCGCCTGACGGACGAGAACAGAGCCCTTCCTGAACACGACGGCACAGACGGCCCTTTGTCTACGGCATGTATCCTGGATCGTCCCCCTCCCGCCGCTGTCACCCAACGGAGTGCCATGCATGAGATAATGTGCTTACACTAATGCCACAAATACTTAAACGCGTAGATTTAGTGTGGAGGCAAGGCTCGGACACACGCATTTCTGCCAAAGTTAGTTTCAGTATATCTGAGAAGAGATTTCATTCTCAACATTTGACGAATTCTGACATTTTGGGAGGGTTGTTTGTATGGTTGTTTTCCAGCGTCAATCGAATCTGATTAAACCGTTTTTAGTTTTTATGTTAGACAAAGTTTAACATATATTGTGGCTTATTTAGTCATTAATATTTAATGTTAGAGAGACATACAATATGAAAGTTTTCAGGGTCTCTAATGTTCATCTGAGGGCTGAAAAAATGGGCCAAACGGTTGTCTGACTAAAGCCAAGGTTGTTTCTGTCTTTGCTATTGAAAAAGATTTAAATTAGGATATACAATATTTTACCCATCAACCCCTAGTGAGCATTGCCTCTGTGATTTGCATTCAAAAACATGTCTACGCTTGTTTTTAAGATGTCAACATCACATTTAACATTTCGTTAAATTAAAGGTTCACAGCTTTTAGAACAATACTCACACACACTTCCATACATTAAGAGAGCAATTAGTGGCTGTAATTGTTCCTCCTCTCCATAATGGCTCCTAAGAGATCGCTAACAAAACCGAAAAAATGGCACATTTTCTGGCATTTAGCCAGATCTAATGTGAAGCTTCAGCAGACTTTAACAATGAAGTGGGCATCTTCTTTTTAAAAAGAGAAGTGCACTTTCTGTTGAGAATATTTTGGTCAAACTACGATTTCCAAGGACAAGAAGAAACTTTAATGCCCAGTTGAATTAGACCCGATGTCTCCATACTTACTGAGCGATATGAATACATACAGATTTATTCGTGTGAGGAGGAATCCCTCCCAATAACAACAATACAAGATCAGAGTCTCCAAAAAAATCCAGATTCAGCAGAGCTTCACATAATTCACCAGCTTCGTCTTTGTCAGACACGAGGCACGCGGAGAAGATCGTCTCGCTTACACAGGGCGTCCCGTGCGCTCCGATTCGATATGGTTTCTCCGTGATATATCTCTCTTGTCTTGGTGTGATGGTTATTTAAAGGGAGAGCCATGGATTTTCTCCCACATGCAACATAATGGCAAATCAATAAGGCAGGCCATGCGGAGGGAGAGCGGGGCATTTTGTACCACGGCCTAAACGATGGGAGGCCAAATTGAAGCCGAGTTCTGGCAACAACAAAAAAAAAAGGAATGGATGGATTTTACAACTGCATTAAAGAAATAAACGTTTAATCATTCTTGCCATTGAGGGACTTTAGATGCAACATGTCTCAGCATCGTTATGTCACGCGACGTGAGATTTGCCTCCTGGAAGGATATTCGTTTAAAGGGGTTTTCCATCTTTGGTGCATGTGTTTAATAAAGCCGTGTATTTAGCGTGTGCTCACACACATGTGGAGCATGAGGACGGGTAATGCCGATGTGCCTGGAGGCCCCCGTGGTGTGAGCTCACACACTTAAACACACTTATGCGTGTTTTTCCCATGGCAAGACCTGTCAGCGAGCAGACGTCTGACATCATGCTCTAAGCGAGGAGGAGGTTTTCCACCGCCGTGTGTGTGTGTGTGTGTGTGTGTGTGTGTGTGTGTGTGTGTGTGTGTGTGTGGGAGGAGGAGGAAGATGGTTGTTATCATGACTTATGGATTGGACAGCAGTTTCCTACTGGGCAGAGGAGACAGGAATGGTTACGCTGAGGAATGCTGAGGGTTTTCTTTTTTTTTTTTCAGTGCAGAGGGGTTTGCACGAAAGAATGAGAGGATGACAAGAAAAAAAAAACCCACCAGCAAAGACAAAAAAAAGAAAGAAAACCCAGGGAGAGAAGAGACAGATGTCAAAAGACAAGCCGCCTGGAGGTCCTCTGTGTTTACACTTTCCATTCTGTCAGTCAGTGCCTCCTCCGTCGTCTTTATCTCTGACACGGCTGGCAATCCCTCAATGACTCACCACTCTCTGAAGTGCTGCGAACCTGGCTTCGCCGGAGGAGGAGGGGGAGGAGGATCGACAGGCAGATCCCGCTTAATCATTCCCGCCACTACCAGCGCCGCCGGCCTTTGGGTATAAAAGGATGTGGATGCTGCGGGTGGGAAATAAGGGGGTAGCGCTTCACATCCAGATATGGTGACAGCTGAAGTAACAGTTTGTGACCGTTCGGCTTTCCCCGTGCTCCCACACTGACAAAGGGGAGGTTGTCCTCCCTTGTGTCCCAAGTTGGAGAGCCGTCATCGGGGGCGAAGCTCTCGCCAAACTCCTTGGGTCAAGGCTAGTTTTCGAAAAAAAAAAAAAAAAAAGCCTCCTTTGTGTCGGTGCGGCTTGAGGAGAACGAATCACGGACGAGCTGTCAGTGGGATCCAGTTTCTTCTCAGCGTGAAACTCAGTCAGATCAAACCGGATGAGCCTCTTCATTCATGTCTTCATTGATCTGCGTGACTGGAAATGGCTTGAAACAAAAACATATCTGCACGAGGACAATGAGCTGGAAGTGGGACCTCGCCCTCCTCCAGGCACACACACACACGACACACACACACACACACATGGAAACTACACACACACACCACAGTGGCTGATGAAGAGCTGAAGTGTTATTTTGTTTGTGTCACTTTTCACACCCCGGCACAAACCGCACACATGTTCCCTGTATGTGTGTGTGTGTGCGTGTGTGTGTTATAACACAAAGCCAGACACACATACTTGCCGGTGCTTTGGCTGAATTAGGGAAGAGATCACAGTTTCATTGGCTTTTCCCTGGCACGCACACACACACACACCCACACACACACACACACACACACACACACACACACACACAGACAGACACACACACACAGTTTCTCTGCAGACGCCGTAGAGCCTGGGTTGAGTCTATCAGAGGCCTGGAGGAGGGCTGGGATGTGTGATGTTAATATAACACTTTGGAGATCGAGCGTGAGCGCGGTAGCTGAGCTCACACCTTTATATCTTTCCCAGCATGCACAAGGTCACGGGGATGTGGGGTGGGGGGGGGGGCGTTCTCAAACGTTTTAGTTGCTCTGGATGTCGTTAATTACAGAGATAGCAACATTTAAATGATGTCATGGAGGTAAAACATTACATACGGGGGAGACAAAAAAAGATAAGCTTCTTGAAGCAGCTCACTGATTGGATAGAGAGGGGTCTTGTGGGTAATGAGGAAAAAACTCTCCAGGGTCCAGAAAATCAAACTGAACTGCTCACACAACCAAGCAGGCTACAGAAAGACCATGTATTCCCCTGCAAACACAGCACAGACTCCTAAGCCTATCTTTCTGGTTAGCATGCATACAAGTGCAAACACAGACACACTCACTAAACACAGACACACACACACACACACACAACATCCTCTTCTGTCATTTTGTCATCTGCTCGCTCATATTTCTGCAGAACTGCCAGATCGTGTTGTTTATACACCACCATGAGTTATGAGCACATGTTCGAAGAGGAACAAGGCTGTTTTCCTGCCACATACACACACACGTCTGCTCATTTTTCTGCAGAAGTCAAACGTCAAAAGGCTTCCGATCACAAAAAACAATGGATGCTACACTTGAACGCGTTTTAAATATTTCCACTCTCAAGCCAAGTGTCAATATCGAAACGGAGCAGCCTCCTCGAGGCAATGCCAGCTCTGTAGACGTCTCCCTGAAGTCCCTTAACGTGGCTGCTTCAGAAGATGATACCGCTAAACAACACAAGATGGAAGGTGCACCTCTGGGAAAGAGATTAGAAAAAAAACTAGGGGAAATAGCAGCTGGGACAGAGGGATGCAAAAAAAATACAGGCTTCTTGGAAACAACATTTCTATGTGGAATATTTGACTAAAACTTAAGGCATATGCTGAACACATGAGATTCGAAAACAACTGGCTGCTGTTGCAATAGTCTGTATATTTGCATCATCTTTAACTTAAATAAAAGCTTTCAAGATGCTGTTTTGTCCGTTTATAGAATAAAATCTGTTCCCGCTTATCCTGCTAACACATGTTTGTTTTTTTGCCATTCTTTCACTAAAAATAAAATAAAGCACTGAATGAGTTTCCCTGCTTCCAAAGCTGCCAATGTTTGCAAATCAGCCCACAACAGAAAGTGCAGTCGCTACATAAAAACAGCTAATGAATGACCCATTTAACCAACAGATTGCTAATAAATTGCCGGATAGTAAAATGAGTGTAACGACGCATCCAGAGGTTCACTGCCATCGATTGAAACGGCCACATGAACGATAGCATCAGCCGGATTATTGATGGACACGTGGAGAAAGAGGGTGTAATTAAACAGTCCCCCGTGGGTGCTCCGGTCGCCCCGATGGCTATCAGCAATAAACACAAGACGGGCGGAGAGTTGGCTGAGATCAATGTCCGCGTCTCCGGTTTCAAAACGGGGGAACACGCGGCGCGTAGCATGAAATCATGGAGAGTTAAGGTCCACTGTGGCATTCCCCCCCCCCCCCCCCCCCTTCTTGGATGTTAATCTTAAAAGCCAACAAACGTACAACTTCATCAAACCAATCCGTCTTCATATGAGCTAATTCTCCGTCATGTTTTCATGTCACACATATGTCCAGACCCCCCCTCCCCCCCCCCCCCCAGGGCCCCTTTATGCAGTGACCTCTTCAATCATCCGCGGCGGAGAATGACTTTGATTCCCGTTTCGGCGCCTCATCCCATCCATCTCTCGTGGCTCTCCATTGTCTGAGGTTGCATTTGGATGACAGTGATGCATACGGCGCTTTGCAAAGACAAAAAAACGGTCGACGAGGCCCAGTTTTTACACGCATTAAAAACTGTGAAAAAGAAGAAGGAAAAAAAAAAAACGCCACAGCCATGTGTAAAAAAAAAATCATCACGGGATCTGGGGAATTTATGCCCCCCCCCTCTTTTAACGTGCAGCATCCGGAGACTTAGCCTGGCTGAGGTGTGCACGAGGATCCCATTAAAATGCACTACAGAAAATGAGATTTGGGGGAGCCCTGTGAAAAACCATGCATGTAATCATCTCTCTTCCCCTCTCAGTTTATCTGCGGAGGATTTGGAGGAGGCTTTGGTTCCCCGCCCTCTCTGCCCCCCCGTACCAAACATTAATATTCATAGAGAAGATTCTCTCCTTGCTCTCTGTTGCTTGTAGCCCACAGACTTGGCTTATTGGGAATCTAAAGTGTAGCCAGCAGTCTGCTGGGGAAGGCTATTGTGATTTGTATGGACAAGAGTATTTTCATGGAGAATATGAAGGCTAACGTGTTATGAATCCACCCAGCTGTGTTTGTCAATCTTTTAGTCGTGTAAAAGCATCAGACTTTATTTGGCTTAATTGGTCCGTTGTGAATTCGTTGCCCCCCCGACGCTGAGCGACGGCAGATTCACGGATCAGTGCTGCGACTCCACAGACTTGACCGGTCGATCCCGGCTTGTTTCGGTCGCGGCGGACTGAGTCAGGGCGAAAAAAAAAAGCTCCACCAAAAGGCGGTGACTCATGCCTCCCATGAACACCCTCGGTAATTACATGCACAGTCATTATGTCCACCTTTGCAGTTCGCACACACACAGTGACGAGGCCTACATGACAGCATTTCCTTCCCCTCTCAATTCGGTGGATTCTTTTCCTCAGAATTGGTCAAAAAACCCAACTCATTTCCAAGTTCTGGCTCCTTTTCGTTTCTCTCTTCCTCTCTGAGAGGATCAGGTGTGACAGGATGCCAGATGTTGGCCTACATGCAGTATGCAAAGCATCCACCTGTCTGACACCGACACACATGCAGCGCACACACAAAATGTATATTCATATTAGGAAGATCTGTATTAGGAAGATCTTTAACTTTAAGGATAAAGAAATGGTTCTTTTTATCATTGAATATTCCCATAATGCAAAGGAGTAAGATGTAAGAAACCTGTTGTTTATATGGCCACAAGGACACCCAGTCGTACCTGTTTTTTATGTATTTAACTGCATTAAAAGTCCATTTAAAAGTAAGTAAATCAGTAACTAGTGGACCACAAAACTGCAAGAAAGTCAATAACACACAGATTTACGTAAATGGCCAAAATGTTGGTCAAATCTTATGCAAACATTTGCCTGCGCCCCATCTGACCCTCTTCTCCAGAATACACTAAAGTGAGTAGAGTGCAGTAGAGTGTAGTCTCTCCCTCACTCTCTCTCTAACCACTCTCCTCTTTCACATGTAAATCAGTCTTTAATCTCTGCTGCTCTAATAGACAACCATGGCAACGGAGGCAGGCCTAATGAGGCGGAGGCGCAGGTTAAAATCCGCCTGTATGCCGCCACCACTCGCACGATCAACAGTTTAAATATGCACACGCAGACATGTACACACACACACACACACCCATGCATACATGAGACCTGCGTACATCCTCCTGCACACAGGATCAGTGCTGTGTAACTTAACACCTAGATGTTATAACTTATGCATTGAGAAATAAAAAAGGGCAATGCAGACAAACTGCAGTTCCAGGCCGCGTGTTTGTGACGCAAGTGTCTGAATAATTAGACGATCCGTCCAAACGAGGCGTGAAATCGTAGACTGAAGATAGAAGAAGAAGTCCATGCAATCTGGTTAAAACAAAGCATGAAATGTATGACGGAGAGGAAATCATAAGAGGGACTTGCCAAAGACGTAACTGAGCATAAGGTCAACGCGTAGATGCCGCACGCACGCACACACACACACACACACACACACACACACTGCTGATGAAGCTTTGAACACAGCGGTAAAAGGCACTCAAGTTGTCCTCGTTTCCATGTGAGTGGTCCTGATGCTCCGGCACTCAAGTCGACTGTAATTTACAACCATATTAAATCCATTACACCAACATGTGTTTTCAGAACAGTTCTACCCACAGACAAGCTTTGCAGCGAGTTGCAGTCGCAAACCTCAAACACACACAGACACACGCTCGACTATAGTCTGCGAGTAAAGAATGTGTGTGTGTGTGTGTGTGTGTGTGTGTGGGGTTTGATGTAGGAGACAGACAATACAACAGCCGTTGCAATTATTTCATAAGATCTGTTTGGTTCTTATCCTTTAAATCCTGTTTTACTGGTTACTTGTGGGGCATTGAGCTTTTCAAAATTCCTGACTGTCATAAACTGCCTCCCTCACACACACACACACACACACACACACACACACACACACACACACACACACACACACACACACACACACACACACACACACACACACACACACACACACACTTGAAGAACATTGAGAGTAAACAACGTCTGCAGCACAATGATCCATTTGTGCTGCAGGAGCATGAGATACACTGATAGCACAGCAAACACACTTTGGCCTTTATATCCGTTTCTATTTGTCCTTTTTTTTTTTAACTAATAAAATGCAGCGCTCACATGCCGGGGATGAGCGTTTACACAGATCTGCTCATGGGATTCCTCACGTTTCATGGGTTAAGCATGACCTTTAAAGCCCGACAAGTTAATACAAACAAAACCGTGAAGTCTAGATGTGTACAGGAATAATAAGAATAAAAAAAAGTCTATTCAGGTGTTTGTGTGCAAACGTCAGTGGAAAGGAAAGGAACCAAAGTTTCACGGAATGAAAATCTCCGTATCAGCTGCGCCGGAGCCGATGACCCGTGGAAATATTTGCACAAATACCGCCGCGCTGATAAGTACAACCTGTCACGTATGTGGGAGCTCCTCTCGGTTTTCACTTCCTACAGCCACGCGGGGAGCAGATGTTGACACGCTCCCACACCTTTCCGTTGTAATTATTCCGTGTACACCGACACAGTGCTATCACCTCACACAGGGGTCTGTTGCTACGCCGGCCTAATTAGCAATTAACAGTCATATAGTCATGAAAACACTGTCTGTTGGGGTTCACAGGGGGATATATGGCTGTAAATGAGAAAAGAAGGATACTTAAAACAAAAGGCTGGTATAAATACTTTTGACATAATGGTTGTAATATATAATGAGCAACGGCTTTTAACATTATAAAAGGAAATGCACTGTTATATTTGTAAAAGAATTTAGTCCTTTTGTTTTGGAAGAAAGGCGCAGGCTGCTGACAGACAACACTGTCTCTTCATCTTTGGTGCAATGTTATTTTTGCCCTGAGGCCCAACACAATTAACACCCACTGCCAACTGGTAGCGCGTGTGTGTGTGTTGTGCACAAATGCATGTGTGTGTTAGTGTATTAATTTGTCTGCTACAGATACATAAATCGGTTTAATTTGTTTTTTCATTCAGGCAAAAATCACAGTTATTTCCAGCAAAAATGTTTGCTTTGCCGTAATTACAAATGCACGTGTGCGTCCACGGACGTGTCGCGATGGGAAATTTCAGTTTGATTGATTTACATTTTCATCATATCCGGCTCATAAATTAATTGCTCTTCAGAAGTTAATTTCTCGGCAAATGTAAAATAAACACAATAAAGCGGTGTTTAATTTGAACATACAGCAACACACACACACACACACACACACACACACACACACACACACACACACACACACACACACACACACACACACACACACACACACACACACACACACACACACACACGCTTGCCATACAGCATCTGTTGGAAAAAGAACACAAATCTGCCCAGATTGATCACTCAAAAGCAAATCAATGGCATTTGGACACTTTGGAATGTAACAGTAAATTATCTCAACCCCCTGCAACAAGAAACAATAAACCTTTCTTCAGAGGTAATAAAAGGGTACACCCCATTCCATTAATTTATTGCGTCTTCCGTGTGTGTGTGTGTGTGTGTGTAAATGAAATATGAGTGGATAATCACAGGCCAGGAATTCTTCCAGGCGTCCAGCAGCCAGGTCAGTATGCCGCGCGGAGGAATGCGGAACTCGAAAAAGTCAAAACAATGTTCGGTAATGGAATGAGGGGAAAAGTGACGAAGGGGCGTGAGCAGCGTCCAGGAGGACAGGAGCGAGGGAGAGGAAAAAAGGAGTGGCCAAGAAGCAGAGGAGGAGGAAAGAGGAGGAATGAAGTGGGAAGGGTAAATCAGGCTGGAATGAAAATATTCCCAACCTTTTTGTGGCATCCAAATCTGTCAAAGCAGTGGGAGAGCCTTGAATGTAACCACACATTAAAAAGAAATCCACCTTGCCTCCAGTGAACATGCTTTTCAGGAACCAATATATGCATAAGCACTCTGTTTAGGTGTTCTGTTTATTATGAAGCTCCAAAAATCCCTCCATAAAGGGGGGGTTTACCACAATAATCACTCTTATTCTCCACCTTCTCCCTGCTTCAAACCTCATTTATAGCCTCCCATGCCCCCATCCAGAATCACTCCAAATCTGTGCAAACAAGGAAATGCTCCCATTTCGAAGAAAAGATGCATGAAAAGATGCGTGAGCCTCTGTGACACAATGCAATTCAGGAGGTGTGGAAATCTCCACTCCTTAATCCAGAAATCAGTGCTGTGGAAAGAGGGATTTGGGGCTGTCACTGCTAAGCTCCTTGTCCCTGATGTATTATTGGAGCCGTGGCATAGAGGGGGGGAACACTGGGAAGGAGGATGCGGCCGCTCGCTGCATTGTAAACACGTTTCAGCGTTGGAGAAAATAACGGGAGTATCCAGGAGCGGCGTAGGAAGAATGATGGCATCGACGGCGGCGGGACGCTTATCTCTGCGCCGCATCTGCAGCTCCGACTGCAAACGGAGGCGCGAATATACGGTGTACGCTGGTGTCTTGGTTCAGGGAAAGTGGGGAATGCAAATTTACAATAAAATGTAATAGTTTTGCATGTTTTATCATCTTTTCTACAGCACTAGAGGAGCAGAAACACCTCGACGTCTGCTGCTAATGAACTGAGAGGTTCACATTATTTGTGATACAGTGCCTTTAAACTGCAATCAGATGTTGAATACATTATATGAGATGTAAATCTGTAAAAATATTCTGGTATTCTTTTTGGAAAACTAGGTGTCACAGATGAGCTGCAGCCGGGTAACGGTTCGAAATAGGGCTTGAGGGATTCTGCACGCGGGAGCAATGCATAAGACATGAGCTATGTTAGGGGGGTGAGTGGGTCGCAGCTCCAACCCCGTTGCTATTCATAGACCCTGCCGATAACAGGTTGACTTCTCTGGGAAAAGCAGCAGGCAGGGGCGAGGCGGGAGGGAGGGAGGGGGGGGGAGGGTGTTAGACGAGAGACAAAGGAGGGAGGGCGCAGGAGAATTCACCTGTGGAAAGAAACCGAGATAGAAAGGAGGATGTTTTGGGGCTGAAACGTGAAGGAAAAGGAAGGATCTTCTTCGCTGCTCCTCCAGGAACCAAAATACACTTGAGATGAGGCGGACTCGAGGCCTCTTCTGCCGAGGCGGCCGCCATGTGGCCCGGCGTGACGAACTACAATCCGCGTCGTCCCTGCGACTGCACCCGTCCGTCTGCAAGCAGCAATTTCACACACGTTCTCACGCTCCGATCTCAGAGCTGAAGAAGTGATGGAGAAAAAAAAAAGAGAAAACAGGAAGTCTTTCCGTCTGTCCAGCATCGACAAGCCGAGCTGTCATTCCTCCTGTTGGTCGGTTTCTGATCAAATTTATGTCACTTTTGAATGCAATGCTGTTACTATATTTATATATATATATATATATATATATATTTAATGTGGTTGTCCTGGTAAATGATCCGAGTGCTTCTTCCACCTCCAGTGTGCCTCCATTACCAAACATGTAATCAGGAAGTGCTGGAGATTGGGACTTTGGCAATGCCAAGAACCTATTATCATTCTAACCAAACGACTGCTGATTTTGCCCAATGTTTTTTTTTTTTTTGGAGAGGGGGGGCTCCCCCAACTGCTTTACTTCAAAATCACAGTGTCCGCGTTCTCCCCAAACCGAGGAGCTCTGCCAACCTAGCCGAGCTCTCATGCCAAAGGAAATGGCTGCCTCTAATTTAGCTGAACCGGCCGCATTCCTCGCCTAAAACAAAGCCGTTGCTGTTCACCATATTAAGGCGATCTTGCAACAGATACCAGCTCCATGTTGAAATGGACTCTAATCCCTCTTTTCACGCTGGCCTCTTGGTCCTCATCCAGTCGCACCAGAAACTGACGACTTGAACTCCCCCGGGCGTACACGCTCTCAATTCTTTCCCCGGCCTTTCATAATAATAGCGATAATGCAATTTTATAAATAACACATGTTTCATTAAATACAAATCTCAAAAGGGGGACATTTGTGGAGAGAGCCACGCTGTAATTAAAAGCAGGTAAAAACAACAGGGGAAGGGGGCAACGATGTAAAGCAGCGGGATGAGAATTAGCGGTTAGCGACTTGGAAACACGGCGATAATTTATAAAGGAACGCTGAGGGATTTCTTTAAAGGAGTCCAGTGCCTGACGTGCCTTCAGGTGGTAGGGAAGTGCGTTCAATAGGAACAAAGCAGCTCTTCCGAAGGTCCGACCCCCCCTCCCCTGTGGTGCATGTGAGATCTAGAGGTCTGGAGGATTAGACCGGACGCTCAACCTGATGGTTTTAAGTTATTTTCCTCATGTTCACCTTCTCATTCGCACTCCTCATTTCCCTTCCCCTCTCCTCGCTCACCCTCTCCCTCTCTCTGCCTGAGCCTGCCCTGACCCAGACGTCTGTTCCCTGTCTGAGCTGCTGCCAGATTCCTGCAAGGGGAGGAATGCACAAGAGGGCCACGCCGAGCCACAATTAACATTTCGCCCGGTGCTGCGCCCACACCTATGCCGGGGCGCTTAACGATGGCATATTCATGAAAAGCAAATATTTGCACGGGGAAGCTGTCTCCCAGCGACCAGCGAGGAAGAAAAGGGAAGATAATTGAAAGGCGCTCGCGGCAAAAAAAAAAAAAAAAAAAAAAAGAGCGAGAATGAGAGATTAAAAAAAGAAAAAAAAAAGAAAAGGGAGCTGAGATAAATTGAGGGCCAGGCTTTAAAGAGACGTTAGTAGTGAGAGGATTCCCTGTGAGGAGTGTGTAGTGACAAGAGAAAACCCTCTCAGTGGGGGACGGCGGCGCATGCAGAGAGGGCACCAGCAACAGTCCTGGCAAATCAGAGTCGGAGAGGGGAGGGGAAGGAAGATGGTGTGTGTGTGTGTGTGTGTGTGTGTGTGTGTGTGTGTGTGTGGGTGACAGGTAGCGTGGAAAGAAAATTTGAGCAAAAAAAATAAGATACAATAAAACAGAGATAACTAAAAAAAGAGAATTTCACAGTTGACAAAGGATAGAGAGGAGGAGAGATGATACACTGACGGTTTTCCAATAGGAGCAGACTGCATACGTCCTCTATTTCCCCAAAGAACATCCCTCCCTACTGCTGCCCCCAGCTGGGAACGCACACACACATGCATGCATGCACACACACACACACACACACACACACACACACACACACACACACACACACACAGAGCAGGGCTGTTTGGTTGGGGGAGGGGAACGCCGAGATGCAGGGGAAACGGCGAGGGATGGTGATGGAGAGGGGAAAGAGAAGAGCAACATGAAGAGGAGGAAGGGGAAGAAACGACGGGATTGGAGGACGTGGAAGAGGAACAGAATGAGCGAAGGACAGAGGAGGTGGAATGAAAGAAGCAGGAAAATCCCCTAAAAAAAAAAGAATGAAGGAAAAAAAAAATATACGTGGCATGTCCGTGTGCACCTCCACCTGCACTGCATCGCTTACACTGTAAATCACCCACCTGACTCAGCATCTGTCAGCACACACACACACACACACACACACACACGCACACACACACACACACACACAATTCCAGCAAAATCCCCCAGCAGAGAAGTAATTCAGGAGTCAATAACGTGGTACACATGCACCCCCCCACACACACCATCCCCCTTCAAGTACTCTCTCTCACACACACACACACACACACACACACACACACACACACACACACACACACACACACAGTCCTAAACGAGACAGCTGGAGCTATCAAACCAAAGCCTGTGAGAGCCAGCTTTCTTCAGATGGATTTGAGATGTGGGCTTTACCGTATCATCTGCCAGCACGCTGCTGGGAATGAGACGTCACGTTCATAACAGCCTCCTGCCTGGCAATTATCTCTCTCTCTCTCTCTCTCTCTCTCTCTCTCTCTCTCTCTCTCTCTCTCTCTCTCTCTCTCTCTCTCTCCCTCGCTCTGTCTCCCCTTCAGTGGGGGGGGATGAGTGGTTTCAATTACGTGCAACAAAGACCAAATTAGGCACCTGGCAATTTCAATATGGCCTCTTTCTCCGTATTAAGTTGACAGGATGTGGTTTTGATGGGTAGGAAACGTGGTCGCTTGCACCTCGGTCTCATGGATGCTAACATGCATTTGGTTGCAGGTAATAAAAACATTGTTTTCGATTTGACGGACAAGCAAAAAAAAAATATATATATATATTAAAAAAAAGATCACATTTCTTAACCGTGCAGGAAAAATGGCCAACAATGAGCACAGGTTCAAAAAGAGTTGTTTTTTGGGTTCTTATCAAAGAAAAGCAAACACTGCACATTCCATTATGCCGGTCACACAAAGGCTCAGCAGCAGGCCGCGATCGATCCTCCCTCCGCAGCTTCGAGGGCACATTGAGACTCTACTCTCATTGACTACTTTGCAATCAATAGTAGCTGATTACCGGCTGCAGAATCTAGCTGGGGTATCTGACGCTGCCCTGCTTGGTTTCACACCACAGTGAACATGCAAATGCAACCAGTTGCTCTCGACCCCCCTGCAGAAATAGCTACAAATGTGTGAATGCAGGGTTTTTTTTTTTTTATGTCCTTTTTTCCTTCAAATTTAGTTGAGCACCGTCCACCCGTAGAGCTCGCCATTATCCCCCGACACCCTATTTGAACACAGCGAGTCAAGAATGGAAAAATCAACTCTTCATCGTGTATGAGTGTGCACTCAACCGTCCCCTTTTTTCCATCTCCATGTATGGTGCTGCAAGCGTAGCTGCGGAGGGGACCTTCCTCTCGGTCTCTGCACCTCGCAGGCAGCTCGCCGTCTGCACGCCTCTAATCCACTGAGCTGCTGAGGCAAGAGTGCTGACGGTGCCCTTTCCCAGCGACTATCTCCTAATCCAGCTGGCTGCGGGTCTGGGAGTATAATCCCGGATTAGGAACTCCTCCCCACGGAGCGACCATAGGGTCCCTCGTGGGGTGGGGGGCCCTCCCGTCACAGTCAGCTGTGCCTGAGGCGCAGCTGACTGTGCCTTTCACACCGCGAGAGAACAGAACGGCCGATCCCCTCCAAAAAACAGGCAAACAGTGTCTGATTAGGTTTGAATTGCATCAAACCTCGCCTTGTCGCCCTGAGGGGAGCCGTAGCGCTTATTGGAGATGAATAATGGCAAAGAGGGATAATAGTGGATGGGCCCTTGTGATGTTACAAGTGCTTTTCATTTGAGGTGACAAGGATTTTGGATTCAATAACGGGGGAAGAACTGAGCCCCCAATGAAGCACTTTGTCAGCACAGGATACACTCTAATTGGCGCATTGTTGGAGATGACAGCTATTGTCTTAATGAGGACCTGACACGTGTGTGTGTGTGTTCCCATTTTAACCTTCCTCAACACAAGTGTTCTCAACAGAAAAGAAGCCACGTACACAGCCACACAAACAAGGGTGAACGTGAGAAGATAGAAAGGTTGAACCGGCGCTCAATGGATCCACAGAGCCAGGAAGAACTCATCACTCAGGCGTGGTTATGAGACATTTCAGACATCGACATACTTCTGCCATGAGTTCAATAACAAACAACGTTGATGTTCCACAAATACATGAGGTTTGGAGACGCAGGGCGACTACAAACGCGACCAAACCGTCTACTGGGAAGCCACAAAGATTCTCCAGACAATAATAAGGGAATAAACAAGGGAGGCATCGTGATGTTCTGACCGAGGTGAGATGCGTCAGAGCCACAGACTCAAAGTAGAAAGAATAAGTCATCCACACCACGAGCAGCTGAGTTGAGATACATATTAAATAACAGCAGAGTTCCAATAGCCGTTTCCATCATCTCCCATGTTGAAATCGATGACCGGCTGCCAAGCAAGCACGTGGATGCAATTAAATACAAACAGACGATGCCGGTCAGGGGAAGAATTATCCGGCGGGTCAATAGAGAATTTGTATTTCAGTCGGCGTATTAAAAGATTGATCCGGAGGCCCGGGAGTCAGGATATGGAGCGTTATTATAAGCGCGGCCAGATGATCAGTAATCAACAGGCCACTTTCATCTGCACACGTGATGTCCTCCCTCGGCACACAATCACCGGCGTATTTACCTGCACGGACGCCCAGGAGACACTGGAGCTTGCGTCAGTGCACACGTCCCTCAATCCCAGCGAAGCACAACAGGGGACAGCAGGCTTAATGCACCGAGGGTGTGTGGCAACATCACTAATGGTTGTCATGGCGACTTTTACCTCCAGGCATTTGTCCACTTTTGTCTCAATACAAACTTCAATTCTCTTGTTCAGTTATCTTATTGTTATCTTATTGTCTCTTATTGTCATGAAGTTGAGTGAAAAGATGAAACCCAGAAACTTTGTCCACCTCACATTTCTTTCCTGATAGCCAATGTTCCTACTGAAGACACAAATGTCCCATAAATATATGGTTTTATTCTTTAAAGGGCATTTCCCAGTCTTAGTAAATGCTGCTGGAAAATTGTGCATTAGTTGGAGATGATTAGATGATGACGCTGACATTTTCTACATATTTGTTATTAACAAAGCTCATGAAAAGACCAAGTTTTCAGGGAACTACTTTCAGGAGTGGATTAATACATGCAGGACGGTGTGTGTGTGGGACTACACGTTAATCATGCCCAACATTGAGCTCTATAGCACAGAGGAACAAGATTGGATGAACAGAAAGTACTTGTTAGTGGATCGGTCCATTGTTTGTTTTAGTCTTTTGATAATCAGGAAAATATAGAACATCCCAGACACAAAAAAGCATCAAAAGTAAAGCTCCAGTAGAAATGAGGAGCACGGGGCGTTCCTGCAGTGTGTGATGGAAGCACTGTGTCGACAGCCTTTGCCTTCACACTGCTCAATTCCGTTAAATAAGGTAAGTCATTGTTGGGGATAATGGCTTTTTTGGCAGCAATATAAAAGGCCATGTAAAGAGAAATGAAATATCTTTCCCGAGAGGAGTTCAGAACGCAAAAAAGCACACTTTCAAATCTATGAATCATAGAGCTTTTATATTAGGAGAATAAATGCAAAGCTGTTCTTAGTCATTCACTTCCTCCCTTGTTCTGCCTCCAACAAAATATGCAAACACACACACACACACACACACACACACACACACACACACACACACACACACACACACACACACACACACACTACTCACACACACACATACACACGTTTCTCACACACACACACACACACACACACACACACACACACACACACACACACGTTACTCACACACACACACACACACACACAATGTTTCTCACACACACACACACACAATGTTTCTCTCTCACACACACACACAATGTTTCTCTCAAACACACACACACACACACACACACACACACACACACACACACACACACGCCCACAATGTTTCTCTCTCTAACACACACAAAATGTTTCTCACACACACACACACACAAAATGTTTCTCACACACACACACACACACACATTTCACACACACACGCCCACAATGTTTCTCTCTCTCACACACACACACAAACACACACACACGGTGTAAACCAATTGCAGAGTTAACAAGGTGCATACCGCGCTCCCCAATCCATCACAACACCTGTGACACATCTCAGAAGCATTCCGCGTGGCGACGACTCAAAACGAGCCGTGAGCGCTAAAAATACACAGAGAGTCAGAACATATATCTTCACCCCCGTCACCCTCAATCCTCCGACTACCAGCCCCCCCCCCCCCCCCCCAATCACCACCCTCCGGTGGCCTGCAGCTATTCTGAAAAAATGCAATGCTTCATTTTCATTTCAATCTTCCACATGATATAGAGCACGGCTGACTCCTTCACCTAAACGCCGCCGACAGTTGAATAGAGCGCACACGAGAGAGAGTGACTATTGTCATGGTAAGAGGCCGAGTCAATCTATTTGCATTCGAGGGTGAAAAGACAGATCTATTTCTGCGTCTCCTTACATGAATAGAAAGAGGGGAGGTGGAGGATAGAGACGTTGAGCACGGGAGCAGCGATCTGTGCGCGTCACACTTGATCACTTAGTACGTGTAAAGGTATCAGTACCTGCAAGCAGATTTACATTCTACATTCTTTCAGCATTTGTGAAGATGAAGATAAGCAAAGCAGCGTGGCAACAAGTCAGACAGCAGATTCATTCTCGTGGCCTCGAAGCGGTATCTCAGTACAGAAGAAGGCACGGCATTAAAGTGTTCTTCTATAAAGGCGGTGGACTTGCAAGAGGCAGATTCTCTTCATAATAGGGTCACGATCAGTGCGGTGCAGGTTGAGACTTCCTGACAAACCCATGTCGCCAAATGACAACATGGGTTTGTGGGTTTTTAATTTCCTCCTCTATTTTTTTTTTTTTACTTTACCTTGTTGTTGTTTGCCTCCACCAACCAGTCATGTTGCAGCACTATATCATTTCTGTGAAATTGTCATAATTAGCATATGAACATTGTGTTTTTTTAAAAAAGGTCCCAGTGATGTATAACCACTAAAGTTTGAGCTGAATTAGATGAAGTTACTTATTATTGCATTCGCCAGAATGGACCAGATAGGACAGTATATGTACCCATGGGTGTCTAATAGAACAAATTATTTATTGACATATTATTTATTAGAATTAGAATTCAACTGTTGAATGCTTTTAATTACGTTTTCAATGTGTGTTTTTTCTACATTTTTGTTTCATATGATGTCGCCGACACTATTTCCTATCAGCTGCAATGAAATGGCAATAAAGCATCACAAAATGTTCTGGTCAAGCTCAGGATGTCCAGTACCTTTTATGACTATTAAATTGACTTTAATGTGTAAAATTGGCCGAGTCCCCCTCTTAATGCATCTCTCCCTGATCTATACGTAACGCAATATACCGGAGCCCTTTTATTGGAATCTGATTCAATAAACTCTGAATCTCTAGAAATGAACGTCAAGAGGTAAAAAGGGTTTGCAGCTTTGAAACGGAACATAAAAGAAGTCAATTCTGGATATATAATGACAAATGATGACACGCATCCAAACTGGAAATAAGCATTAAAAATCAGACACTATCTGTACCCCAAAGAAAGCCCATTAACACCTCCAGAGGGTAGAGCCCAGCCCCCTCTATAAACAGCCCAGCCGGAGGTCCATCCTAATGGGCTAAGCTCATTCCCAGCCTGGCCTGCTCCAGGTGTAGAAGCAGAGCCCTGTAATTGATAATTAGGGGGCAATAACCCAGTGTTCAATGCAGGCCTCGCGACAGGAGAGTGGCCAGGCCCCACAGAATGGAGGTGGAGGGCTGCAATCCAAACAGGGGGAGGGTTGGTAGGGGGTTAGACTATAGAAAGAGCTGGTGTGTTGTAATAGGATGTGTGTGATGCACATGTAACTGATAGTGCTCATGCAG
This sequence comes from Eutrigla gurnardus, assembly GCF_963514095.1. NCBI lineage: Eukaryota > Metazoa > Chordata > Actinopteri > Perciformes > Triglidae > Eutrigla > Eutrigla gurnardus. The sequence goes on from NC_139931.1 coordinate 7,852,917, forward strand.
TATGCGGTTGCAACACGCCGAGGACAACAGGTCGGGCATTTCATTTCCATGCATTCATTTCTAAGTAACTGTTGGACCGCAGATCCAATCAATCATAAAGGATGACTCAAAATTATCTAATCTAACGGCGTGTAGAAATAAGCAAAGCGCCTTCAACGAGCCGTAGACTTTACAACAGGGCGATGTCGTTTTTTTTATGGCGTTCACTGAATCCACGTGTCCGTCGTCCACATGTTCCAGCCGTTTAGCTCCTCGTGTGGAAAAAAAAAAAAAACCCTCAGTCACTCACGACGTAAAGAGGCCAAAGATTTGAGCGATGAGAAGTGGCAATTTCATTCATTTATGCATTTATCGCCATTTCCACCCTTTATCTCGTTTTCTGCTATAGCGAGGCATTAGCCCTCAGCGAAGCCATCAATCAGGGGGCTAATGGGTCGTAATTGGAGGCAGGCAGACCTCAACATCAGAGGCAGCGGGGTCTCTGGATAGCAGCACCAGCACACGTACAGGAGAGAATTGCTTACAGTGGATTAGGTCCATTGTAAGCACATCTCTCTGGGCGATCTTAGGGGGTTCAGGTTAACATAATCCCCAACTCATTTTCCCACTGAAACCCATGATACTCATTCCGGCAAAGTCTTGCACTAATTAACAAGGTTAATATAGAGAGTATTAAACCGAGAGAAGAAAGAAATTAGTCTCACACACACACATCTGTTCAGTCTGGATTCCCAACAGATGCATGTTTTGGTCTTCCAGAGAAAAAAGGGTTCTATCTGTGTTTTTCTTGGAACCGGTCTGGTTCTGAGTGACTTAACCAGAATACCTGCGCTGCCAGACCCATTCCCCGAAGACGACTGTCAGCCCCGGGTCCTCCTTTCGCTTCCAAGGAGCCAGCCGCCCGACGACGGCGTCTGATGCTATCTTCACAGCTGTCTGTGACAGTCAGTTGATCGCTGTCAAAGGCCTCAGCCATCACACACACACACACACACACACACACACACACACACACACACACACACACACACACACACACAAACAGCCACAACAAGCAGCAGAGACTGATAAGACCGTGGGTTAAACTCTGGGAAACACACACGTCTGCTTTGGTGCATTTTCTCATGGGAAGACCTTATTGTTTGTCAGAAAACTGGAAATCTCCTGCGAGGCAGAATTCAAACCTCGTATTTGTCATAAATACATAAAGGAAGGCACGGTACAAACAACAGTTTCTTGTTTTATACTCGCTGCTTAGGAGACTTTAGATTGGAAGTAGCATGTTAAATGAAGGGTTCACCCGAGAATTGAATTTCCGACTCTCCTCATATGACGTCAGCAGCACGGGACAAATCCTGTGGCAGCTTCATTATTTACAACTTCCTGATCTGAGATGTTTGAGATATTAAAGGCAAAGTGTTTCAAACTGACATTCTGGGTGGACTGAAACCCGGCATACCCGGAGAAAACTTCTTTAGAAAGCTTTCTAAAGCTCCTAGCATCACACAGCGCCCGCTATTAGCAATGAAACACGGTCAAACTTTAAATAAAATAAATTACAACGGCGCAAAACTGTGTTCTCTAAAATTTCCACAAGGCTTGGAGACTTTATCGGTGGATTTTCGTTACTTACAGTTATGCAGCGAAGCTTGGGCCAACGTCAACGTGAAGCTAGCAGCCATCTTAGTCAAGTTTGACTGACCTGCAGCGCGGGAGCTCTTGCTGCTCATTGCCCCCTGGTGGATGTACAGAAGAACTGACACCAACAAGCATTATATCATTCGATTCAGTTTGCGAAATCTGTTGATGTCCCATAAACCACTGGGGGTCCTTCCATCCTCCGTGTATCTATCTGCCTTTATAACATGGAGCTTTTCAGTCATATATGAATATTGAGCAGTATGTGTTTATTATATTATTCATATTTGGGGTGATTTATGATATTTGTAACATGGCTAGTTGGAAATAGTGGTTTGAAGCAGAACTCCCAGTAAACACCATATAAACAGTGAAGATGGCCAAAACATGGAAACCGTTTGAGTATGTGTTCATGAACTGCATCATAAATTATGTATTTTAGTGTATTTTGTTAGTTGTAGTACAGAGAAGGAGAAGGCATTCAGTTGCATGGGATTTTGGTTATAATGGTGATATTACCTTATAAAAATTTAATAGGATAAAAAGCTTCTTATCTTTCAAAAGAGACTAGAAATATGAATATAAATCTTGCAGCTATTCCTGAATCCTTATATATTTTGATATTCCTTTGTTTTAATTGAGTTAGCTGGTTTCTCAAATAAAAAAGGTTTGGTAACTGTAGAAACAAATAGACAGTAAAACAGTAGAAAATATCTTTATGTCTGCAAAGTAGGGTGAATGTCCATGAATTATGGCATATATCATTGCATTTCATTTTTATTTCATAAATGATTGTGGTTATCTTCCAATATTCATCCTGATCTCCGTACGTTAACTTCATAAATTACAAAACAATACACAGAGAGTTCCCGCTATCACTTGAGCCATGTTTAATGATGAAAAATATTGGTGGCGCTTCTGTAAATGCAGCATCGTTTGACTTGTTATCAGATCACAATCAGAAGTCGTTTATTGTCAGAAAAGGCCTTTAGAAATCGCATGCTTGCTACATTTTGTTGTTCGGTCAAACATGTTCTAGAACCGTTTCCTGAAAGTACGCCGGTGTTTTTTAGTAATACCAAGAATAAGAAGAATAGGCTCTTTTTTTTCTCTGAGATGTGTACATTAATACATAAACATATCATAGAGATCAACAGCAACATCGTACATTCGGTGGTGACGGATCAAATCCCCTACAGGAGTAGTCATTGATTAGGCTCGTGACTTACGGTGCCTGTGTAGACAAAGTGATTTCAATGAGGATTTGAATAAAATTCATGAGCACGCACGCACACGCACACTTCGATTACATTCCCCATCATGCATCTGTGACTTTGCTCATTTCAACGCAGCCACCCAATCTTCCAAACTCTGCGGGCATTTCCAGCAAGCAGCTGCACATGATAACTAATAGGGAAAAGGAGCAGTTATGAATGTCATTTGCAGAGACTGCTCGCTGAGTGAGAGAGCAAGAGACCACAAGAGAGATGGAGCGAGGATGGGGGGGGGGGGGGGGGGGATGATTGAAGGTCTTAATGTTACATTTTAGCAGCAATTTGAAGATGTTTTCAGCCCCAAGAGTGTCACTCAGAAGCTCTCAAGGAAAAGCCTCAGAGTGGAGACCATCTTTACATCTGGGACGTTGCAAATCACAGAGGCGAGATCACTGCATATCCCTGTGGGAAGCTTAAATCCTCCCGTTCTCTTCATCTCTCCCGTATTTTCTTTTCTCTTAAGAGTTACTTTTCTTCCCTTTTTCTCCCCATGATGACTGCTATAATTAAAGAGACTGGACAGGGGAGGGGAGGGGAGGGGGGGGGGGGGGGGGTCTATGGCTGTTCTCCAACTCATTACCAGATGTTTAGAGGTCACTCCAGTTTACACACACACACACACACGCACACACACACACACACACACACACAACTGAGTGAGAATAAGCACACACACACAAAAAAACCCCAAAAAAACTGATACATTCATGTGGACTGATTCTTAGTGTTGATAGCGTGTCATTCATTTTTGGGTGAAAGTGGAGAGAACGCTGGACTGTGCAGACTATTTTTCACAACTCTGTCTAAACATGGTGCAACACAGGAGAAAAAAAACTTCAAGGAAAACAAGAAGCTGTCCATTTTTCTGTCAGGATAAAATAAAAAAAACACGATGGATGCTTGCTAATCTTTGGCAGACAGCGTATCTTACCAACGGTGAAGTGTAAATGGTTCTATTGCCCATCAGGTAATATGAACGTTTGTGTTTGACTTTTATCAGAAGGAAACATAAGCCTGGCTTCCTCCTGCCTGTCGGGAAACACCATTATAACGGAGGGAAATTAGGAAAATGTTCCTTTCCACAATCTGATGAGAAAATAAGCCGAGCCCTATCGTGAGGTGAGGGTTTGTCATGTAAACACATTCTCACTTCTGTTCCGGGCTTGAGTGTTTTTCCAACAAACAAGTCGTGCCCTCTATATGTCAAGAATCGCTCATGCAAGGTTATAGTATTGCTAAATATTTGTAACTGCTGATATAAACACAAACATTCACTTGTTTTTGAAAATTAAATTAAACAAAAAAGAAATGCATTATAATCACATTTGCAGCCTTCTTTGTTAGCACAGAGGGTTTCGGATGTCAAAAAAAAAAAGAAAAAAGTCCTGCTCAGACTTGAGATATGCACGCCATTTGATATTCACACAAATATTCCAATCGTGAGAACACAGCAACATTTTTTAAAAGTTCAAGTCTTTGTGAATGAATCTCCAGTTTCATTTGACCCCCGGTCAGAGTCTGCACGATTTCGGGCCGGTTGCCTCAGACCCTGATGTGACCCCTGTCCACAAAGCCCCTGGAAGCATGCCAAGCCAGCAGCAGACTCGACCTGAAGTAGCTCCAGACCAACAGAGCGCCTGGTGATTGCCCGCTCTGCCCCACGAGGAAAGCAGCCTCTTGACTTCTGGCCCGTCCAACAGCAAACCGTCCTCGCTGCGGCTTCATGTGATGCTGAATGTTGCAAAGAACATTCTTGTAAGGCAGTGTTCCACGTTGCACAGTTGTGGAAGGATCAAGTGACCAACATCCTCGTTAAGATAGGGAAGCAAGAAGCAGGGACTCTGGGGAGAGGAGTCAGAGGGCGGCAAATAGTTCAGGAATCCCAGCAGATGGATCCAGACCTTTACCGTACCAACGTGAGCCAAGACCAGCAAAGCTCCCCACAGCCTTCGCCTCAGGACTGTTTCCGGAAGGTGAAAATATCCCGGGCTTTGGAGCCTTTCTTGCCCTCCGGTGGAGGCGTGGGGGCGGGGTTTGGTGATGGTGTGGAGGACAGGGAGGGCGAGGAGGGCTGGGGGGTGGAGGTGCCGCCATAGGGGCAGCTCTGTGAGTCTGGGTGTTCACCCGAACACTCCACCGTGGGGATGTAGCGGCTGTCCCACATCCCCGGGCCACACAGTTTACAAAGGTCATGCAGGCTGCATGGGATTCTGGGTAGCAGGCGGAACTGGTAAAGAAGGCTCCGGGCCTGTAAGAGCAGGGCGAGAGTGGTAAGATGAACTATGTGAAAGATTGAAAGGGAATTCGGATTAACAATAAAACGGAAAAAGTCAGGAAAAGCAGTTGGTTGCAGATAGCAAACATAGCGCATTAAAAACATTTAAATTAATGAACACCCTTGACTTTGGTAGCAAAACAATGTCAAGGTCGGCATTGCGGCGTGAAAGCTCCACAGTCGGATGCAAAAATCTCAGGCAACAACAAAAAGGAGTTCATGCCAGCTGCATGCTAACGTGAACTCACTGCCTGTGGTTGCAGCAGTACGAACACAGCATCCATAAACATGAGGACGCAGTAGCAGGGATGCAGATCATAAATCGTCTGCATGGCACGGCATCCCGTTTAGCACCTCAAGGCCTCCGGGGGCAAAGCTACAGTCTGTCAGAGCCGTTTGCTGCAGCATCAGACAACAAGCCGACTTGAATTATATGCAACGCAGGAATTATTACGAGCGTGATGATAAACCACCGATTATTAAAATATTTAAAGATGAACGACAGCACTTTACTTTGGTGCGTGCGCAGGTGACGTAAAAAAGGCAAGGAAACCCTGAGAATTGACGGTACCTTGCGTAGCACCAGCTCTCCGTTCATGTGCATGGAGAGGTTGCTGAAGTGGAGCAACATTTGGTCCGTGGCGAGCTGCTGTTCCGTCACATCCTCCCCGTAGAGAACGATGATGGCCACACACAGGAACAGATGGAAGTAGTCGGTCTATGAAGAGAGGGAAACGGGTCAATATGGGAAAACAAATGCAAGAATATTCTTTTTTTTTTATTTTTATTTATGACAGCATGCAGTTAGATCTGCGTATTTAGTTGTGCCCTTGCTGCGGGGTACAGTGTGAAGGTTGCAACAGAACGAGGAGAGACAAAGAACAGACATGCACAAAATGCAAATTCACCGTGAAACCTGAATAGATGCAAATCATGAGGGTATATTATCTGGTGAGCTTAAAGCTAGGAGGGGAATTAAGCGCTTGTTCAAAAAAAGAAAGCATCGGTTGTCTTTCCGATGCAGTGGAGAATCTATTGCGACACAATACAACGTAACCTCTGCTTTTCGGAAAAATCAAATACTAATCAGGGATCGTTGCTTTTGACCCAGCTGGTGTGTGACATTCAACCGTCAAAACTGTGGTTTCATTCTGCTGCTATCTCCTCCATCGGCACCTGTAGCTGAAGATCAGATCATCTAGCAGGAGTCTGAACACATGACACGATGCAGGAAGACGTGCCTTTTTTGTTTTGTTTGATGGCTGCACTATCTTTGAAGCAGTGCACAAGAAAGGCCACATTACTGTTAACAGTTGTCTTCCTTTTTGCAACGTACATTTGTAAAGTTGTGATACATTAAAGAAGCATATAAAACATGTTTTTTTTTTGATGTGTTGAATCTCAGCTGAAAGGATCACTAATCACTGTTGACTTCAACCATGAAAACCTTCAAAACCAAGACGTAATGGGACATTTAGGAGGATTGCGACAGACTTTAAAGGGATAACACAGACTCTTTATTGCAGAATGTTAACGGAGCATTTCTGCACGCCTCCTGGAAAAATCTACAATGTGGTGCAGTGAAACAGAATACAACCAGGCGCGTCCGTGCACTCACTTATTCAAAGTTTTTCTAACAAAAAAAAAAAACCTTGTGTATGCAAAAGGAGGCGTTTGGACTTTGCCCTGACCTGGTAGTGTGCCCAGCAGGCCTCCCACATGCGCAGAGCCTCGGTGTCGGGGAACTCTCGCTTGAAGCAGAGCAAGATCCAGCGGTGGCAGAAGAGCAGCTGGAGGCCGTCCTCCCCCAGCCTGGTCAGGTGCTGGTGGAAGCGAGGCAGCATGAGACGCAGCAGCTCCCGCAGATACATCTGGGAGGCGGGTCAGAGAGGGCACACGCCGGCTCACAAATACAATCCAACAGTTTCCACTGAGATTTTTGGATTCTTAGGCGGGGATTGTGCTTCTCCAGGCTGCATGCAAATCAACGGGCTGGGCAGGTTATTGATATGGTGGCATGGGATAGATTTTGGATATTGTAATATATGTTTTTGCCCAGCCCTACGTACACAGGTGACATTTGGACATGTACGTATTTGGGGTGTAACATTTGTGTCCACTATGAAGCAGCATCTGGTTTAGGAAACCACATTGTTGAGAAAACAGAAGTCAGGAAATCAACTCTTCCCCCCGATGACGGTGTAAAATCTGTGTAACACACTTGATTTACACCAAAACTCTGAAGAGAAGACTTCCCACCAGGATGTTGGATCAACCACACTATGAGTTGTTGAGATTTGGACAGTGTGTGCATTGGATCATATCCCCCTGATATTTGCCTGCACATCTTACCAGCTGCCTCTCCATGTCTTCATCACGCGGTGAGCTGATGAAGATGGTGTTCTCCATGAGGCCGACGAAGCACCAGAAGGTGTCGCTTTCGTCCTGGATTTCGGTGAGCAGGGGGGCCACCAGGTCAGACATGCCCTGGCAGTAACCCATGTCGGGATTAAACACTGCATAGTTGAGCAGAATCCGCCTGGGTCAAGAACAGCCACGAAACACAAAACAGAACATCTAATACAATATAGCAACAGAGTGTCATGAACAGCCTTCTTTATTTATTTTTTTTGTTGGCGTTTCTTATATATAAATGTTCACGACCCTGCAGCCCAGCCAAACCACTAAAAAGTAGGGTCCCGCCCAAACACTGAATGATCCAACATGTGTTTCAGCATTGCCGGTAATGCCCAGAAAAACATGAGAAGCCCTGCTTAAGCGGTTGCTATGCCAACTCCTCTGGTAACCAGGGAGCTAATTAATGATCTTTCTTGTCTCCCCCCCCCCCCCCCTTTTTTTTTTTGCATATGGGTACCACTTTGAAGTAAACTTCCCTGGCACTCCTCATGCATTAGTAAGGACTGTAAAACAAAGGCAAAACCCTGAGGACCCCTTTTTTTTTATTGTTATCAGTGGAATAGCAACAGTAAAAATAGATGTCATTGGGGAAACTGTGAGGTTTTCGGGAAGCAGACATGCAGCACAATAGATGTGAGATGACCGAAGGAGCATGAGGATCGCATGTGGACCGCCCTGGTCCAGGTCATATAATACGTAGACAAACACCAGGAGCTTCGGTGAGAGTCACTAAACTAATATGCTATTTAAATCCTCCTGCTCCTCGTTTAGAAAGCCATTAGCTCTGAGTATGCATCAAAAGTGCTCGACGGCTTAGTCAGAGTCAATAAAGCATGAAACTCATTTGCGGCTCCCTCAGGGTTCAGAATATGAAATGAGTAGGTATGCCTCGGCCTGAGGATTGGGAATGATGAGCATGGATTGAGAGAAGGTGAGGGCGAACGAGACCGAGATAGAGATCTGGAGTGTGTGGGCGGGACAAAAAAATAAAAAAAAATAAAAGAAGAGAGTGGTCTGACCTCATGATCTCCACATTTGGGTTATTCTCTCCTCTGAAGAAGTGGTTGCTGCGGTCTGTTCTCACCACGTCTTTATCCACTGTGAATTGGACCTTTCTCCAGAACTCGCTGTGCTCCTCGGGGCTCATGGACAATCTGAAAAATACACACAGGTGACGAGAGGAAAGGGAAAATTGAGATACATGCAGAAAAAAAAAAAAGTTTTAGGATTCAATCACAACAGATTAAAAATGAAGAAAGTTAAGAAAGTTTCTTCTCCACAATCTCTAAGGAAATTAAGGGAAAATGTATCGTTATCAAATAATCTTTACCTCAAATGTTACTCTGGTGTAAAGCGCTAATGGTTAGCTGCAAATGAGTAAAAAAAAAAAAAGAGAAAAAAACGTGGGGGTGGGCAAGCAGTGGACTGAAAGGGTATTTCACCATCAAGTGCTCCACCGGGGATAATACCACGACCATAAACCCCCCCGTCTATGCCTCTAAATGGTAGGGACTATATTAGCAGTGTACTCTGTGCATGGCACTAATGTACCCAAGTCCTAACAAGCAGCGGGGATTTAATTAACACTGTTTGTTTTCGACGCGGGCCCACCAGGAATAGTGAGCGCACACCTGATGCAACGCCACGCAACTGTTTAGTTTCAGTGCGACTGTGTGTTTGGAGCCGGTCTCATCTCAACTCTCTCAACCACGCTACTCAGGGCTTCTACGTGTTTATGTGGCTGAAGCAAGAATATAGCTTAAATATTTAGAAGGAACATAAAGGTTTTAGACTTTACCACTACCCTGGGTTTATTTCTACTCATTTTATTTCATATAGCATATAGAGTTAGTTGAAATGTATTCCTCACTGAAAGATGTTTAAACCTGAGACAATTAAGCAATTAATCCACTCAAAACACTTCCTTTTTCGAGCTTCGCCGCCGTTTTGTACACAGAATATCCTAAGATTTGGCTAATTGGTCAGATGACATTTTGCAGATATCTCGTTTCTGCAAAAGTGGATTAATGAACAAAGAGAATGTTACTGCCAAGAGAGAAGTGATTGTTCTCTTCTCTGAATAAAAAAAATAAAAAAATAGGGTTCGTTAGAATTTTAGTCACTGGTGCACCAAAAAGGAAATATAAGCACTTCCTCTTCAAAGCAGCCAGAAAGGACACTTTCCTGCATTGAGCATGTAGTCACATGATAATTAAAAATGTATTACCAACAAAAAAAACTTGACTTGCACACTTGCAAGAAAGATTATCTAAGGGCCGAAAAATATGGATATTCTTCATGCATTACATGAAATAGAGCCCAACCAACTGCATACTTTGTGATTAAGAAAGCCAGCTTATGCACAACCGTATGAACTATATAGGGTTGTTTTTTATGTTCTCTGTGTGTGTATTTGTAGGTTTTATTTATCTTTTTCTGTTCTTAATTACAGTGGAACACTATGAATATTATATGAACTAAAGAATAAAAAGGTTCTCATCTAAAGGCAGCCATTCAGCAGCAGTTTTCCCACAATGACAATAAAATAAATAGCCTTCACTGTCACTTTTCCCCATGATGTCTGCAGTTGTTACAGCTGCGCTGCTTCCCCTCTGCAGCTGCTTCGTTATCACAGCCGAGGGAAGGAGGCGAGGGTAGGAGGCGAGGAACAAAACCACAGACATGTATCCTTGCTCCTAATGATCAACCGGTGGCCCCGGGGTGGGGGGTGGGGGCGCTCTAGTCAAAATGGTCTTTAAAGGAATCCATATCAGAACCAGAACAAGGGCTCTAATTACCTGACTTGGAAAAGACCTTCTGACGTACTCGAAATGTTAATAGGCCAAACCTGTCCAATTATCATATTCATTACACTCAGAGACGTAGAAGGTGTGGAGACAAATAAAGACTCAGGGATGGGTTTTTTGATCTGATAACCGCTGACATGTTTTCTCTCCAGAGACCTTTTATTTCACACCCGGCACCTCCCTTTAACACTTCCCTGATTGTGCCTATTGATTGCTCAGCGCCTGCGACGAGCAGAGACAACAGACTCGCGTATGCTTTAATGTTTGACCGGCTGCCGCACACGTGACAGTTTAAACCTTGAAATAACTTTTTCACCTTGCGGCCATGAAATCAAACACACATCTACGTCGTTCCCCACCTCCTCTGCTGGATGTCGTGATAGTGGGTGCGTTTCTGCAGCCTCCAGGCCTCCCTCTCCTGAGAGGCGGAGTCATAGCTGTAGTAGTGCAGCAGGAAGGGCCACACCTCGCCACGGATGGATGGGTCGATGCCGCCGAAGAAGATGGCCTGGCGGAGAGTGGGAGGTGAACACAAAACGGCAAAACGGGGGTTGGAAGGCGTGCAGTGAGGGATCGCTTTTATGGTGAGAACACATCAAACTGTGCAGCCAACGGTGCAGATGACACCATCTGCTTGCTGAACTACAGATGTGTTATTTCACGAGGGCTGCAAAACCGAAACTCCTAAAAAAAACAAAACCCACACAAACACTGTATACTCTGCACTTCCAGCAAAAACAGTGCTCTTCTGTTCCTGCATCTGTGTGTTTACAGAGGAAATGTTCTTGCACACATTCTAACTGCCACTGAGTCATTTCAGCAGGATGGTAAAACCCACAAGTGAGTCAATCTCAGAGAGCTCAGATGACTCTCAGGGGGGGGGGCAGTGGCCAAGACCTCCCCTCTCATTAGTTACAGTCTGTAGGTGCTGATTCACACTGAAAGTTATACACCGAGGACTTCACTTTCAAAATGATTGTCAGTATGTGTGACTGAGAGCCAAGAAAATGTGAGGCCTGACTGTGTAACAGCGGGTGGGACTTTTTTCAAAAGGATCCCACAGGGATCGTAAAAACATGCACATGCACATACCTTGCGCAGCTTGTACTCCTCCTCCACCTGCCCACTGTGGTTGAGGTGACGTAGCCAGGTGGTGACATCCAGCCGCCTATAGAGCTTCTCCTCTGGGTGGGACTCCGACGACGGCAGGGTGGGCCTCTGAATGGAAAACTGCATGCAGGATTTCTCATCTGACACCTGAAAGAAATGTGGGCACAGAATGAACATTTGATTAGAAAACTAGGAAAAGAAAAGCTGAAAAAATTCCTTCGTTTCTCAAATAAAAACAAGCTGCCAAACAGGATTCTGGATTGCAACCCGACCTGGTCTTTAAGCTGAGTTTCCCTGCAGCATTTCCACTGTTGGAAGACCTCGGACAGCTTATCCAGACCAGCATGATGGAAGTGGAGGATCTTATATTGGCTCTCTCGGCTGGCAATCACCAGCTGGCCACTGGTGCAAGCCTCATCGCTGCAACGGCGTAATAAAAGATGATGACGAGCATTAAGATTTGCGAAGGAAATTTGAAGGAATGTGTTTATTAAAGCAGGCGTAAACAATTTTCACTCACTTAACTTATTCCTAATCGTATCCACAACTCATTTCCCATTAATTACCATAAAACAAAAAGCTAAAGCACATGGTGAGGCACAGTACCACGACATGGTGACCTCCCAGTGACCTTTACGCTGACCTGAAGAAGAGTCTCAGCGACCTCATGTGACCCAGGTCCACCCTGAAAACGCCACACAGCTGCTCCAGAGCCAGCACCTTCTGTTGCTCCTCCCACCGCGCGCCGTGCGACTGGCCGCCACTCTCTGAGGGGGCGTGGCTGTCCAGGCTAGAGGCGGAGCTCGCAGAGTGGGTCATGGACTCCTCGCACAGCTCCCTGACAAAAAGAAGAAACGGAAGAAAAAAAGATTACGTTTTTTGTGAATGAATTTTTTTAGCTTGACTGTTCTAAAGGGCACTGAGTCATGTTTTCCATTGAATCAAAAGGAATGAGACTGATCCCTTCCACAGGAAGAAAAAACCTCTCCTTTCCTGCTCCTCTCATTCAGAAACGGAGCCATTCTTCTACGTGGAACATTAATAATAAATACCATGTACACAGCGGCCAGCAATGTTTAGCCCGGTGATAATTGTACAGCCTTATAGGTCAGTTCTGCCCTGTTGTTTTGTGTCTCAGTATGGTTCCACCAAGAGGCTGAGAATGGCAGGAATGCATGGAGGCTTCTGAGGACACACACACACACACACACTCAAACACAAGGAAATCTGTACACACACAAATCACACTGTCTGCCGTCCAATTTCCCCTGTCATTCCCCCATGGCCAGCATGTTGTTCCCGGCACTGAAACCTGAGCTGAGGGTTCCTCTGCTGCAGCAGGAGACACACAATCACACACTACACACTTATGTACAGAGAAACACACGCAGACGACAAAACAAAGAACTGACCAAGTTGTGTATGTGGCCAACACAAACGCACCTCACACACACACACAAGTTTTTCCAATCAAAAGAATCAGTGGCTGGCATGTTCAATGTCTTCCTCTCTCCCTCTTTAACACACACACACACACACACACACACACACCGACACACACCGACACACCGACACACACACACACACACACACACACACACACACACACACACACACACACACACACACACACACACACACACACACACACACACACACACACACACACACACACACACACACACACACACACCGACAGCCACACACACACCGTAGCTAATGACCATAATGCAGTCTCAAACACGTCCCGAGACATGTTAATGCTGAGAAACAGGCCAACACAGAAATGTGTTAAACCCAATGACATTTGAGAAGGAGACGTCTACATGAAGTTATTTCCTTACTACCAAAGACACTTATCTAAATCATTTGTAAAAATGTGTTCATATATATTTAAAAAAAATGATACAAGAGCTGTTTTTTTTGCGTATGAATTAATGTGTCAATATAAAAATATCCTTTTTGTAATTTAACACAGGGAACAATTTTACAGGTGAACACAAAAGCGGCGTGTTGGTGTTCCTTTGAAAAGCCGAGGCAGGCCCAAGTCTAATCTCTTACACCCTGAATCAATCAGGTCTGGCTAATCATTTCCCCGTAAGCAGATGGGGAAATAACAAGGCTGATCAATCCAAGCTGCACAGCTTCCTCTGCTATCTGCTGATTTATTGCTCTCGGGTCTCGTGTATCACACCACCAAACCAGACCGTGGACTACGAGACACTGTACTCGCCGTTTTATAACTCCAATGGCTGTCAAGCTCCGCCGTGTTAACAAGGCCTGTGAGCCCGTTTCCTTCATTCCTATTACATGTATTTCTCTGCATATGAATAAAAGTGTACATATGTGGGGAGGAAGCATGTGATTCGTGGCATTAAAACGCGGATCCAGCCATAAACTGTACACGTGTACGTTATGTAAACAAGGTGTTTTGCCACAAGCAGCATGTCCCACCAGGGCCAGGTGGAGATAAAACTGCCCCGAGGCCCTTCATAACACCTCTCCTCCCTTTGCCCTGGGGGAAGGCGCTGCCAGGTCACCCTGAGAACCAGGACCAATGCTACGGGCCTCCAGGGACTCCCAGGCCCTTCAACTAATCCTTGGAGGGACGAGGGGAGGGCTACGGGTGAAGTGGGTTCTCGCCCACACAGGAAAGTGAACAGTTTGGAGTTCGGAGAAAAACATCTGACGTTATTTTTTTTGTTTTTGTCTTATTTATGAATCTTGAGATCAGATCACAGCATACATTTAAATCAGGGGCTGCAAGATAAATGTGAGGAGTCCTGCGGTTACCCCACTTTTTATTTTCTTTTATTGATTCTGTTTAACTCATTTTGTATTATTATTTGTAAAGCATTTAGATCTCCTGTTCGGATCGTTTTTTTTATAAGGGTGTTTTCCTGTCAATCAGTGGCTACTAAAGATAACCAGCAGGCCTTGGGAGCAGATTTTCTAGATGATAAATTAGGTTAAAAGGGAAAACGTGTATTTCTGATTTTGGGATGAACAGTCCCTTTAATGCTGTAAAACAATACATTCCAAGGGAGGGAGTCCAATAAAAGGTATTTCTCATACTTCTAAATATTTGTATTTCTTTCTTTAACATCTTGAAATGTGATTCTATTTCCTCTAAAAACGATTACATGTGAATTAAATGATAATCCCGACTGGTGGACATACAGAAGGTAACCGGCGATAAATGATTGCTCAGCTGAAAACACTGGAAACCGCTTATCTAAGACATTATCATGTGTTTAAATTCTGCAAGCAAAGCCTCAAGGCGGCACATCGACAGACAACGGCGGTTTCATAAACTACTGTTAAACTTGAAAGGAACTTGTTAAGACGCTTGACGGAGATTGCTGTGGATTTCTCTCTTTTTCACCCTCTCTCCCACCACTCTCCTCTCTCTCCCCCCCACCTTTTCATCCTCTCTCGCACTCCCATACGTGGTGCTTTCTCTTTGAATGATTCCAAGTGACATGTTTCCAGTTCCTGGCCCCTTAACAGTGTCAATTAAAGCAAGAGTGAGAGAAAGAGAGATTGAGTGGGTTCCAGGGTTTTGGCTGCAACTCCGCTCTCTTCAGTCCTCTAATCCGGAGAGCTGACATTCAGCCCAGCACAACAACCCCGGGAGCACTGGGATTCAAAGGGCTTCACACAGACTTTGGTAAGGGAAAGGGGAGGAAGAGGGGGAGAAGATATTTGAGAGGTGGGCAACACAGAAAGAAACAATATTGAGAAAAGCTGATAAAGAATGAGCAAGAGGAAAGGATGCAACCAAAAAAACAAGGGTGGGAGGAAGGGACGGACGGGGGGGTAAAAACATAGGAAAGGATAGATAGGAGAGCCAGAGAGACACACTAACGGCACAGAGTAATGGAGGACGAGAAGGACAGAGTAAAGGTTAGAAGCTGTGAAACAGTGAGCGCTGCCAAGTCACACACTGACTGCACTTACAGCGAGCTGGGGTCTGAGAGTGGTTAAAAAGGCCTAAACACACACACTGACTCACTCTCTCTGTGCAATGACACACAGACACCAGCTCACGCGGTCTGGGCGACATGTCGGGCCAAATAGCTGCGTGAGGAGAGACAACCACGGAGGGAATCATAAAGTCAAACGGCCGCGAGGTCCAAGCGGCGACACGATCACTGTCCAGATGGCTTGCTTGATTAAGGGAACCCTCTCTGGGAGCACTGAGGGTCTGGGTTTGGTGGGATTTAAGGCCATCTGTAACATTATAAAACATTCAGCTTGAGAGCGGCTTTCAGTGACCGAGTCTGGAGCTTCGATATATCGTTTCATGCCTCCTACTTGAAAGCATCTACCTGCTTCCACTCCCCGAGGCACATTCACAGGCAGTGCAGGAAGCCACCATGTGGCCTCAGTGAAAATTGTTCCTTGTGAAAGCAATTCTTTTATTTTTGGCTCCACCTTGTGGTAGATTAGGGTAACTGAATGAAAACAACCCTTACATTATTTTACAGCACACTTTGGAGGATTTATATTTCTGCTATAATCCCTACATCAGTTTGCTAAGAATAACCCAACATAACCCTTTCTCTCACTAGAGACCACTACTGTATATATTTGCACTGAAGTCATGTCCGCTATGTAATTAATTGGCTTTTGAAAGCAACCTGGGGGTGCTTTACTAGGGCGGTAACAACTTGCATGCACTATGTATTTTGCAGGCATATTCCATGTTTTTCTCCCAATATATTTAAAGTTGATTGCTTTCATGCCAAACAAAAGTAACTATGCATTAAAAAAAACTAAACAAGAGGGTGTTTTATGTCTGATCAAATCATACTGTCAACTTAAATGTTTCCTTTCAAGTAGAAAATGCATAAAATGTCATAATACTAGTCAGGCCTCAAATAATTTTTGTGTCCTTATTATGTCCATTTGGATTTTCTGAGGTGGAGGTGCATTGAGAGGGCTCGGACCTTAAAGGAATACTTCACCAGAGGAAATCTGTATTGAAAGTGGGTCATATATGTAGTCAAAATGTAAAATAATTTGGTGCCTTCTTGACCGAGAAAAGGCAGACTGACTTTTTGGGCGTGTGGATGGAAGACAACAACTCCCACAATGCACAGCTCATCTTATCCACATCTTGGGCAGCAGCCGGTGCACCCTTTTCCTCTGCCCCTTGGTCCCTACAGACGCGCTTTGCCTGGATATCGATCCCTGGCCTCCGGGGTCAGGGAGCAGAGCTTAACCAACCACACCACAAAATTGTTGCTGTATACCCCTCTGACACTGGGTAGTTGCGCCCCTGGTCCCGCCCCCTATAAGCAGGTGGGAAACATGAGGTACTAGTCTTGTAGTCTTACCCCCTCTAACCAAAGCAGCCTCCGATGACGTAAAATATTTGCGTCATCGGAGGCTGTTTTTCAGAATAGAAATACGGAGATCTCCCATCTCTGGGGAAAATGAGGAAATGATGCACGACGATTCAAAACTACTACCAGGTTTCTAACCATACACAGCTTAATGAAAATGGGTGAAGTATTCCTTTAATATTCCAAAAATTCTGTCTATGGGCCTGGTTGTGGATTCACTTTGCCCAGCATCATCTTTGAAAAGGCCCGACAATGACTGTTATTATTTAATTCAGAAACAATTAGCAATTAACCGTGCTCTTGAACCTCTTGAACATCGAAAACAATTAAACCCTAAAATGCTCCAGACCAGAACCCGACGGAGAGATAGCTGGGATATTAAATACACATCGTGCTCAAAGCACTAAATGCTGGACTGGAACAGCTGGCTGCATACCGTTCAAAGCTAATGTGGTACTTGAATTAATTTCCAAGGCAACTTAAAGAGGTACGCAGACACCAGGTAGGTGCTGCATAAATTGCTGGTAGTTAAAAAAATGAAAAAAAGGGTGGGAAAATCACACTGGATAAGAGGAGTACCGATCACAAAAGCAAACTCAACACCAACACCACAAATTACAAAAACACCGGAATGGAAAATGAACCAATGCAAAGACAGCCTTATTAAAAAGGTATTCTCACCTACAAATGACATTTTTGTGACCATTTCAGAGCAATTAAAAGGCTTCTTTTTTTTTTTTAAATAAGAGCTTTTTCTCCACTGAAAAGCTATAGAGGCATCCATCAAATGTCCAAGGTGACACTGGTAATATAGTGGCACGTTAACTATTCAGCTACCAGGGTGCCCAAAACATCCTCACTTTTGATAGTATGTGGAAAAAAATATCTTAACTTTAATAAAGTTATTTCCCTCCAATAAATGACAAAAGAGAATAATCCCAGTGTGTAAAAATCACAATACAGATGAACGAAGCCCATTTCAACCGACTCGACTGACCTGCTCTCACTGTCCAGGAAGACGGAGCCGCTGCTTTCACAGAGCGCCTCGCTGACGGGCGACAGGCAGAACGGCGAGGAGAACGTGTCCGAGTCCGAACCCATGGTGCTGTCCCGACTCACTTCGTCCGACAGCTCGCAGGAGCCCTCGTCGCCCTCCTCGCCTGCCGCCGGCAGCTGCTGCTGCTGCTGATGTGAGGAGGGATCCGCCCCACCCTCCACCACCAGGCTGTTGTTGCTGGTCATGTTCCTCTCCTCATCCTCATCTTCCTCCTGAGCTGCTGGGTGACGGGAGTGAGGTCTGGAGGGGACGGTTGGTTTAAAACACCATCAGTGACGTATTCAGGAGAGTTCTTAAGATAAATTATATATTTATTATAGCTAAGAAATCATTGATTATCATTACAATACAGGCGGCAAATGCGCAAGTGCCTTAAACTTGCCTTCTTTCTAATGGCCAGCAGGGGGCGACTCTAGCCTTGCAGTTGTCTGTGTTTTCCCTCTTAGAGTTTTAAACTTTTCACAGTGTGCTTTCAGTTCATTTTACCATTTATAACAAAACAAAAATGTCTTATTCTGCCTTTAACTGTACTGTAGTTTGACCCTCTCGTGTCACTTAAGAAGTGGCTTTCCTACCGTCGACCTCGCCGCCGCGCATTCCTGCGCACAGGGGAGCTCTCCGGCGTGATGAAGCGCAGCGCCTCCTCATCCTGCTTCTGGATGCGCGAGTTGGGCACCCAGGTCAGAATCAGAGTGGTGCCGAGGCTGTCGTCCTTCTCCGTGTGCACGCACAAGTAGCCTGCAGGGGGCGACATGACACAATGGCTAGTCCTTTTTTTCTTGTGTTTTTTTTTTAAAGTAGCAAGCAGCTGCAACACAAAGACAAACATGAAACCTGAGAGGAGATTAACGCACAAAGAGATGACGACACACCCTGAGAGGTGAATAAGGAGGATGACAGGAGATAAGAGATGGAGAAATTAAGGAAATGCGGTTAGTATTCATACCAGGACAAACCGGCCACACAGGCAACTAATGCTCACATTTTTAAAAGGCCAGACTCACACATCCTTCACATGCAGACATAAGGTTGGTTCACCGAGGTAAACATATTTGAGTCTGTGTTACAGCAGACTCGGCAGGAGGAATATCGTGCGTTTACAGAGATTTAGAAGTAAAAGGTGAATCGCTCTATAAAAGCCAGTAAAATGCCGACAGCAGGACATCTGGCCAACAGCTGTACAATGTGTTTCAGATCTTAGCTTTAAGAAAACTTATACTTTACTATTGTTTCATTAATGTCTTTACACTTTATGTCTTAATACCTTTTTATGTCTTACACATTTGAAACACCTTGTTGTTGAAAGGAGCTATACATTTAGACTCAACAAAGCAAGGAGAAGACACAACAACACACACAGAGGGAGAGCATCCACATTCTCAGTTCAGGAAGACGCTCCATATCTTTCTATAGCAAACTGTTGTTTGCTGCCGTATTAATGATCTACATGTCACATATTGCTCCTTGAAGGAAGCCGGCATTAATGAGCAGAAAGGGAAGCTGGCCTCATTGGTTCTCCCCACATCTCCATTCACACGCCCTCGGTCCAGCCTCACCTGGGTGGTGCTCTGCCAGGCCGGGCAGCGGCTCTGCGGGGTGCACGCAGACATTGTTTTTGGAGAAGATGATCTCGCCATCCAAGCCCGAGCGCAGTGACGAGCCCCCCGCCCCGGGGTTAAAGGTCAGGAGGTCGGAGGCCTTGGAGGAGGCGCGCCGCAGGAGCCGACCCAGAGACATCTCCTCAGGCACCGGGACACTGAGCCCATCGTCTGCACATTTGGGAGGAGAAAAGGGAATTTTAGGCGGAGGAGGGAGGTCGAGCGGCAGACATAGGTGACAAAAAAAGGAAAAATGAAAGTCAGGTACATTTTTTTTTCGGTGTGACACAGCTTGGCACTACAGGATAAGACTGCACACACCCTCCTCACCTACACTTCACCTCCTCCGTCACCTGCATTTACTGCAGTGTCCTCAGTGCAGCGCTCAACCCCACGATCCCCCCCCCCTCTACTTGTTCAGCATTTCCCTCTGCTACACTTTCTTTGCAGGCGCCTGCACCCTCTAACACAAACACCTCCGCCAGATCTGTGGCTATAGTGTGTAGCAGAACGGGTCCCACCTTCTGTAAACAACACACACAGTTCTGTACACACACACACAAAGACATGTGCAAACACACTCCGCTCCATCCGTGTGAAATTTCAAGCCGGGATCATCAACCCAACAGATGTCGTCGACAGCACTGGATTGGGATCAGCGTGTCACATCAACAGTTTTCACTTCAGAGAGAGAAAGTCTTTCTGATGTTGAGGCACGGTGCGCCGCTTCGTGAGAGCTTTCTTCTTCTGAAAAAGGCTTGAATGAATCTTACTTTTCAAGGCTCAAAGAAGAGTAAAAGCTCATTTTTCTTCCCGTTTGATCAACTCACATAGAATTGACAATCTCATTGATTCCCTTTCTTTCTCTTTGCGTTGTGTATCGGTATCCTTGGACCCACTTCGTTTTGCGTAACCACTGACATGCGTTCCCCCTCCACTCCATCTGAGGAATGTTCCCTCCTTTTTCCTCACCGGGCATGTTTACCTCCGTCTGATTACGCAGGCACCCCCACTTCCTGCCATGCCAGGCCCCAGACAGGAAGCCCGCTGGCACAGAATCCAGGCATGACCTCGTAGAGGATGCTTACTGTATCCTCTACAGGGGGGGTTACCATTAACGCAGGACATCTTGTTAAAAAAATAAAAGGGTTGGAAGGTTGAATTACCTTCTCTGTTCTTGCAGGTGTCAATAATATTGCAACTAAATCATTTTCATCATCTTTTTTTGATGAACAGATTCATAAAGTCAAATGTAATGAAAAAAACGATTCAAATTTTAAATCTTTTACTTGAAACAATTAATTGAAACCAGATAGTCTGTCAACTAATTATTTCATGCAAACAACAAGTGTAAGTGAGTCATGTGTTGTGTCCGTCTGTCCACGGCATGCTCGGTGACTACGGTCACTTAGTATGAAGTATGATGGTATGGGATTTTGAACACCGCCCCAGTGGGGAAAAACACTTTGCTCACTGTGATTGTTGCTTTGGACAGTGTGTTCAGCTACTGGTTAACTGCTAACGGAACAGCCAGTACACACAGTTTGCTGAGTAAACACGTGAACGCCTAACTAAACAGGAGTTTGTGGAAAACGCTGCATAGGTTTGCATTCACTCAAACATGACAGCGCTGGTCGTTGACTAAGATCTGAGTGACTCTAATGAGTGAACTTCCAGTTTTATGTGTTTAACGGTTAAAAAAAAAGCATAAGTTTATTTATACACTAGGATCAAATGTGCTGGATATTACTCTAAAAACAGGAGGTCAGAGTATTTGCTTGCAAAGTCACCATTCCTCTGAAAATCAGCTGTCAATCGGTTATTTGCATGATAACCGTTCAAACAGGAGTACACTAGTCCACTTGTAGATAAGCCGGAATGGACCAAAGCAGTTTCTACATCATCTCGCTGCGCCGTCACACACACACACACACCGTCACACACACACACACCGTCACACACACCGTCACACACACCGTCACACACACACACACACACACACACACACACACACACACACACACACACACACACACACACACACACACACACACACACACACACACACACACACACACACACACACACACACACACTCTTGAAATGCTCGCTACCTGAACATAATGACCGGGTGGGATGTTAAACATGACACACAGCTGTTAGTAGCCTCACAACAGCAGCAATAAAAGGTGCAGCTCTCCGGTGGCTATTTTGGTCTGTGTGTGATTACGGGGCCACTCGGGTCAGATTGATAGTGCTGGTTCAGTCTAGTCCCCTCACTGCTCTCTTCTCACTTCATCTTTTATGCTGTCAACAACTCGGTGTGCTCACATGCCGCCTGTCCTATCTGACCTTTCACCATTTTATCAAATTAATCACGTCCTCGGGACACCCTAAGCCTAGTTTAGTCTCACAGTGACCTGCAGAATACTTCACTTTTTTTGACAGATCGCCTGCGAAAAAAGCAGAACTTTTAATGAAAACCTGAAACCTACACCATGGAAATGTAGTTGCAATAGAAGATGCCTTGGTCTGAGCTTCTCACCTCTGGGCTGAATTAATTAAGCTGTCATGTTGACATTTGAATAGCGGGACCGATACTGAAAAGCCCTTTACATCTGCACTGTATACTAACATGCCCGCAGCTGAAAGGGGACCACAAAGTAGCCTGAAAAACAAGCTTCTTTGCCATCTCTGAAAAGGCGTGACTTAGTGGGAGTGTGGAAAGCATAAAAACATATATTTATCTTTCAGGAGAAGACTTTTAACGAGTTTCATGTGGTAAAATGATACACCGCGGGCCTTTCGGTTGATTACATACTTCTGTTCTAAGAAAAGTGTTAAATTGTGCTTGAACTTATTGCCATAAATTATTCTACACAATATACCTGATGAATAATTTGTGTGTATAGATATAAACTCACCTTAGTTACATCGATATTGGCATGGCAAAAATGCCATATATAACACCATAACATTAATATACGTTTATTTTTCAAAAATTAAATCATTGACAAAATAGTTTGCTTATGGTACATATTAATTAATAAACATGTATATCAGCCAATAGATCTTTTAAAACTCAAATATTATTATTCATAATATTAATATATGGAGAGTTAAGACACCTTTTCGTAATAATGCAATCCTTCACATGGGCAGTCATGATGTATTGCACTGGATTGCAGTGTGCAGGAGAGTGAAGGGTGTTTGTGGGAGACCCGTGCAGTGAACAGGCCGGTTGAAGGTGGCCTCTGGCCGTCCTGGCGGTGCCTGTGGCCGGACCGACGCCCCAGCATGTTACCCTGCCTGAGGCGTGCCGTGATGTCGGGGGCTCCATCAGCTATCATTACACTGACAGGCAGCATCCGCATGACAGGGGGAGCAAGAGGATTACGGGACGAGGATTCGACCGCCACACCACCGTTTTCACACAGGCCCACACTAATATTGTTTTTTGTTGAGTTTAATCACCATTAATATTGTATTTTAGCTTCCCGGACCGTGGCCGAAATGCCGGCCAGTTACATTTCACGGTGTCCGCTATTAAAAGGCAACTTTAAAGTTTGTCCAACGGCGGTGAAAGACGACGTTATTCGTGTCTTCCTCGGTGGTTTGGCTCACATATGCACCTGTTTCAGCAGGAGAAATGAATGAGCAGCAGGAAAAGGGGGGGGGGAGCAAGCGGTTGAGGTCTTACCTTCGGTCCCGCCGAAGAAGTCTACACCCCACGCCGCCGGACGTCCATCTCACCGGGCGGCCGCCGACCCGAGCAGCATGTACCGGCGGCGTTTCACCACCTTTCTCCCCCGGATTTAGCTCGCCTACTGCGGAGTGTAGTCTTGTTTGTATCCCCGTGTTTTCCAACAGTGACACCACACGTTCGGCTGCTGATCTTGCCACAGGGAAAAAAATACACTTCCGGTGGGAACTTTCAAAGTAAACCCGCTACCTCTTGACGAACACGGTGCTGGTGCTTTAAGGGCCTTTATTTTGTAACTTTTCTTGTTTCCTATAAATACTTGCTCCTGTGTTTAACTTGACTTAACAGCGTCAGAGCAAGCCCCCAAATTCCGCTGCTTCCGGAATGTGATTTTTTTTTTTTAATTTAAAAATTATTATTATTATTAGTTAGTTTACACACTAGATTGAAAACACACAGGGAGATCGTGGCATCACTGCGATTTAAAATAAATAAAATAATTGTATTTTACATGAACCAAAGCCCTCATCTAACCCAGCCCACCTTAAAAATCTGATTCTCTCTCATCACATGTGACGTTGTAAAGGTCACCGGCGAACGCTTGAATGCTGTTGGTCCATCATCAGGACCAGAGATGGAGAGACGGTCCATTATCAGGACCAGAGATGGAGAGACGGTCCATCATCTGGACCAGAAATGGAACGATGGTCCATCATCAGGTTCAGTAATTAATATTTTCTCTCTTTGCTAAATAACGATACACAATTTACTGCATCCAAACTGTAAGTTATTTTAAAGTGACTGTAAATTCAGCTTGAAAATGGAAAAGAAAGAAGACATTCTGCTATAATACTAATACAGCAACAGTATCGGTCATAAAAAAAACAGTAAATGCAACATTTTAGGAGAATCCTAGTAAACAATGAGCAAATGAAACTGATGAGCGTTCAAATGCAGTGCTGCGTACAAATGTATATTCTATTCTTCATAATGTACTTGAGTTACAAATGTATTCAAAAGTGTATTTTTTTAAGCACAAAGTATAAAAATAATCTACATTTACAAGACATTACATTCTTTTGTTTCAGTGTAGCAGTAAGCAACAAAAATTACCTCGCAAGAAACTACCTTTGTTTGATATTTTCACCTTTTTAAAAACTGGCTCCTTACACACTGCTTAATTTCTAATATGGCATCTGGAGCTCCAGGGTGGTTGGGACGCCTCGAGCAGCAGCAGTTAAATATGCAAAGGCTTCCTAAGGTACCTGGGTAATAAAATTCAGTGCATCAGAGAGCCCATTGGACTGTAAACACCTTTGACATGGGCAAGGCAAGACCAGTCACTGTCAAAACCTGCAGAAAAGACACACAAACAGAGTTTTACTTAATGTTTTAATTATTTGACACAAAGACAGTAGACGGGATGAGCAAATAGAAGAAGAAAACACACAAAAGAAAGTTGTGCAGAGTCACACAGAACTTACCTTGGTGTCACTGCGGTACGTGAAATCCCTGACTTTGTCCCCATTGGCTAATACATATAAGGGTGGTGAGGGCACCCCGAACACCCGGAGGCCTCCCAGCACCAGACCATCCAGAGCCCCATTCAGCCTGAGAGGATCACTCACTACCTGAGCCTGAAAAAGACATTTGGGGACCATTTACCTATTTTCTTTTTCTAAATATAGGACAAGGTGATGGTTCTTAGACATTTAATTGTATCATTCAGTAAAGAGACTTTTAAATCTTTTAAAAAACCTGCAGTTAAATGTAAATATCACTCGTCTCTTCCCTACCTGCCCAGCAATGAAGATAACGTAACAATAATTCCCCGTTTCGAAGGTGTGAAGCGCGTCCCCGTCGTCCCAGAACAAGTCGCCCCTGGCCCAACCGCCTGCCGACAGCGCCACCGTCAGGAAGAAAGGGTTTGTGCGCGAGGCTGTGGTCGTCAGAGCAGGCTCCTTCACAAGAAAACGTGATAAAATGATAGATATCTTCAAAGTGTTTTCAGCTTCCAGGCGTCAGGAGGGTGTCATGATAGTTGTAGTTAATAACAACCTGATGTGACATTTGATTGACACCTGTCAATATCACATCCATTTTACTGAAAAGTAAGGTTACTGTGTAAATAATGGGGAAACAATTGTGTTTTGAAAAATGTCATTTTACACAGCCTTTAAATAGGAATTCAATGTACTTGTTAACCAGTTTCAATAGTTTTTTCCTCCTCAAATACATTATACTTTATTCAGAATGAATCTACCACATATCGTCTCCTACTGAACCAAAAGTTAGACAGCAATGAGCTGCATGTTAGCAGCAGACACCCACCTGCTGGGGGATAATATGTCCTTCCCTCACATGGGTGTTGATGGTGTCCAGAGGGGCTGGCAGGAGCAGGTACTGACCCTTACTGTAGAAAGGCTGACCCTAGAGGGCACAACAGAGACGGATGACCACACTCCAAAGGGAAACGGTTAAACTCTTGAGAATCTGTAACTGCAGAAAGCCTCAAACAAAACTGTATCTCACATTGTGCAGGCTGTACCAAGTGCCAGGTGGCAGGTAAGCAGCCAGCTCCACTGCCCCTTGCTCTACCACTGGGCTAATGAGAAGTGAACTCCCCCACAGGAACTGTCGGTCTATGGTCTGACAGTTAGGGTCATTGGGAAACCTAAGAGGGGTGGATGGACAAGGAGCAGAAAAAAGTACTATGTTATAGAAAGTGAAGCATGTGGTCTTAATGATTTAATTTACATAGATGACATAAAGGCGACGACATACTCTATGAAGAGAGGCCTGGCCACGGTGTCGGCAGAAGTGTGTGCGTGATGGAAAAGAGTGTAGAGGAAAGGGAGAAGGGAGTACCGAAGGTTCAATGCACTCCGCATGGCTGCCTGGGCCTTCTGCCCAAATACATAGGGCTCCTGAGGCTGAGGGACAGATAGAAACACAAAGACGAGCTATCTGGTTACCTCGATTCATAATACATGAAACAGATGGACGGCTCAAGACCCGCTTGAAAAACACACACAGGGCAGAAGCTGACGTCGGAAAGACTACGATAACTTTTTGAAAATGCACTTGGATTAACTCAGTGATTCACACAAGTTAGTAGATACAGACATAAAGTACACACACAGGCAGACGCACAAACAGTGTCTCTGTCTCACAGCGTTCAGCTTGTCGTTGTGGTTTCTCATAAAAGGGTAGAAGGCCCCGAGCTGCATCCATCGCACACATAGTTCCTCAGTGGTGTTCCCTTCAAAGCCACAGATGTCGGCCCCCACAAGAGGCACCCCGAACAGGCTGAACTTCAGCACCGCTGGTGGGGGGGGAGAGAAAGGGGGAGTGGTGAGTCTAAAACCCTCAAACGATCTGTGGCCACTTCAAAGAAAGATTTGAAAAAATTATGCCATACAGATCTGTGAAAAACACGAGGAACATAATATAGCAGTGTGACCTTTCACCTCCTCACCAGGGACGGAGTATCGAAGCTGCTCCCAGTCACTGGTGACGTCTCCCGTCCACACTCCAGAGAAGCGTCCGATGCCAGGGAAGGAGGAGCGAGACAGGACGAAGGGTCTCTTCCCTCGTACCTTCGTGAGAGCACTGAAGATGGGAACAAGAACAAATAACAGAAGCCAAATAACAACTTGGCCCCGGTACTCTGGTGTTGTTTCATGTGTTATTACTGCCTGATGTATTCTGCTGCTCACAGTGAAAGACCTAATTCTTACTGCATCAGTACCTGTGCGTGGCATAGGCTTCCGTCAGTCCGTACATATTGTGCAGGTTGTAGTGAGTGGACAACTTCTGCTGGGCCGACATACAAAGAGTTCCAGAGTTCAACCGGCCTTCAACCACCCCTGTGTGTATGATAGTGAGAGACACAAACTGTTATGCACCTATAGTCATTTACATGGCGTCTTCTACAATATCTGTATACGTACTTTTAAGGATAAATTGACTATAAATGCCCGTATGTCTTCAAATGCCAGGAACCGTTCTGAATAACTCACTGGGTGTGTAGGGCGGGTTCTCCAGATCACTGTCAGGACAGCCATCCACTGAGCCCTGCACAAAACTGGCTGGTTCATTCATATCCTGAGGGGGTGCACGGGACAAAAGTAACATTATCTTCATGTGGCTTTGAGGTGCACACAAACTAAACACAACCAGCCATTTACATGTCTGAGAACAGAAAACTTGGCACGTCTTGTAACCTGTGCTGTTTAAATACGTACGATCCATAGACCATCCACAGGAACTTTGGAATGAAATTCTCTAATGCAGTCCTCCCACCAGCGTCCGGTCTCTGGGTTGGTGAAGTCGGGGAAGGCCGTCCAGCCCGGCCAAACCTGGATACACAATATGGCATGACATGCGACACACATCACAATAGGACAGAAGAGTGTACATCCCCAGGAAAAAAAGGAGTCTCACCTTCCCTATCAGGATGTGTCCTGTTGCATTTTTAATGAAGACGTCTCGTTTCAGTCCATCATCAAAGGGCGAGTACGTTCCAGGGGGGCTGGTGCTGCTGATCCCCGGGTCCTGAGACAGAAACCGGGAGAGCATGACTCTGACACAAATTAACAAAGGTTTGCTGCCATCTACTGGAGAAACATCATCATAGTCAACAATTACTTGTGCTCACTCGGAGAATTACACTTAAACTAATTGAAACAACTGACACTTGTGATCGTTACTGATTAAAGTTAAAGATGTCGCACCAGGATGAGGATGTACTTCATGCCTCTCTTATGGAACTCCTCCACCATCTCCGGCAGGTCCCCAAATCGCCAAGGGTCAAAGGTGAATACCCTGCGCTTCTTTGCATAGTCCAGATCATTCCACTGCACATCCTGTAGATGAAACAAAAAAACATCTCAGGATGTCGCAACGCATTTTCACGTTTTTTCACACATTCAAAAAACAAATGTGCACATAACAAACGTGCATATATAGGAAAGAAATGAGCTGTAATCATCGCTTCCATTCCAATCACCATGGGAAAGTTTGCATCGTGCATGCGTTGTGCCACATGCCGGGTTGTAATAGAGGTCGTGTAACCCCAGCGACACAGATGAAAGCCCAATGACCAATAAGGAGGCATCATAGGATAGCCTGGGGATAGATACAAGAAAACAGGGAAACACATAAACACCTCCACTCTTTATCAGGTCGCCTTAGGGCTTCTTCAAATATATAGCAGAAAAAGACATACCAATGACCTGAAGGTACTGTCGTATCACACTTTGAGGGTCAGGACCCAAGAACACGTACAGGTCCAGGATTCCACCGATAGCCACCCAGGTGAGAGCGGGGGTCGGCTGCAACGTCACCTCTGCAGAGAGATTTGGAAAGGTATTCAGCAAGAATAGTTTGCTCACATGCAGGAAATGTGTGTGTGTTATTGGCAAAGATAGCTCTGTACCGATTGCATTGCTGTTGAGAAGAAAAACTCCATGTGCCAAGCCGTCCTCCTCCTGCACTATGTAGAACGGGTGGGAGCCATAGAGGTTAGCATCAGCCTGTAGAGAGAGAGAGAGAAACAAGTGCCAACATTTACAAAGCCTGCATGTTGCTGTGTTCAGGACTCTTCTGGGCGTGCATAAGACTCACATGAGGTGCCATGTCTCTGTTCCAGAGAGTCAGAGATGTCCAGTTAAGGTGCAGGAGGAGCGAGGTGTAATGCTCCCCAAGGCCAGACACAAGGGAGGAGGCCAGTGCAGTGGACAGCTGCAGGTACTGGTCAGCAAACAGCAGCGGAGCAACCGTTGTATTCATGCTGGACAGGCAGGACACATGACAATGAACTAACAGGCACTTCATGATGATAATAATTAAGAAACGTATCACATCACTCATGTCACACAGTTGTTTTATCCATGGCTCATAAAATGAGCTTGGAAATGAAGACACTCCCTAGTCACTTTATTAGCTCCCGTTTGCTGTATTATTGATATCTGTATTATCTATACAATAATGCAAACACATTTTTAATATAATGCAGTCTAGTGCAACACAAAATGCAAACCACGACCTCAGTGATAAACATAATAGTTCAATTAATACCTCTCTGAGGTTGTCAATGAAATAAATAGCAAAATAGAATACACTAATATACTAAAACGATATGGGAAAATGAAATATAGAGAGCTAAGTACAATAGAGAGTTAAAACGCATTGAAGTGCATGGTACATCAGAGGTGCAGCTGCTTTACTTACTTAATTACTTACTAACTGACTGTATAGCCATCTATGTTACAAATGTTAGAAATGACAAGCATATAGATATGCATTATGAATGCAAAATTAAATGTTCAATTAAGACTTCTACTTATGGCTATACAGACCATCACTGTGATGTCTTCTATAGAAACCTTCCTAGAGGATGCAAGTGAACAGAAGTACTCACATCACCCTTCCATTGGATTTGCGCCGCACTATGAAGCCAAATGGGTCGGACTGGTATTCAGTGGTAAAGAGGGCGTCTTGGCTATCAGCTTTGCTCTGAGGAACGTCAGCTGGGAGCTTAACTTCATATCGCTGAGACGATGGGTCCTTTAACTTGAGAGAAAACGTATATTATGATTGATCTCATACATTTGAATGAAGAAAGGAGTTTTTTTTTCCCCATAATTTAGTTATTCACTATACCCAACCCATATTGAGAATAAGTTTTCAATTATAAATCACATATGACTAAACATGGATGTCTTCTTTTCCAGGCTTTTGAGATGCTTTCCTCCTGAATGTGTTTAAATCTGCCACCTCAAAGGCCACACATTTTATATCTTGCAACATATTTGCCACTCAAACTACATCTTTTGACACTTGTACTATTGGGTACTCACAGTGAGGTGCAGGCAGCCTGAAGTCTCCTCCAGGACCTCGAGGTGCAGAGTGGAGATGTCTCTGGGGAGATATGAGGGTGTGTCGCGGGTCAGCGTGGCCGCTTCGCCTCGCATGGTGGGGGTGAGGGGACTCATTCTGTACCCGGGGTACACACGGGGGTAGAAGCACCATGGTGGTCCTGCAGAGGTAGGCAGAGGGGCATAGCAGCACCCCCTCTCCTCACACTGCCTCTGGCTCAGGAGCCTGTCCCGGGCGCAGTCGAACCGGCTGTCCGGGTCCACGCTGCATTCAATGTCTCTGGAAATATTAGCCTCTCGGGAGATGCCAGGGTGGACTCCCACTGAACGTTTTTCGTGTGCGTTTTCTGGCCTAACCAGTGTGGTCTCGTGGACAGAAACAAAGTTGATATACAAACATGCGGACAGTGCAAACGCGAGAGGGAGCATATTAGCTACCGTAGAGGTTGTTAGCCGTTAGCTAGGAATTAGCTATCCAGCGCTTCAGGGGCTATAGTTTTAGCATTTCTGCCTAACCAGATACCGTGCAGGAAGTGGTATAAAATAATTAGCATTGCAAGGCCGCAGAGTAAGTAGTATTTGACTGAAATAAGTTGTCTGCAACAAAAAAACCGCAGTGGACGGAGCTAAGTGGACACAAACATCAAACTAGGGCAAGCATACTAGGACAAAACTAAGTCGGGAAAAAACTACCACTGCTGCTACTTCCCTTCCTTTCTCTTCCTGTATTCTTTGTGATTTAAAGAAAACAACCTGTGAAATTTCAGTCGAAAAACAAAAAGGTTTCACTCAGGGAAAGCAAATATACATACATACAACAAATGCTATCTAAGTTATTTAAATTATTTAGGCGAACACCTGTAAATCTGATGACCACAGAGAATTCCGTGTGTGTGTTCATCAGCGTTATCATCTGTGAAACAAGCTTGTTTATCTCGCCACTTCCTGGTTACAATGTCCAATCAGAGCCAGCCAGAGAACTTTTGGCCAATGGGATGCAGCCAAGGGGACACGTGTTCCTCCTGCCAAGACTTTGCTTGTTATTGAGGTGGGCTTATGCCGAAATGAGACTCTCTTGAACTTGATATTACCGATATCGCATACCGATAATGGCCGAATTTGAATAGCTTTTATTAGAGTGATACAGTAATGTTAGATAAAACAACAACGCTGTTATTTTCACATGGTTGTATTCTGTAAAAACTCACTTTAAGTTATGAAATATCTTTAAATGAGGTTGTTTTACCAATCTGCGTAACAATCATGTATTGTCAGTCACAAAACCAGGTCAACTAGTCCAGAATGCTTCAAATTGCAACTAAAATCAGACCCTCATTTTGGGTTCAGAGCTATAATTTCTAAAACCCTGCGCTCCATGTTCCACTAAAGTCTGTTAGTTGCTGCACTATAAATTAATATCTTCTGAAAGGTGATCACTATCAGTAGAATTTTAACGATCAATGCAGTTTTTTCAAGGAATGCCGACATAAAATTGAAGAAAACAAGTTTATTGTATTCGGTGACATGCACCACAGTTTGCAATCAAACATTTGTTCATGTTACTATAAAAAATAAATCATTCAATGTAAGTATATAAAATAAAAAGTATAGCAATAAATGAAGAGGAACTGTTTCATTTTTGTGTGTTTTCATAATTTGTATAAAGCACATAAAACCACTAAATTCCACACTTTACTACATGTTTTTTGTTGCACATCAATATATTTACACATTCTTCTCCAAATGTTCATCATGTTGCAGTTTATCTGTTTTTTAACATTTATTGTTAAAACACACAATTTCCATGAAATGGTTCCATTTAATTCCATTGCTTTCCCTGTTGTATCCTGGAAAACAGAAGATTGAGTACGGTTTCCACTATGAACCAAAATTAATCTGCATTTTTTTCTTTCTAGTTCAGTTTCAAAATGATAACACCGATTGGGAAACACACAAATACTCAATTGCATTAGGAATGCATTTAGTTGCTAGTTGTGAACTGTAGTCCATCTGAACTGGATCTACATACAATCTGAAAATAATAAAAAGCAAATCATATCATTGCCCATGTTGATATATACACAAAAATGATGTTATTTTTACAACACTAGCTGTATTTTTCAGCGAATTTACATGCATATCTATTTCTAAATAATAATAATACATTTAATTTAGAGGCACCTTTCATGTCACCCAAGGTCACCTTACAAAGTATAAAATCTTAAAAAATGTAAAAACAAACATGATAAAAACAAGACAGTGTGATAAAAACAAGTGAAGTGCATAGTGTCCAGTTATAGAGTGTAAGCCAATTTGAACAGGTGAGTTTTGAGTTGTGACTTGAAGGTTGTGATGGTGTCCGACCGTCTTATGTGTGGGGGGAGGGAGTTCCAGAACCTGGGTGCTGAGCAGCTGAAGGATCGGGCACCCATGGTAGGAGGAGGAGGTTTTTGTAGTGGATGCGGTATTGTACCGGGAGCCAGTGAAGTTGGATGAGAACAGGGGTGATGTGGTCAGCTGATTTGGTGCGGGTGATGATCCGGGCGGCTGAGTTCTGAATGATTTGCAGTCTATTGATGAGTTTGGTGGGGAGTCCAGTGAGGAGGGCATTGCAGTAATCGATGCGTGATGTGACAAATGAGTGAACCAAGAGGGTAAAATGCATATATAAATACCAAACTTAGCTTTGTGTTTTGACCAGATCTTTTTCTTTTTCAATTGTTCTTGCTCTTAATGAGGTGGATTCTAAACCCATGCTTCAGGAAGATAGCCATTGTTCAAACACAAACTACTGTTTCACAATGATGTTGCAGGCGACAGGGCCTCTGAATGTGAATCCCAGGTAGAACGTGACGTTTTCATTGCTATGAGGCACTGATGGTACATGGAGAGGCGCTACACTGAACTTCCTTTTCTTGGGGCCTTCAAGGTACACCACTCCATCTTCAGTCCATCCAGACACACATTTCAGCATTGTGGCAAGCTCAGGCTTTTTCCAGGCCTCACCCCTAAACCACTTCAAGCGTTTCTCAGAGACTGAGAACACCTTTGTGACATTTTCAAACTTTTTCTTGTGGACAAATCTATCCAGTCCATTGCCATTGCCCAGAAAAAAATGGGTGTACAGCCTTCTTTTCCGCTGAGGAACATCCTTCATCTTGGTCCAGTAGTCTTTATCCAGGTTTTCAATGGCCTCTTGCACGATTTCATATTTGGTTTCTTTTTCATGATGGGTGTCTTCATCCTGTGGCCAGAATAGCAAGGTAAGCAAGAACAGGGCACTTGGTAAACATTTCCTTTTATCAGTTGGGAACTGATGGCAAAGTGCCTGCAGATCTTTCAGAGAAGCTACCTGTTGAGTGCGTGGTGACAGGCAGTTCAGAGTAAGGTGGGCCATTATGTAATTGATGATATCCCTTTGACCAAATTTGGCCTTTTTTGGATTGCTGGGGTAGAGAGAAAGGATGGTCTCGAGAAGACGTACCGCCTCCCTCTGGTCACTTAGCTTTGACAGAATGGATGTTATGTTACCCCCACCAAGATGATAGATGATCATGCGTTTTTGGAAAGGAGTTAGATTGGCTGGGTCGAATTGCCCCTGATGTGCAGTAGAATAAGATTCACTGAAGTACTTCCCGTACTCTGAAGATTTCTTTGCCAACCATTTAAGTGGATGGCTCTTCTCTTCAGGACTTTGAGGGGTCTCTTCTCCATCTAAACCAATGTCTGTCTGGAAGTAACTGAGGTCCTCCGATATCCATTCCAAGGCA
The DNA here is from genome assembly GCF_963514095.1 of Eutrigla gurnardus. Lineage (NCBI taxonomy): Eukaryota > Metazoa > Chordata > Actinopteri > Perciformes > Triglidae > Eutrigla > Eutrigla gurnardus. Next base: position 7,886,799 of record NC_139931.1, read on the forward strand.
TCTTGCATCGTCTTGTTGAGTTCTTTCAAACGACCATGAAATGGTTCCCAGGCATCTTTAACTTCCTCAGGAATGTACTCTGTTAACAGGTACTTCATGCACTCTGAATGGCCATTGGTTCGGTTTGCAAAAACTTGCAATGAAGAGATCAGTTTGAGCAGGCTGCATCCCACTTCAACTTCAGAGAAAAACCCTGAGCTGTTGATGTGTTCCATGTCTGCATCAGCTGCTTTCTCACATTCGTGAAAACACTCAATGGCTTTCAGCGCAGTCTCCACGGCATCTGCTGTATTTTGGGCTGTCTTTTGGACACTGTCCATCGCTTTGCATTTAGCTTGGAACCATTTCCTGTACACCTGCCCCTTTGTGTCAAGTATGTATGAGTTGTTGGGCCGCTGATTGGCGGCTGTGTCTGCCCAGTATTTCGCCTCTTCAAACTTTTCATAAGTGTAATGAAGACGAGCAAGTTGTTGTGCAAAGAATGCACATTTAAGGAAACGCTCAAAAGCTTTCTCGAGTAACTCCATTGCTTTTTTTGGGCTTTTCTCAATTTCACACACATGCTCAATGAAAGGAGAGAAACGGCTATCATATTCGTCACCTTTGCTTATCCTGGATCGCCTAATAAAAAGTGCTCTCAAAAATGACTGATATTCGTCCCTTCCAAATCTGTGCTCAAAAAGCATGTCGTTACGGAGCAACTCCATTGCCAAACTGCTTTGAGTCTGCTGGTTCCCCAACAGCTGTTGGAGAATTTCCTTTGCAACGAGTGGGTGGATGATTCGGATTGATTCAATGTGTGTATTTTCATCCCTAAGGTGCAAGAACACTAGTTTAGCCTGATCGCTGAGGGATTTCTCAAACCCATCCTGGCGAAACCTTTCCAGGTGAATGGTGAATGCAAGCAAGGCTTGACAATGGGACTGAGAGATGAAAGAGTTTTGAACATAGGTGTTCAGCAGAGCCACATAGAGAATGAGGCGAGTGACAACAGATTGATGGTTAATGCCTTGGAGCAAATGTTCCACAAACTCTTGAACGTACTCCACATTGAATCCTTCACTCATCAAAACAAACGTCAGGATGAATTCCGGTGCATATTGTTCCTTAAGCGCCTCTCGTTTTCTGGCAAACTTTCTCCTCTCCTGATCAGACAGTGCGTGAGTGACAGACACATTCTGTAATGAAGACTCCTTGCATCTCTTCTCTGGGTCATGGGATCGTCTGCAGCTCAACAAGATGAAACACAGAGTTCCATACTGGATTCTTTTGGTGTTAACAGCAACCTCAAGTTCGTTCCTGAGATCATCCAGATATTCTTTGTCCAAGTCTTCAATGAGGAGAAGCACAGGAAGACACGTCTGTGGATCTTTTTCCTCATATTCTCTTAGTTCAACTGAATGTTGCGCCACAACAGCAGCTGAGTATGTCGGCTTCACAAGTGCACACCTAAGATCTTTCCTGTTGTTCCACAGCACCTGTCTTGCCACAGTGCTCCCACCACTTCCTGGATGGTGGTAGATGTTTATACTGCTTACCGGAGTTTGATCTGCATTCCACTTCAAAGCTTTGTTGAGAAGTTTGGAAACATCTTTATATGCATCTCTTTCAATTATCTCTCCAACATACCCGTGCTCAGCAAGCCAGAAATTCAACCAGTTTATTCTCCCGCCACGGTAGAACTGATGGTCAATGTTTTCCTTCTCCTCCTCGATGAATTCTTTTCTTGTTTCATCGCAATGATCGACTGTCAGAATTTCCAGAGGATACATCTGTTCCTCTTTGTGCGTTTCAAGAAGACATGTCCCTTTCACAAAGACCGGCAAGTGTTTGCTGGCACATGCTTTTACAGGTTGTATTTTCTGCAGCGTTGCATTAATGTGACTCATTTTCATCCCGACAATACTGGAATTGTCCAGAGTTTCTTTTCCACATGACCCCTCTGCAAAGCTTTGCCACTTCTGGAAGTTTTTCTCTGATTCACAGATGCAGATGATGTCTTCATGGCCTTCCATGTCAGTGAAAAACTCATTAAAGGTGTGCAAGAGTGGTTTCTCAACTGGTGATGTGAGAAGAAAGATGACCTGGAATGTCCCTTTTGGCAAGATCTGTTTACAGATCAAAGACACAGATTCCCGCAGTAAAGTCATTTTTGTCTTGATCCAAGTCATTTCGTCGCACGAAGCTTCATTTCCTTTGAAGTCGCAACGGCCATTACAAAAGATCCAGCTTGTTTGCTCAAACAGATGCAAGTGGCTCGTGAATTCTTTGATGCTCATGTCACCGGGCATCCTGTAACTTTGCAGAGAATGCATGTTTGCAACGCGATGCTGAAGGTATTTACTGCAAAGACCTTTGATCTTTGAGTCTGGGTCGAAGTCAAACACACAGAACACGGCCATGTTAAGCAGCCAATCAATGTTGCAAAGGTCATCAGGGTTGAATTTGTTTGTGACGAATATGAACCATTTGTCTTTCTCGATGAATTTCTTCCCACTCGTCATTAGCATGTTGAGTTTCCTTCCGAGGTCTTGGGAGGAGTCTGGAGCACACCGGAATTGATTCTTCTCTGCTTCCTCTCTTAGGGCATCCCGATCTTTGACTCGCTCGTAGAAATCACTTATGTCTTTGTCTCTCACTGGCTCCGTTTTTGATCCCACCCTCCGCAGGATCGTTTCTTTCTCAAATTCTACTTTGTTCGACGTCTCTTTGAAGTTTGGCAGACGAACTTCATACACCTTGCCCTTAACGATACTTATTAAAGGCATGATGTCAACCTCGACCACATACCTCTTTTCTGTAGTATTTTGATCTATAACCTCAATGAACCTTGGCGGGCGTACACACTGGCGTACGTGCTCCGCGCCAGAGGAGAAACTCCTTTCAATGTAGTCCAAAGCATCTACATAAATGTCTTTGTCTCGCACAGGGATGCCAATTATCTCACCGTGCACGTATCCCGCGTCCTCCTTGCTGTCCATAACACCAAAGTGTATTGTACCGTTCGTTCTGATATTCATACAGCCAGTCGCAAATTTAAGGACCTCTTTGGCAAACTTAGCTTGGAGTCTTGTGCGTTCCAACTCAGCTGCCACAGAAAGAGACTTGAATTCATGGCACGGAGATGTCAAATTAAAAGCCCCCGATTCCGGTTGCAGGACTCTGTGCTTCACATATACGAAATCAATCCCTTCTTGATCAAATGGCCGCGGACTGCAGTCTTCCTTTGACATCACCACACATTTTTCCTGAGCTGTTTGTCTGTCCTTTAAGGTCACTTGATCTCCCTCAGGAATCTGTGCTGGAGGACCTTCGCTTGTTGTGGGAAGTGATGTTGGATTACTGTTTTTCTGTTCCAAAACCTTTTTGGTGTTTTTTTTCTTCTCTTGAGACTTTTGCTTGGAATTGATGAGTTCATCTCTCTTTTGAATAATCAAATGAGCAGGCCCTGATTTCATGCAAATCTTTGACTTCAAAAAGTCCTCATCCAGTGCAAGAAGGATTTTTCCATCTACTTCTTCCTCATAGAGCTTTTCTATGTACTGCTCCTTAATTCCAATGGACCTTAGCCAGTTGCTTACTTGAGATTCAGTCCATCCCTTGGGGGACTGCTCAAGTTCATCAGCTGTATGGTGAGAAAGGACAGAAAAACGCAAAAGGTTTGATTAGAAATCAGAGAAGCACTATGGTTGTCTTCCACACTTCAGGCACAGTCTTCAAATTTAGAGATGTTTAATAAAACTCATCATAATAATTCAATATGATAATTTATTGTCTTTCAATGTAATTTTATTGTGATTAAATCATAAATCGAGATATCGTGATAGACAATTATGTTCTCTAAATTAATAATTATCAAATTACCCAGAAAAGCTGATCATTTTACACTAAAGTTCTTAATTTAATGAGAAAATACTCATCTAATCTCTTTATTCCTGTTTACAATAATTTACATAATGTGTTAAGAAATGACCAATGTGTATGGGAACTTACAGCCAATTCCTTAGTTTATATTTACTTTATTTCGTAATTTATATTTTTGCCATTCTGTAATGGTTTAGAGAGAGAGAGAGAGAGAGAGAGAGAGAGAGAGAGAGAGAGAGAGAGAGAGAGAGAGAGAGAGAGAGGGTGCAGTCGATGGTCTTTTTTGCTTAGGAAGGTTCCTAACTGAAGAAGTGACCCGGAGGTAAACAAGTGGCCACCATGATAAGAGCCATTCGGATTCTCTAAATGCAAAAGAAAGGAGCTCCAATGCTTCCTTTCAGAGCTCCTTTAGCATAGGAAGCAACGGACCTTCCTATGCGAAAGGAAAGGAGATTACGCCGACCCACAATTCTTTTGGAGAGTAACATTTAAAGTGCCGCACACGTCGGCCGTTCATGAAAACAAACGATATGTGCATTTACATATTTCACAGTTACTTTAATGCAGACATATAGTAATTGGAATAGTGTTGATAAATGTGTGTGGACAGTGGTAATAATTTAATGATATTTTTATTTATTTCAATCATGTTACAAACTTGACAAAAACTAAACTAAAACCACAAATGAAATGTAAATACAGCAAACGGTCAAACACGGAGGAGGAGCTGCTGGACCTGAAGCCGGTCAGTGAACCAGCTGTTTATAAAACCAACAACATGTGGAGAAGTGGACGACGCGTTTTTTGTAGTCCATTATTGTAGTTTCTCCAGCGCAGACGCACGTCAATCGCCGGTGCCGATCATCAGCTGTCAATCATCAGCGGCCGCGATATAATGACGTAGCTTAGTGTAAGTCCGGTCGGATTCTCTGAGCACCGCGGTAGACTTTTCCTAAATCCTTTTGAGTTCTCCTATCGCCTTTCCTTAACCCCGTGACGTTTTCCCCAGAGGTCAAGGAATAGGAGTTACAGTGCCTTGAAAAAGTATTCATACCCCTTGAACTTTTTCACATTTTGTCACTCTACAACCACAAACTTAAATGTATTTTATTGAGATTTTATGTGATAGACCAACACAAAGTAACACATAATTGTGAAGTGGAACTAAAATGATACATGGTTTACAAAAATTTAAGCAAATAAAAATCTGAAAAGTGTGGTGTGCATTTGTATTCAGCCCCCCTGTGTCAATACTTTGTAGAGCCACCTTTCGCTGCAATTACAGCTGCAAGTCTTTTGGGGTATGTCTCTACCAGCTTTGCACATCTAGAGACTGACATTTTTGCCCATTCTTCTTTGCAAAATAGCTCAAGCTCAGCCAGATTGGATGGAGAGCGTCTGTGAACAGAAAATTTCAATAAGGGCCACAGTTGCTCAATGGGATTTAGGTCTGGACTTTGACTGGGCCATTCTAACACATGAATATTCTTTGTTTTAAACCATTCCATTGTAGCTCTGGCTGTATGTTTAGGGTCATTGTCTTGCTGGAAGGTGAATCTCCTTCCCAGTCTCAAGTCTTTTGCAGCCTCCAACAGGTTTCCTTCCAGGATTGCCCTGTATTTAGCTCCATCCATCCTCCCATCAACTCTGACCAGCTTCCCTGTCCCTGCTGAAGAAAAGCATCCCCACAGCATGAGGCTGCCACCACCATGTTTCACAGTGGGGATGGTGTGTTCAGGGTGATGAGCAGTGTTACTTTTCCGCCACACATAGCGCTTTGCATTCAGGCCAAAAAGTTCTACTTTGGTCTCATCTGACCAGAGCACCTTCTTCCACATGTTTGCTGTGTCCCCAACATGGCTTGTGGCAAATTGCAAAAGGGACTTCTTATGTCTGATTTTCAACAATGGCTTTCTTCTTGCTACTCTTCCATAAAGGCCAGATTTGTGCAGTACACAACTTATAGTTGTCCTGTGGACAGATTCTCCCACCTGAGCTGTGGATTTCTGCAACTCCTCCAGAGTGACCATGGGCCTCTTGGCAGCTTCTCTCACCAGTGCTCTCCTCGCTCAGTCTGTCAGTTTAGGTGGACGGCCATGTCTTGGTAGGTTAGCAGTTGTGGCATACTTCTTCCATTTTTGGATGATGGATTGAACAGTGCTCCTTGAGATGTTCAAAGCTTTGGATATTTTTTTATAACCTAACCCTGCTTTAAACTTCTCCACAACTTTTTCCCTGACCTGTCTGGTGAGTTCCTTGGTCTTCATGAAGCTCTTTGGTGACTAGTGTTCTCTAACAAAGCACTGAGGCCTTCACAGAACAGTTGTATTCATACTGATACTAAATTACACACAGGTGGACTCTATTAACTAATTAGGTGACTTCTGAAGGCAACTGATTGCACTGTATTTTATTTAGGGGTATCAGAGTAGAGGGGGCTGAATACAAATGCACACCACACTTTTCAGATTTTTATTTGCTTAAATTTTTGTAAACCATGTATCATTTTCGTTCCACTTCACAATTATGTGTTACTTTGTGTTGGTCTATCACATAAAATCTCAATAAAATACATTTAAGTTTGTGGTTGTAGAGTGACAAAATGTGAAAAAGTTCAAGGGGTATGAATACTTTTTCAAGGCACTGTAGGAATAGGAGTTAGGACCTTATTTTTTGACTATTCGACTGCCATGAACACACACCAGTGTGTGTTCATGGCTTTCGAGTGTGACCCCTGCAGGTCAGTGCATAAAGGCGAGGTGCTGCCACCTAGTGGTGTGGCTGACTGAAACAACACACAGTTTTTAGGCCCTCTGCAGCTTGCTTGCCTGATTATTTTGCATCGTTGTTTACCATAATATTTCAGAAGTAATATAATTTAGCTTATATATGAACCAATAATCAGACATATATTTTTGAATCACATCAGGATATTCCATTTTTTCACAAGCAAACAATTATCTATTATCTCTCTCAGCGCAAGAGAGACTAACACACATGGACATCAACAAATGGATACCGTCTCTACAACGTGTACGATCTATGCAGTGGGTGCAACCAAATTATGCTCCAGTGCACATGAACTAAAAAGTGAGACACACCAGTGCAACCGATGTAAAATGTTACTCTGGTACTATCAAAGTGCTTTTGCTGAAAACAAGCAGTTAAATTGAACCAAAACAGTAATTTGGTGGTAAGAAGAACCAAAACAATGTGCTGAAAGACTCTAAAATGTCCTGTATAGTTGAGGGGGACTGCAGAGTTGAGTGATAAAATAAACACGGTTGTTGATGAAGCGAAGGAAGCACTCGCCATATCCTTCCTGTTTTGTTATTGTGGCGTTAGTACCGCTGCACGCCATACTGTGATATTTCCCTGTTAATAGTCTACAATTCATGAATACTGGTTTCATACTAAGGTGTCGCACATACTTATACATGTCACACAGTGTTGTGGTGCCTAAATATAATGTTGGTGAGGAGCTTCGACTGGTGCAACCTGATCAGCCAGTTACTTACTTACTTAGCCACAGAGCCATTTATAGGTGTGGCCCTCTCGATGCAGCCAAAAGTGTACATATCACAGGACACATATCAAAGTCTGCGGCCCCTTGTACTGAAAAGAAGGACGGACGTCTCATAAAACACTTCACTCACTCACCCATGATTTTTGCTCTCCTTTCTTCGTCACATAATCAACATTGGTTTTTACGATCATCACATTCCATCTGCAAGATATAAGATCATTCTTCATTACTGCCAGGGCAGCGGAGAAAGACATTTTGACATGTGTGGAAGAGACGGGTCCAATCTGAATCAATTCATATTATAATAGCAGGAAGGACAATACACCAAGTACAATGTCTCTGATCTGTATCTTGAGGGCAGGGACTTAAACAAATGTGGTGTCTGTATAACGAAATGAGTAGCCGGGATGATACATTTTACATTTCAATGTTACGCTCTTATCTGACCGGTTTCCTCAGAGAATATATATAGAGAGAGACACACAGAGAGAGAGAGAGACAGAGACAGAGACAGAGACAGAGAGAGAGAGAGAGAGAGAGAGAGAGAGAGAGAGCTATTTCACATACAATTAATCATGAGTCATTGTTAATATACAAATATTTGCCTTAAAAACGTAGGGAGTGTAGAGTCCTGAAACGAACCCCCCCCCCCAAAAAAATACGTTTATTTTCCCAGATATGCTGTGATTGTCTTCTGGAACGACGTTATTAATTAGTTAATATCCCCTAAAGACCAATGTAAGAAACATAAAGTGGTGGGAGCGAAAGTAAAATGCATGCACTTTAGAAAAACACTTTCTAGAGATTGTGGTCGCCATTTCCTGACATGAAACAAATCAGTCCCAACTCCCAAAATGTTCTGTTCCCGCCTATTTTCCACCATGTCCCCGCTCCGCCCGTCTACATTAATTATAATACATAAATACATAGCCGAACATTGTCCTTACCTTAGATTAACAGCGACAGAGTAACGTCAAACACAGACTGCTGCTTCTTCTTCACTGGACCTCACGATAACATTCTGCTTGGCTGCACCTACTGCGCATGCGCAGCTCGAACTCGCACAGGTTTCGTTTTATGGAGAAATGCATTGAAGGTCCAGCACAAGTTATAACAGCGGTTCCGCATACCACACTAAAACTGCGTCATCAAAATCAAATGTGTTCAAATGTTCTTATGTAAAAGTAGCAGTAGGACCATAATAATAATAATAATAATAATAATAATAATCCCATGTTTAAAAGTCCTGCACCGATAAAGAGGAAGAGCCCAAATTGTACTTAAGTAATATCGTTTAGGAGAGTAATGTGGCAACCACAGAGATTTTAAAGTGACAAAAGAAAAAGAAAAAAAAAAAAAGGAACCTGTTTTCAAATAATTACAATAATATTTCTGTCTTGGTTTAAGACAAGACAGCGTTTATTCCATTAGAGCACAACTTTGGTTCCAAAAGCAGGGTTGTGAAGGTGGTTTGGGTCACCATTTCTTCCACAATTATGTGTAGAATAGTGGCAGATATATAAATATATCCAATTTAATAGTCGGGAACGCAAATATGGGAAGACACCATTTCAATTTTCTTTTAGGCACGACTTGTAGTTAAATATTCCATATTCCTCAATTCCCATTGTCAGATACAGCAAGATCAATCAACAAGCAAAATGTTAGTATAAAAAAAAAATATAGAATTTAATGTGCAAGTCATCAACTTCACTTTGACACCATTGAAAAGTTATTAAATGAGAGTTCTGCAGCCTGACCTCTAAGACTCATATTTTGTCCACATAATCACATGAGATTAAAAGTACCTACTGTTTTCAGGTGGCGCCCTGAACAACCTTTGGAACAGTCTGCTATTACCGTGTCAGCGCAATAGTCTTGATTGACAAAAGAGAAGCAGTCTAGCAGCATTAACTGGAATCAAGCACATTTAGCATAGTCAATTTTAAAGATCTGTAACAATACCGTACAGCAATATCTTTAAAAAAAAAAAGAAAAAGAAAAAAAAAGGCACATCGGCCACATCAAGTGATTTATAATCAAGGATTCAAATTCTGAATCAGTTTATACAAAAATATACATACAGTATCTGTGCGGTGAACGGGCTCACTCCGAAATACAACATTGCACTATAAAACTACCCAACAACAACATCCAGACATGATTCCCACAACAGAGGCCAGATGTTTTTGGGACAAACACTATTTTTTGGACATGCCGTTATAAAATAAAATATTCTCTCTGCTCAGTCCTGCTACAAGATAAACTCCCAACAACGGACTTCCTCAAGACAGAGACAGACTTGTGGACGGTTGTCTTGGGGGGACATTTCAACCCGGCTGAGCAGAAGGCACTTAATTGAGGGTGCAGCTGCTGCACCTAGCGGTGGATCCCAGGCACTGCAGGCCTGGTCCTCACCAGCTGACGGTGCTGCAACCGAATCCCACTTTGTGTCCACTCTTGAAGGCAATTGCCCCTCCCGTCTGTGCTGGGTCCACCCGACTCTGGTTCAGTTCACACTGGTTCATTGTCAAGTGTAGAAGGATGTGGTGGTGGGAGCGTCTCCGACTCACTGGGTTCTCTTTGCCTGAGAGGATCTGTGGGTGATTCGGAGGCAAACGTGGGGTTCGATGTTTGGCTCGGCATGTCAGTCTGTGTGGACTGTGCTGGCTGCACGGTCTGAACTGGCAAATGTGGAGACGCGGGCTCATCCGGTGACATCGAGGGCACCGATTCGGCAGGCGTAGCGTGAGGGACCTGCGGCGGCTGTGAAGACTGTACAGCTTCCTGTGGTTGTGAGGAGGGTGATGGTGTGTGTGCTGCCAGGTGCTGAGTGCATGGCTCATTCTGTCTGTGTGGCCCCAGGTGTGCGTGCTGGGCCTGTGTGTTCGCAAGCTGCTCTGCAGCAGAGTAGTAAGGCAGGAACGGCCTCTCGGATGCACAGGTCCGCATGGCCAGGTATGTGTGCATTAGCAGGTGCGGGAAGCGGGAGGTGAAGTAGGACACAAAGTCATCAGGGATGGAGCCCAGGGTCTCCTGTACCTCAGCGGGCAACTCTCTGTAATGATGTTTCTGTCGGGAAGAAGGTCAAGCATTGAGTCTGGCAGTAGAGACCGGTTTCTTTTAAAACACAAAGAGCGTGAGAATACATCCCTACCTTGTTTCTCATCGCACGCAGCAGGTCTCTAACCGACCCACCCTTATAGGAGCGGATTTTCCGCAGATCTGCCAAAGAAGAGAAAAACATACACATTTTTATATACATTTGAGTCTCTATCAATATTTTCAAAGTCCGAAGAGAACCGGTTGACGCTGAAATACTCAAAGGGTGACAATGCTTCACCACCCACTATAGTATTTTGTATATGTATGTTTCATGCATGTCAAAGTCAGTTTGTGCAGTGCTTTACTATAACCCAATGTCTGAAGGCATACAAGCAAAAGAAGACTATTTAACATCAGCAGACAGCAGGACCTTATATGGGACGTGTGTGAGTTTGAGCCAGTTTCATACCCGTCTGCAGTGGCACTGTGATGTGCTCCCTCCAATCAGCCTTGACAACAGCCCTCCCTCCTCTCTCCAGCTGTCTCACAATAGGTCCGTCCAGCGGTTCCTTTTCTATTCTGTCGCTCACGTCCTGCAAGCAACCAAAAATATTATAGCGGGCGGTTCTGCAGGTTGTGATTTGGTTGTAAGGACTTAAACTGAAAATTATGTTTTTCTTACATCCTACAAGCATTTGGAGTAGATATTATGAAGAATCAGCTCTTTATACAGACAGTTTATAAGAGCACAGTAAACAGCCTAATACATGTGATGTGTCCAGAGTAAACAGCTGACCTGAAAGAACTGCAGCTCCTTCTCCAGGCTCCAGAAAAACGGGTGTTTGAGAACAGTCCAGATCATTCCACTGCACATCCTGTTGATGAAACAAAAAACTCTCAGTTTGAATCAGCATTGTGCAGTGTTAATGATAACCACAACTATCTCAGGATGTCACAACATTCAAAAAACAAATGTGCACATAACAAACGTGCATATATAGGAAAGAAATGAGCTGTAATCATCGCTACCATTCACCATGGGAAAGTTTGCATCGTGCATGTGTAACCCCTATAAAAATACAGGCTTACTAAATGTATTTGTTATGGAATAATGTTCAACAGTTCATTTTTTTGTCGTTTCATGAAGAGAGTTGTAGTTGCCTGATGTGACCACATGAGGGTGCTTTATGCATGCTAGGAAACAGACAGGCTAGAATTTCTCCGACACGGATGCTGCCGTGAAAAATTGCAGAGCAAGATTGTGGATGTGTTGTGAAAGAGTACGTTTTTATTTTCACAGTACGACTGTACGTTTTTTTATGTTTTCCCCAGGGAGTGCCCGCACGACTGTAGCCGGAGCAGATGCTTTGTTTTGTATTCTAACCGAGGACTCCGGTGAGTTGTTGTACTATGTTATGGCGATACCCTACTATGCTAAGTTGCTAACGGCTAATGAGACGTGAATTTTCCGTTGTTTATTAATGCGGGATGTTAAACACTTATGTCATAAAACCAATCGGAGTTGATTGTAAATGTTCTAAAGATGTTGTAATGAGTCAATATGCTAAGTTTTGAGTTGGGAAAAGTGCATTTATTTTACGAGTGCCATGGTAATTTTCGCTGCGTCATTCCGACGCCATGTTCAATGTTAGTGAGTGAAAAGGGGCTCAGTGTGTGCTAAAGCGACATGATATGTGCTCACACACAGGTTTTCGCTGATTTTTTTGCAATATGGTGTATTCAAATTCATTTTTGAATTGATGAGAGATGTATTTTGTGAATATAAATGAGAAACATGATTGAATGAAGATTATAATTGATTTGTGTAACATGATTCATACAGTACTGTTACATAGACACATTAAAGGAGAAATCCGGTCATTTTTTACCCCATTTCCGTTGTCCTCAGGGTCATCCCGACTTATTAGAAGCAAAAAACCCGACAAAAATTGACGTTGCCTAGCCCGAGATCTGTACCTGCCTGGCAGCCTTCCAGACTCCAATGCTAACCCATTGGGGCACGTTATATCTGCTTTCCTGGGCCTCAGAAAACAATTCCAAGACCTATGCAACACAGGTTGGGTCCGTACGAGACACCACGGCGCTCGCTTAGCTCAAATAGTGTTGCAAAACGACATAAATATGTGTGTTTTAGCATGAAGTTACTCACCTCAAATCATCCCGTAGACATTAGCAGTAGATAGCTGAGCGCCTGTCGTCCCTCCCAGTCACCGCAGAAACGAAAACGTTTTCCTCGTAGTTTTGATTTTGTATCCATAAAGAAACGACCGAGCAGTGCAGTCGTCCTGTCCGTAATAAATCCAGGAAGCTGTTATGTCCCAGTGTTTCCCCTACCATTGTACAGGCCTGGCGGGTCGCCAGGCCAAGGAGACCTGCCGCCAGGCCAAAAAAAAAAATCAATATACCAAAAATAAGCCACCTATCAATTCATTCATAAATCAATAATCATTTACATTAGGAGCGCCTCCGCGCAGCACAGTAGACTTGCTCCGCAAGTCGCGCGGCCGCAACAATCCACGCCGCGCTCCCGCTACGTTCTTCTTCGTGTACTTTACGCGCTTGATGTTGTTCTGATGCCGTTTCGCCTCGTTAAACCACCACGATGTCGCTTTCTACTTTGGAAACACGGAAAGTTTACATTGTATTTTGATAAGCTGTTGCACTCTTCAGACTCGTGGTGTGAGCGGAACCGGACCGGTACCGGACCCGGACCGGTACCAGACCCGGAACCGGACCGGTGCATTTATAAGAAAAATGCCGCTGTGTGTCGCCGTCCAAAATCCGCTTTCCTCACGCTGCCTGCTCGCACAGATCCGCTCGTGCGCACATTCGCTGATGCAGGTCGAGTGTTTTCGAGAAATAAATGCAGAGACGGCGCTCCTTAAAAACAACATCAAGCCTTGCGTGTGAAGTATTAGGACGTGATGACGTATGTACAACCGGCTAACGGGCCAAAGCCTGTTTGTGCTGGAGCCGAGGCACGCTACTGATTGCGCCCTTAGGCAGCCTATGTTAATAAAATAAGGATTGTTTTTGATAAGCTGTGGAACTCTGAGTTAACCTATTTCTACCTGAATTTCTATGAACTATTAGGCTGTTGAGTAAACCTATAACTTATATTTTACTTGATAAAATAAGACTATATATGCACTCATATGTCGTTGTAGTGTTTTACAGTATCTGTAGCTATTAATGTGATGCTCCTCATTTTCCAGACGTATTTTTCCGGCCCATAATTTTGCATCATTTCCATCAACCGGCACCTTAATAAGTCACTCTCTCCTTGTGATCTTGAATACACTCTGGTTGAACAAAAATGTTGAATGCAAATATAATAATTGCAGAATTGCAGACTGCTTGCTGTGCCACCTGACTTAATCCAACTGCACCAATACACCATCCCACACGTCTCGTCTGTTTAGGGTTTTTTCGGTGGGTACCACCGGGCCTGAAAAAAATTCTAGGGGAAACAATGTGTCCATATGTATGACTATGTTACAACATAGCAACGATAGCTTACAGCTAGTAACGTGCCGGGCGTGAAGGTGTGTCGCGGGTCAGCGTGGCCGCTTCGCCTCTCATGGTGGGGGTGAGGGGACTCATTCTGTACCCGGGGTACACACTGGGGTAGAAGCACCATGGTGGTCCTGCAGAGGTAGGCAGAGGGGCATAGCAGCATCCCCTCTCCTCGCACTGCCTCTGGCTCAGGAGCCTGTCCCGGGCGCAGTCGAACCGGCTGTCCGGGTCCACGCTGCATTCAATGTCTCTGGAAATATTAGCCTCTCGGGAGATGCCAGGGTGGACTCCCACTGAACGTTTTTCGTGTGCGTTTTCTGGCCTAACCAGTGTGGTCTCGTGGACAGAAACAAAGTTGATATACAAACATGCGGACAGTGCAAACGCGAGAGGGAGCATATTAGCTACCGTGAAGGTTGTTAGCCGTTAGCTAGGAATTAGCTATCCAGCGCTTCAGGGGCTATAGTTTTAGCATTTCTGTCCAACCAGATAACGTGCAGGAAGTGGTATAAAATAATTAGCATTGCAAGTGTTGGGACCTCACTAGAAGGACTACACAATGCGGCCTACAAAAGCCTACACATGCGGCCAGGACAACAGGACAAAGGGGATTAAAAACTACACCGCCATTTTAGTTTCACATCTCACACAGGTGAGAGATGCGACGCCACACAACTGGTGCCCTATTGGCTGACAATCTTCAGGGAACCCCGGGGGGTCCCCTGGAGCGGCCTGAGCTTTATAAACCGAAGCCGCCTGGAGAACGCTCTCTTACTCTGACTCCTACTCTGGCGTCTCTTCCTACAACCGGCGCAACACCACGTTGCAACGGGAGGCGACCCCTCCTGCAGCGCACCGCTGCAACAAGAGGAACCAAGCCGGTTCCTGCCTTCCAGCTACCAGACGCTGTCTGAAGTAAGCTGACTAAATCGCCAAGCCGCGATTATATCGCCGCTCGTGGAAGGAGGAAACACCAACTGTTTTCTTTATTTGAGTTTGATCAACGAGAGGAAACCCGCTCCGCTCTCGTCTGGACGAAGCCGACTCATCACGTCCCCCGCTGACGCCGGGGCCCACGAACTACCGCCGTTACGGAACGCCGTCATCGCCAGGACGGACTCGCAGCTTATGCAACGATACTAGTAAGAGGCTATCAGTCTGGGCAGAGACATAAGTGATAGTGTAGGATATGCTTGTAATTCTTGCTAACGTGTTTTAAGTTCTGATCGCGGACCGCCGGGTCCGTTTGTTCATGTGCTGCTGTATTTGAATACTGATCGTGTACCCACGCAGCTGGGTTGATTTCTGTAACAGTGTTTTCGACTAACCTCCGCCATATTCGCGAGCTCAGAAAGCCTCTACTATCAGTTAAAAGACCGGTCTCGCGGAATAAACGCCAGTTCATTCACGCGAGCCCGTGTGATAGCGGCACGGCTTCTGAGCCTCAGAATATCGCTCGCGCATTCTCTCTCTCTTTGTTTGTGTCCCGCTAACACACACACACACATACACGCCGCACACACGTGTCCTAAGCCAGCTGTTCCCGGCGGACGCTAGGGACATAGCTCCATCTGGTGGCTACATACGGCAATCTCTTTCTCTCTCTCTCTCTCTCTCTCTCTCTCTCTCGCTACTCCATCGGACGTCAGTGGCTCCGCCCCTGAACGCTGCGAGGAATAGCTCCACCTCTCTCTCTCTCTCGCTACCCCATCGGACGTCAGTGGCTCCGCCCCTGAACGCTGCCAGGAATAGCTCCATCTGGTGGCCGCACATAGCCATCTCTCCCTCTCTCTCTCTCGCTCTCTCTCTCTCGACACGCACGCAGCACACACACGCACATGCACACGCACACACATACGCACACACACACACCACGTGTGTCTCTCCCTTTTGTTTAGCTTAGCTTTGTGTGTTAGGTAGTTAGGTAATAAGGCTTTGTTAATTGCAGTGTTATTGATTGTGATCATTATTACTGATTTTAATAAATCTTATTATATTATAACTAGCGGTCTCTTGTGCTTGTTGTGTATATGTCACTGGATAACAGCAGGTTGTGAAGGCTAGTGCTTGAATTTCACGCCCTTCTTAATTGTTAGATTGTTTTTATGCTTCCATGCCAATGATCACGATGATTGGCATGTGAGTATAAAACCTTTATATTGAGACTGAATACAGTTTTAGGTTATCTTTTCCCTGATCCCAGGGTGGTGCCCCGTTTATTCATGATTATATCATGATAATATATTAAATATAATTATTAATACCAATAATCATATTGATATTGATAGTTAACTGTTGATAACCAAATCTGCTCCTGCTACAACCCCAACACAAGGCTGCAGAGTATTTGACTGAAATAAGTTGTCTGCAACGAAATAACAGTAGTGGACGGAGCTAAGTGGACACAAACATCAAACTAGGGCAAGCATACTAGGACAAAACTAAGTCGGCAAAAACTACCACTGCTGCTACTTCCCTTCCTTTCTCTTCCTGTATTCTTTGTGATTTAAAGAAAACAACCACGGCTGTGAAATTTCAGTCGTAAAACATAAAGGTTTTTTCTCAGGGAAAGCAAATATACATACAACAAATGCTATCGAAGTTATTTAAATTATTTAGGCGAACACCTGTAAATCTGATGACCACAGAGAATTCCGTGTGTGTGTTCATCAGCGTTATCATCTGTGAAACAAGCTTGTTTATCTCGCCACTTCCTGGTTACAATGTCCAATCAGAACCAGCCAGAGAACTTCTGGCCAATGGGATGCAGCCAAGGGGACACGTGTTCCTCGTGCCAAGACTGTGCTTGTTATTGAGGTCGGCTTACGCTGAAATGAGACTCTCTTGAACTTGATATCCGGCTAGCTCCTCCCGGGCCACTTACACTCAACAAAAATATAAACGCAACACTTTTGTTTTTGCTCCCATTTTTCATGAGATGGACTTAAAGATCTAAAATTCATTCCAGATACACAATATTACCATTTCTCTCAAACATTGTTCACAAATCAGTCTAAATGTGTGATAGTGAGCACTTCTGCTTTGCTGAGATAATCCATCCCACCTCACAGGTGTGCCACATCAAGATGCTGATCTGACATCATGATTAGTGCACAGGTGTGCCTTAGACTGTCCACAATAAAAGGCCACCCTGAAATGTGCATTTTTTTGCTTTATTGGGGGTCTGGGGACTCAGAACCAGTCAGTATCTGGTGTGACCACCATTTGCCTCATGCAGTGCAACACATCTTCTTCGCATAGAGTTTATCAGATTGTCAATTGTGGCCTGTGGAATGTTGGTCCACTCCTCTCCAATGGCTGTGCGAAGTTGCTGGATATTAGTGGGAACTGGTACACGCTGTCGTATACGCCGGTCAAGCACATCCCAAACATGCTCAATGGGTGACATGTCCGGTGAGTATGCTGGCCATGCAAGAACTGGGACATTTTCAGCTTCCAAGAATTGTGTACAGATCCTTGCAACATGGGGCCGTGCATTATCTTGCTGAAACATGAGGTGATGTTCATGGATGTATCGCACAACAATGGGCCTCAGGATCTCATCACGGTATCTCTGTGCATTCAAAATGCCATCAATAAAATGCACCTGTGTTCTTCGTCCATAACAGATGCCTGCCCAAACCATAACCCCACCACCACCATGGGCCACTCGATCCACAACATTGACATCAGCAAAGCGCTCACCCACACGACGCCACACACGCTGTCTGCCATATGCCCTGAACAATGTAAACCGAGATTCATCCGTGAAGAGAACACCTCTCCAACGTGCCAGACGCCATCGAATGTGAGCATTTGCCCACTCAAGTCTGTTACGGCGACGAGCTGGAGTCAGGTCAAGACCCAGATGAGGACGACGAGCATGCAGTTGAGCTTCCCTGAGATGGTTTCTGACAGTTTGTGCAGAAATTGTTTGGTTATGCAAACCAATTGTTTCAGCAGCTGTCTGAGTGGCTGGTCTCAGACGATCTTGGAGGTGAACCTGCTGGATGTGGAGGTCCTGGGCTGGTGTGGTTACAAGTGGTATGCGGTTGTGAGGCCGGTTGGACGTACTGCCATATTCTCTGAAACGCCTTTGGAGACGGCTTATGGTGGAGAAATGAACATTCAATGCACGAGCAACAGATCTGGTTGACATTCCTGCTGTCAGCATGCCAATTGCACGCTCCCTCAATGCTTGTGGCATCTGTGGCATTTTGCTGTGAGACAAAACTGCACATTTCAGAGTGGCCTTTTATTGTGGGCAGTATAAGGTACACCTGTGCACTAATCATGATGTCAGATCAGCATCTTGATGTGGCACACCTGTGAGGTGGGATGGATTATCTCAGCAAAGCAGAAGTGCTCACTATCACACATTTAGACAGATTTGTGAACAATGTTTGAGAGAAATGGTAATATTGTGTATCTGGAATGAATTTTAGATCTTTAAGTCCATCTCATGAAAAATGGGAGCAAAAACAAAAGTGTTGCGTTTATATTTTTGTTGAGTGTACTTAAACTGGACGTAAGTAATAAGTGCACCTAGAACCGGCTTCTAGCTCCGGAGGCAGACGTGATTTGATATCAATGCCCGAATTTGAATAGCTTTTATTAGAGTAATACAGTAATGTTAGATAAAACAAACAACGCTGTTATTTTCACATGGTTGTCAGGGTTTTTCCTGCGTTCAAAATTGCGAGGCGGCCGCCTCCAGCTAATTTCGTGCCGCCCCCAGCTTTTTTCTTAATTTTGTGCCGCCATATCGCTCTGCCCCCAGCTATGGATGTCATTTTAACTGCAGTTCCTGCATTGCGCCACTATGGGGGCGCTGTATCAACAGCGCGTCGAACGAGTGACAGACGAGCCCGAGACGGCCCCATCATGGGTTTGGCAAAGTAGCGGGTTTGGACCGCATAATTTTCGAGGGAGACTTACAGACTCTAGCAGGAGGGACCGCAGCGAGACCCGCCGCCACCCGCCGACGCTGCCCTCGTTTCCCCCACGAGAGCGGTCCCGTCGGGGTTACGCACGCGTAACGCGGTCAGCCGGAGACTGAAAGTCCACCGACTGCCGCGCCCGCACATGCGGTCCCGACGGGGGCCCATCCCCGGCCCGAAGGTCGGGGAAGGAGGGAAGGAGGGGGGAGCGCGCCGAACGAAGTGACAGACGAGCCCGAGACGGCCCCATTATAGGTTTAACAAAGTAGCGGGTTTGGACCGCATGGTCATCCGATTTTTGGGGAGATTACAGGTCACGTTAGCCATCTTTACTAGACTCTGTATCCACGTGTTCCCCTGTGACTCCGGTTTCCATTTATAAGAGAGTCATAGTTACTCCCGCCGTTTACCTGCGCTTCATTGAATTTCTTCACTTTGACATTCAGAGCACTGGGCAGAAATCACATCGCGTCAACACCCCCCATGGGCCTTCGCGATGCTTTGTTTTAATTAAACAGTCGGATTCCCCTGGTCCGCACCAGTTCTAAGTCAGCTGCTAGGCGCCAGCCGAGGCGACCCGCCGGGACCACCGCGTGAACGGGGCCCGACGGGCACCGTAGCTGGGGGAGATCCGCGAGAAGGGCCCGGCGCGCGTCCAGAGTCGCCGCCGCCGACCGCCGTACCATCACAAGCAGGAGTGAATGGCAAAATCGTGTGCTTTCTTGCTGTTTTCCCCCTCGGGTATCACGTGAATTGGGCGTTCCCGGGGGCGTTCCCAGGTTGCCGACTGGATCTATGGTCAGGATGGTACCACCTCTGCCTCAATTTGAGCCAGGAAAAACCCTGGTTGTATTCCGTAAAAACTCACTTTAAGTTATGAAATATCTTTAAAGGAGACATATTATGCTCATTTCTGCTTGTTGACATGGGTCTTTGATGTCTAAATGGAATGATAGTAACATGCTTTGGTCGAAAAAACCCAAGGATTGAGCACAGCAGGGTTCTCAACATACCAGTTTCACAGCCCTGCTTTCAGCGGCCGGATTCAGTGACTTTCCCTTTAAATGCTAATGAGCTACTGCGTGCGCCGCCCAAACGGTCTTGGCACCGCCCACCTCTTCCTGCCGGGCGTAAGACGTGAGGACGCCATTTTGTAACCATAACAACGGTTGATTCGGGGGAGAAATGGCTGCCGGTCAACAAACTGCGGTGCAACCTTACCTGTTCGAGCCGGAGTCCGACCCAGAACAAGAAGAGGCTCCAGAAGAAAGTCAGCAGCCAAGATTGAACATGGATGTTTCTCAGTGGTTAGTAGTTACGTTTTTTACCTCGAAATATACCGGTTTATAAACTTTAAATAAATATTACAAAAGAAACAACACGACGTGATTGCTTAGCTATCGTAGTTTCCAATCAATAATACAATTCTGCTAAAAAATAGGTGTTCCTGTGGCAATTGTGAACAAATGCCTACAGAACCTGAGAATATATGCTGTATGGAAATATCACAAGTAAGTGTGAACACTGTGCAAACATGGTTGTAATTTTGCAGTCGCTCTTTTCTATCATCCATTGTCACTCACTTATCTTTCATAATTTATAGGTTACACGAAGACTACAGCAGCTTCCTGAGCCACCAACATGCATGGTGGACCATCCTGGCCTCGAACCTGTCTGCCTGAATGTATTTTCACTGCAGAATGCACTAAACATTTATCGGGCAGACTATGGACCTTTACGTCTCAGGGGAATTGTGCAGTAAGCTTTCAGTCACATAAATACTATTAATTTATCGCAAAAATGTTATGCTCAAAAGTACGTAGGTGCTTCCTCTATCTTACATTGCTTATAGTTTATGGTTATAGTTTATCCTTATTATTTTTTACTGAGATCCCAGCTTGTGATCAACAAATGTATATCTAATTAGCTATCTATCTATCCATCTAGTTAACATGAAAATTACATATCAAACAATGAAAACACACAGAACAGTAAGTAAAGATTGTTTATTGTACATTTGTAAACATGTGTAGACATATGAAATAATAAAAACAATAGGAAGATAAATTACTGAAGTGGAACAGTTGAACTTTGTACTTCAATATCAATATAAAAATAATAACAATGAAAGTATCTTATTGCCATGGACGTGAACATTCAGTGCTGACTTTATATTACATTGTGTCCAGCCAATATAGATACCTAGCCTACAGAAGCTTTGTAAGCTGGTGCTGGGGCTTTCTGGGCCGGGGAGTGAGAGTTGTGCTGCCCGCCTGCGTGGTGCTGAGGATTCGTGCAGAGTTCCCTGATGCAGAAGGACAGTATGTTGGGTTCAGACCTGTCCTTGGTTGAACCTCGACACATAACCTGCTATAACGGTCAGCTTGTCAGGTCGGTCAAACTGAGCCGAGAGGTCTTCAGGGATTTTAAGCTTCAGGACCTCGTTCACATATGGGGCAGGGTCCTGGAAAACCTTATCAAAGATGAGGTCCAACAGTGCATCAACGTAATCTGTAGTGCAATAAACAAAGATGTATGTTTACAGGAAAGTTGCACTAGAACCAAAAAGCCTTGTGTAAAGTTTCTCTTGTTATTTCACCTAATTACTTCATATTTATACATTCTCCTTATTTATTATTTCTTTTGAAAACCATGTAAAAAGAATTCAGATTTTATTTGTTTGTGTTTATTTTCAACATTCTGTGATATGCCTGTATGTTCATGTTTACTTTTTATTTGTGGAGTTTAAATAAAAGACTGTAAAACTTACGGAATGTTGGCTCTGCTTTCACAGGCTTTGCAGTGCATTCTCCGCGTTTTGACTTTGGGAAGTTGACTCTGTAGAGCAGCTCTCCTCTTGTCGATGTTGCCTGAGGTCGGCCAGCATTTTCATTATAATGCAGGGCAGCCAGGTAGAGTCTTGGGTGGAAAAATAGTAGTTAGAAAGATAGCAAACAAACTAAATTATAATGAAATAAACAGATACTGGTAGTTTTATTACCTGCATAACATTCCAAGGTATGGGAAGACAACATTCTTCGGTGCAAACCGCAAAATGACACTGTGGAATGCCTCCAGCGATGAGGTCTGATAGTGAGGGCTGAGCTTTTCAACATCTCTCAGGATTCTCTTGTTAATCAGTGCCTTTTCTAACCTGCAGAAAGCTGGTGTCCCTGGAAAAAAGAAATCACATGAATTCAAACTGTTAAACATCTTTTAGATATTAAAAAAAAACATTTTATTCACAATTTTGTTTTTATCTACCTGCTTTCAACCATTTGCTCTTGTCCCTTGAGGTGCGCTGTGGATGCAAGCACTGGGGGAAAGCAGGATCTGGATGTGTGTGGATGTCTTGGACATGGTTGAGAATGGAGGTCCACTTAGCCACTCTCTCTGGCCCTGAAGTAGAGGAGGCTGCTGTCCAGTACACATGGTTCTTTATGCTTCGAAGCCACTTCTTCAGCTTTTCGCATTCTTTGTTCTGGGCTATCTTGACCAGTTTCTTGGACAGTCCTAATAAAACAATATTTGTCACATTCAGATAAACAGTATAAGTTGATTACAAAATAACTCTAACCCATGTAACATATTAGTGATTATGATAATAGGATAATATAATGTGTGGACCTGTGAGCAAGGGCATTTTATCTTGATTGTACCCCTACCTTTTTCCATGTGCCAGACATCGTAGTACTGTGTCACATTGGCCTCCCTCAGGAACTTCTGGATCTGAGGGTGACGGTCTGTGACAATGCTGTCCAATGTAACACCACATGCCTCCAGGAGAGCAAGGCTCCTCTTCAGACCTTTTTCCATGTGGTAGCTTCCCCCGACTTCGTTGCTCTGATCAGAAAAACAGGACAAAAGTCTATTAAATATATGATTCTTAAAAGCAGTCATTAAACACAGATTAGTTATCTTGAATAAAGATCACACCATTTCACTCACCTGAACCAGCTGTATGTCGACAATAGTGTTGCTCCTCAGGTCCATCATTGAGTAACTGCCAAACTTGGCAGAGTGGCCTTCAAAAGTAAATGTAGAATATCACAGAAATTTAATCTTACCTATCAATTTGTTGTACTTCATCGTAAACACTTCTCTAAACAAAAACATTAGAGTAAAATTTATCAGAGAGTCTTGTATACCTGGTGAGTCAGCCCTTAGGTCGCCACCCAGGATAACACTCTCCTGTTGACTAAGCTGCTCCATCATCCCGTTCTGCACAGTCTTCCACGTGTGTATGATTGCAGGCTCTATGAACGTCCGTGCATGACGCCTAAATGTGTCATACTGAAACATCTTCAGCTGCATTGCCCGGAAGATCTGAGGACAGACAGACAAGATGTGTCATAAGTACTGCTCTATACAACATTTAGCAATATGATATGCAAAAATAATACATTTACATAGTGATGACTAAATCTATTACCTTTTCAAGTTTGAAGAAAGATGCACCTGTGGTGTATATTGCAGCTGAGAGCTGGAGGTTTCCTGCAGGTGTGCTTCCCAGAATTGGCTGGCTGTTCCATTTTCTGAAGAACTGACAATGTGGGCATGTTTGTTCTACAGAGATGAATGTGCCGACCCTTCTTGTCTGCACGTCTGACACACGCTGACAGACAGGGCACACCTCAAACAGCTCCATCAGACACTTTTCATAGACAATATACGTTGGTGTCTTATGAACAGGGCAGGAAGGCTCCAGTCTAGTAGAAAAACAAAATAATCAAAAGAGAAATTAGTAACTCCCACACAGCTTGAGACAAATTATGTAAAAACATGTAGGGAATAAAAGGAATTCTGAGGTTATTAACTCACGTCACATCTGCTGACTCTGACATAACTGTGAATCCTTGGGGTCGGGAATTTCCATGGATGAACTACCCTCCAATGGATTCTCCTCTTCCTCCTCCTCCAGTTCCAAGCGAGCCCTTTTACTTGGTCTTTTTATTGGGGTTGATGTTAAAAATGGTTGACGAGTTGAGAAGGCAATGGTTGAGGTGCCAACACCAACATCAGCACAGGACACTGATTTCTGTGTGCCTTTGATAGATGAAAATATATTTTTCATTAGCCACTCCATATTCATAACAGAGTAAAACTAAAATTACACTATATAGAAACATAGTGACTAACATGACATGATATGCTTTTGGGCAACAAACCTGTGCTTCTGAAGTGAGGCTGGAGAGTTCTCATGGAAAGCTGTGTGCCAACGTTGCATGTCACTGGTTGGTCTGTCTGGCAGGCAACATGATGCACCACAGGCTGCTGTACAGTTGTACTTGTCTAAACACAAAAAGAAGCAATAGGTTATGTGTCTGCTTTCTCATGTTACATGAAAAATAAAAATATGTAGACAGAAATGATGATTAGCAATAGACATTTGTGAAGCAAACTTTTCTGTGTCCATGCCTGCATATAACTGATAGTAGCACAGCAGATATCTAGCAGGTAGCCCCTGTCTCCGGAAACAAAACAAAGTAGTGACTGCTTTATTGCAGATAACGCTTTGGTGCTCTCATGTCTGGTCTCTCATGCCAATAGGTTACGCTAGAGCTGTAGTTACATGTATACAAACGCACAGGAACTATTTCGACTGCCAACACAGTCCTTTAGCACAACATGCTAAGTAATGAACATAGCTAACTGGTCGGGAATAAAAGACCATTTTATACCGTGTCCTCTGCGTGTTCACGGCGGAACAGTAGCTCACCGTCCGTGAACTCCTGACAACGCTACAGCTGTAGTTGCATGTAAACAAACACACAGCCATTTAGCACAACATGCTAAGTAATGAACATAGCTAACTGGTCGGGAATAAAAGACCATTTTATACCGTGTCCTCTCCGTGTTCACGGCGGAACAGTAGCTCACCGTCCGTGAACTCCTGACAACGCTACAGCTGTAGTTGCATGTAAACAAACACACAGCCATTTAGCACAACATGCTAAGTAATGAACATAGCTAGCTTGTCGGGAATAAAAGACCATTTTATACCGTGTCCTCTGCGTGTTCACGGCGAAACAGTAGCTCACCGTCCGCGAATTACTAAGACCAATTAAAACAATCTTCCCTGCGTGTTCACAGCGGAACAATAGCTCACCGTCCGCGAACAACAGAGACATTTCACCCGTCTCCTCGCCATGTTCATGGCCGAGCAGGGGTTCAAGGCCGGTTCAAAGCGATACAATCTCAATGTCCTTATTCATTTTCTCAAATCACCGTCATGTTTTAAAAGAGTGCTCATATGACAAATTAACGTTTGGTAACATTAACACTATAGTGAATCCGACTGCCAGTAAGCACAACGTTGAACACTTCACATGTAATGTTAGCTCAGCCTCATTCGGCTAACACGACGGTTAGCATTAGCTCATGTGCTAAATGACCAAAGTAACACAAACTATACTGTTTTTGTAAATACTTACAGTTGCAACATCGGTGGCGTCGGCACGGACAGTGGGTATGGATCCATCTTTTAGGAGCAGTCTTGTTGCCAATCCAGCGGTATACTGTCCGTGGTTGGAGAAACAGTCCGATGTGAAGTGATTCGCACAGACCAGGACATTTTTGCTCAATGACGCTGGGACGTTTCCCTGGTAAACAAAATTTAGCCACTTCGCTTTTAAATCCTCTTTGTTTGGGAGGCGATGTAGCGACATATGAGGACCCGTGCATCCGATGACAGAGCAGCAGTGCTTGGCTTTCGGCTTGTACATGGTGGCGGTGAGGCTGTCGAGTACAAGTGAAGCGAGTAAGAAAAAATGGCGGATCCTTGTTCAGGTAGCCGGCGTAATGTGGGCGGGGATATGCCATGAATATGCAATGACTATGCAAGAATATGCAAAAGACCGGATTGTGACGTCACAATACGGTAAAAATCCAAACGGCTCGTTTAGAGACTAAATTCCTGACTCTGCCAGTTACTAAATATTGACTTAGTTGT
Source organism: Eutrigla gurnardus (assembly GCF_963514095.1). Classification (NCBI taxonomy): domain Eukaryota; kingdom Metazoa; phylum Chordata; class Actinopteri; order Perciformes; family Triglidae; genus Eutrigla; species Eutrigla gurnardus. Next base: position 7,912,663 of record NC_139931.1, read on the forward strand.
CAAAACTCATGTTAAAGGGGTCGGGAGACACCCCGGATACGCAAATATACAAACTAAAGCAAGGAAAAAGTCAGTTTTGCATAATATGTCCCCTTTAAATTAGGTTGTTTTACCAATCTGCGTAACAATCATGTATTGTCAGTAACAAAACCAGGTCTACTAGTCCAGAACGTTTCAAATTGCAACTAAAATCAGACCCGCATTTTGGGTTCAGAGCTATAATTTCTAAAACCCTGCGCTCCATGTTCCACTAAAGTCTGTCAGTTGCTGCACTATAAATTAATATCTTCTGAAAAGGTGATCAGTAGAATTTTAATGATCAATGCAGTTTTTCAAGGAATGCCGACATAAAACTGAAGAAAAAAAGTTTATTGTATTCGGTGACATGCACCACAGTTTGCAGTCAAACATTTATTCATGTTACTATAAAAAATAAACCATTCAATGTAAGTATATAAAATAAAAAAGTATAGCAATAAATGAAGAGGAACTGTTTCATTTTTAAGGACAAGTGTGTTTTCATAATGTGTAAAGCACATAAAACCACTAAATTCCATACTTTACTACATGTGTTTTGTTGCACATCAATATATTTACACATTCTTCTCCAAATGTTCATCATGTTGCAGTTTATCTGTTTTGAACATTTATTGTTAAAACACACAATTTCCATGAAATTATTCCATTTAATTCCATTGCTTTCTCTGTTATATCCTGGAAAACATAGAAGATTGAGTACGGTTTCCACTATGAACCAAAATTAATCTGCATTTTTTTCTGTCTAGTTCAGTTTCCAAATGATAACACCGATTGGGAAACACACACAAATACTCAATTGCATTAGGATGCATTTAGTTGCTAGTTGTGACCTGTAGTCCATCTGAACTGGATCTACATACAATCTGAAAATAATAAAAAGTAAATCATATCATTGCCCATGTTGATATATACACAAAAATGATGTTATTTTTACAACACTAGCTATATTTTTCAGCGAATTTACATGCATATCTATTTCTAAATAATAATAATACATTTAATTTAGAGGCGCCTTTCATGTCACCCAAGGTCACCTTAAAAAGTATAAAATCTTACAAAATTTAAAAACAAACATGATAAAAACAAGACAATGTGATAAAAACAAGTGAAGTGCATAGTGTCCAGTTATAGAGTGTAAGCTAATTTGAACAGGTGAGTTTTGAGTTGTGACTTGAAGGTTGTGATGGTGTCCGACTGTCTTATGTGTGGGGGGAGGGAGTTCCAGAACCTGGGTGCTGAGCAGCTGAAGGATCGGGCACCCATGGTAGGAGGAGGAGGTTTTTGTAGTGGATGCGGTATTGTACCGGGAGCCAGTGAAGTTGAATGAGAACAGGGGTGATGTGGTCAGCTGATTTGGTGCGGGTGATGATCCGGGCGGCTGAGTTCTGAATGATTTGCAGTCTGTTGATGAGTTTGGTGGGGAGTCCAGTGAGGAGGGCATTGCAGTAATCGATGCGTGATGTGACAAATGAGTGAACCAGGAGGGTAAAATGCATATATAAATACCAAACTTAGCTTTGTGTTTTGACCAGATCTTTTTCTTTTTCAATTGTTCTTTCTCTTAATGAGGTGGATTCTAGGCCCATGCTTCAGGAACATGATCATTGTTAAAAAACAAACTACTGTTTCACAATGATGTTGCAGGCGACAGGGCCTCTGAACGTGAATCCAAGGTAGAACGTGACGTTTTCATTGCTATGAGGCACTGATGGTACATGGAGAGGCGCTACACTGAACTTCTTTTTCTTGGGGCCTTCAAGGTACACCACTCCATCTTCAGTCCATCCAGAAACACATTTCAGCATTGTGGCAATCTCAGGCTTTTTCCAGGCCTCACCCCTAAACCATTTCAAGCGTTTCTCAGAGACCGAGAACACCTTTGTGACTTTTTCAAACTTTTTCTTGTGGACAAATCTATCCAGTCCATTGCCACTGCCCAGAAAAAAATGGGTGTACAGCCTTCTTTTCCGCTGAGGAATGTCCTTCATCTTGGTCCAGTAGTCTTTTTCCAGGTTTTCAATGGCTTCTTGCACAATTTCATATTTGGTTTCTTTTTCATGATGGGTGTCTTCATCCTGTGGCCAGAATAGCAAGGTAAGCAAGAACAGGGCACTTGGTAAACATTTCCTTTTATCAGTTGGGAACTGATGGCAAAGTGCCTGCAGATCTTTCAGAGAAGCTACCTGTTGAGTGTGTGGTGACAGGCAGTTTAGAGTAAGGTGGGCCATTATGTAATTGATGATATCCCTTTGACCAAATTTGGCCTTTTTTGGATTGCTGGGGTAGAGAGAAAGGATTGTCTCGAGAAGACATACCGCCTCCCTCTGGTCAGTTAGCTTTGACAGAATGGATGTTATGTTACCCCCACCAAGATGATAGATGATCATGCGTTTTTGGAAAGGAGTTAGATTGGCTGGGACTGATTGCCCCTGATGTGCAGTAGAATAAGATTTACTGAAATACTTCCCATACTCTGAAGATTTCTTTGCCAACCATTTAAGTGGATGATTTATCTTCTCTCCAGGACTTTCTGGGGGCTCTTCTCCATCTATACCAATGTCTGTCTGGAAGTAACCGAGGTCCTCAGATATCCATTCCAAGGCATCTTGCATCGTCTTGTTGAGTTTTTTCAAACGGCCATGAAATGGTTCCCAGGCATCTATAACTTCCTCAGGAATGTACTCTGTTAACAGGTACTTCATGCACTCTGAATGGCCATTGGTTCCGTTTGCAAAAACTTGTAATGAAGAGATCAGTTTGAGCAGGCTGCATCCCACTTCAACTTCAGAGAAAAACCATGAGCTGCTGACAAATTCCATGTCTGCATCAGCTGCTTTCTCACATTCTTGAAAACACTCAATGGCTTTCAGTGCAGTCTCCACAGCATCTGCTGTATTTTGGGCTGTCTTTTGGACACCGTCCATCGCTTTGCATTTTGCTTGGAACCATTTCCTGTACACCTGCGCCTTTGTGTCAAGTATGTATGAGTTGTTGGGCAGCTGTTTGGCCGCTGTGTCTGCCCAGTATTTTGCCTCTTCGAACTTTTCATAAGTGTAATGAAGACGAGCAAGTTGTTGTGCAAAGAATGGACATTTAAGAAAACGCTCAAAAGCTTTCTTGAGTAACTCCATTGCTTTGTCTGGGCTTTTCTCAATTTCACACACATGCTCAATGAAAGGAGAGAAAAGGCTATCATATTTGTCACCTTTGCTTTTCCTGGATCGCCTCATAAAAAGTGCTCTCAAAAGTGACCGATATTCGTCCCTTCCAAATCTGTGCTCAAAAAGCATGTCGTCACAGAGCAAATCCATTGCCAAACTGCTTTGGGTCTGCTGGTTCCCCAAAAGCTGTTGGAGAATTTCCTTTGCAACGAGCGGGTGGATGATTCGGATTGATTTAATGTGCGTATTTTCATCTCTAAGGTGCAAGAACACTAGTTTAGCCTGATCACTGAGGGATTTCTCAAACCCATGCTGGCGAAACCTTTCCAGGTGAATGGTGATGGCAAGCAAGGCTTGACAATGGGACTGAGAGATGAAAGAGTTTTGAACATAGGTGTTCAGCAGTGCCACATAGAGAATGAGGCGAGTGACAACAGATTGATGGTTAATGCCTTGGAGCAAATGTTCCACAAACTCTTGAACATACTTCTCATTGAATCCTTCACTCATCAAAACAAACGTCAGGATGAATTTCGGTGCATATCGTTCCTCAAGCGCCTCTCGTTTTCCGGCAAACTTTCTCCTCTCCTGATCAGACAGTGCGTGAGTGACAGACACGTTCTGTAATGGAGACTCCTTGCATCTCTTCTCTGGGTTATGGGATCGTCTGCAGCTCAACAAGATGAAACACAGAGTTCCATACTGGATTCTTTTGGTGTTAACGGCAACCTCCAGTTCGTTCCTGAGATCATCCAGATATTCTTTGTCCGAGTCTTCAATGAGGAGAAGCACAGGAAGACACGTCTGTGGATCTTTTTCCTCATATTCTCTTAGTTCAACTGAATGTTGCGCCACAACAGCAGCTGAGTATGTCGGCTTCACAAGTGCACACCTAAGATCTTTCCTGTTGTTCCACAGCACCTGTCTTGCCACAGTGCTCCCACCACTTCCTGGATGGTGGTAGATGTTTATACTGTTCACCGGAGTTTGATCTGCATTCCACTTCAAAGCCTCGTTGAGAAGTTTGGAAACCTCTTTATACGCATCTCTTTCAATTATCTCTCCAACATGCCCGTGCTCAGCAAGCCAGAAATTCAACCAGTTTATTCTCCCGCCACGGTAGAACTGATGGTCAATGTTTTCCTTCTCCTCCTCGATGAATTCTTTGCTTGTTTCATCGCAATGATCGACTGTCAGAATTTCCAGAGGATACATCTGTTCCTCTTTGTGCGTTTCAAGAAGACATGTCCCTTTCACAAAGACCGGCAAGTGTTTGCTGGCACATGCTTTTACAGGTTGTATTTTCTGCAGCGTTGCATTAATGTGACTCATTTTCATCCCGACAATACTGGAATTGTCCAGAGTTTCTTTTCCACATGACCCCTCTGCAAAGCTTTGCCACTTCTGGAAGTTTTTCTCTGATTCACAGATGCAGATGATGTCTTCATGGCCTTCCATGTCAGTGAAAAACTCATTAAAGGTGTGCAAGAGTGGTTTCTCAACTGGTGATGTGAGAAGAAAGATGACCTGGAATGTCCCTTTTGGCAAGATCTGTTTACAGATCAAAGACACAGATTCCCGCAGTAAAGTCATTTTTGTCTTGATCCAAGTCATTTCGTCGCACGAAGCTTCATTCCCTTTGAAGTCGCAACGGCCATTACAAAAGATCCAGCTAGTTTGCTCAAACAGATGCAAGTAGCTCGTGAATTCTTTGACGCTCATGTCACCGGGCATCCTGTAGCTTTGCAGAGAATGCATGTTTGCAACGTGATGCTGAAGGTATTTACTGCAAAGACCTTGGATCTTTGAGTCTGGATCGAAGTCAAACACACAGAACACCGCCATGTTAAGCAGCCAATCAATGTTGCAAAGGTCATCAGGGTTGAATTTGTTTGTGACGAATATGAACCATTTATCTTTCTCGATGAATTTCTTCCCACTCGTCATTAGCATGTTGAGTTTCCTTCCGAGGTCTTGGGAGGAGTCTGGAGCACACCGGAACTGATTCTTCTCTGCTTCCTCTCTTAGGGCATCCCGATCTTTGACTCGCTCGTAGAAATCACTTAGTTCTTTGTCTCTCACTGGCTCCGTTTTTGATCCCACCCTCCGCAGGATCGTTTCTTTCTCAAATTCTACTTTGTTTGACGTCTCTTTGAAGTTTGGCAGACGAACTTCATACACCTTGCCCTTAACGATATTTATTAAAGGCATGATGTCAACCTCGACCACATACCTCTTTTCTGTAGTATTTTGATCTATAACCTCAATGAACCTTGGCGGGCGTACACACTGGCGTACGTGCTCCGCGCCAGAGGAGAAACTCCTTTCAATGTAGTCCAAAGCATCTACATAAATGTCTTTGTCTTGCACAGGGATGCCGATTATCTCACCGTGCACATATCCTGCGTCCTCCTTGCTGTCCATAACACCAAAGTGTATTGTACCGTTCGTTCTGATATTCATACAGCCAGTCGCAAATTTAAGGACCTCTTTGGCAAACTTAGCTTGGAGTCTTGTGCGCTCCAACTCAGCTGCCACAGAAAGAGACTTGAATTCATGGCACGGAGATGTCAAATTAAAAGCCCCCGATTCCGGTTGCAGGACTCTGTGCTTTACATATACGAAATCAATCCCTTCTTGATCAAATGGCCGCGGTCTGCAGTCTTCCTTTGACATCAACACACATTCTTCCTGAGCTGTTTGTCTGTCCTTTAAGGTCACTTGATCTCCCGCAGGAATCTGTGCTGGAGGACCTTCACTTGTTGTGGGAAGAGATGTTGGATTACTGTTTTTCTGTTCCAAAACCTTTTTGGTGTTTTTTTTCTTCTCTTGAGACTTTTGCTTGTAATTGATGAGCTCATCTCTCTTTTGAATAATCAAATGAGCAGGCCCTGATTTCATGCAAATCTTCGACTTCAAAAAGTCCTCATCCAGTGCAAGAAGAATTTTTCCATCTACTTCTTCCTCATAGAGCTTTTCTATGTACTGCTCTTTAATTCCAATGGACCTTAGCCAGTTGCTTACTTGAGATTCAGTCCATCCCTTGGGGGACTGCTCAAGTTCATCAGCTGTATGGTGAGAAAGGACAGAAAAAACAAAAGGTTTGATTAGAAATAAATAAATAATCAGAGAAGCACTATGGTTGTCTTCCACATTCAGGAACAGTTTTCAAATTTAGAGATGATTAGTAAAACAGTCGTAATAATTCAATATGATAATAAATTGTCTTTCAATGTAATTTTAACGTGATTACTTTAAATCCTCTAATATAGGCCCGGGCCTTTATTTACTCAAGTGTATCGCGGCCCAGAATTAGAGACAGGCCCCTATTTCTATTTTAGCAAAACGGACTACCAGTATAATGAATAAAAACAAGATTTTGTGTCTATTTGAACCTATAGAATACTAGGTGCTCCGCAGCTGCCATATTACGGTAACAACTTTCTCCCTCCCCATGAAGCCCACCACATCCCTCCCCTCTACGCCTCGAACTGTCACCAGCCGCCGCAACCTGAAATCTCTCACTCCCTCCGCTCTCTCCTCAACTGTTATTTCCTCACTACCATCCACAGAACAGTTCTCCTTAATGCATACTGAGGAAGCCTCCTCCATCCTGATGTCCTCACTCTCCTCTTCTTTGGACACTCTCTGTCCCCCAATCTCACGACCTGCGTGATCATCTCCCTCCCCTCCCTGGCTGTCCGAACCTCTGCGAACCAACAGATCATTGTTGCGAGCGTCAGAGAGAAAATGGAAGAAATCGGGCCAGCACAAGGACCTTGCTCACTACCACCACCTCCTCTCTGACTTCACCTCAACTGTTTCGGCAGCTAAATCTGCCTTCTACCTGGCAAAGATCAACTCTTCCGCCTCCAACCCCAGGAAACTCTTCTCCGTGTTCTCCTCCCTCCTCACCCCTCCTACCCCTCCCCCCCTTCCTCCCATACTGCCGATGATTTTGCAACTAACTTTACCAAGAAAGTAAATGACATCAGCTCCTCATTCACGCCTATTCCCTCCCAGAAGACATCTCCCCCAACTCTCAACTCTGATGGTCTTACCAGCTTTAGCCCCCTCACCTCTGAAGACGTTCACGCACTTGTTACATCTAACCGTGCCACCACCTGCTCCCTTGACCCGATTCCCTCCCCTCTTCTCCAGGACATCTCACACGACATCTTGCCATTCCTCACCACCCTGATCAACTCCTCCCTCACCTCAGGTGTCATTCCAGCAGCTTTTAAGAAAGCCTGTCCTTAAAAAACCCACCCTAGACGCTACTGACATCCAAAGCTACAGACCTGTATCTCTTCTTTCATTCCTCTCTAAAACCTTGGAACGTGCCGCCTACAACCAACTGTCATCCTATCTCTTGCAGAACAACCTCCTTGACCCTAATCAATCAGGATTCAGGACTGCTCACTCCACTGAGACGGCCCTCCTCACAGTGACCGAGTCCCTGCGAGACGCCAGAGCCTCATCCCACTCCTCCGTTCTCATTCTCCTCGACCTATCTGCTGCATTCGACACAGTCAACCACCAAATCCTCCTCTCCACTCTGGCAGAAGTTGGCATAACTGACTCTGCTCTAACCTGGTTCACATCATACCTGACAAATCGCTCCTTTCAGGTCACATGGAATGGCTCTATGTCCAAACCCTGTTCTCTGGACACGGGTGTCCCTCAAGGCTCAGTATTAGGACCGCTTCTGTTCTCACTATACACCAGATCACTAGGTTCTGTTATCACATCGCATGGATTCTCCTACCATTGCTACGCAGATGACACCCAGCTGTTCCTCTCTTTTCCCCCAATCTCTGACACTCACATTGCAACTCGCATCTCGGACTGTCTAGCTGACATCTCTGTCTGGACACCTCAAGCTTAACCTGAATAAAACCGAACTCCTCTTCATCCCAGGGAAAGACTGCCCTCACATGGACCTGTCGGTCACTGTCGAGGGCATCACAGTATTGCCGTCGTCAACTGCGAGGAACTTGGGTGTAATCCTCGATGACCAACTATCCTGCACCGCCAACATCACTGCTGTGGCCCGATCCTGCAGATTTGCCCTCTACAATATCCGCAGGATTCGGACCTTCCTCACAAAGGATGCAACGCAACTCCTCGTCCAAGCACTGGTCATCTCCAGCCTTGACTACTGCAACTCTCTCCTGGCCGGACTCCCGGCCTCTGCGATTAAACCATTGCAGCGTATCCAGAACGCTGCAGCACGCCTTATCTTCAATCTACCCAAATTCTCCCATGTGACCCCCCTCCTCCGTGACCTCCACTGGCTCCCTGTTGCAGCACGCATCCAATTCAAGACGATGGCACTGGCCTTCAGGGCCATCAATGGAACGGCACCCATCTACCTTCAAACACTGGTCAAACCTCAGTGCAGCACTTCGCTCCTCTACTTCAGCTGGCCGGCTGGTACCACCATCGCTGAAATCAAACAAATGTCGCTCAGCAAAGTCCAGACTCTTCTCTGTTCTGGCGCCTCAGTGGTGGAACGAACTCCCGACTAATGTCAGGACAGCAGAGTCATTTGCCATCTTCCGAAAAGACTCACCTGTTCAGACTTCACCTCGACTCTACATAGCATGACCCACTAACTGCTCCCGGATTTCAAACTGACCAACATGGCGGCTCGTTTGGAAACTTTCTCTTATTTTACGACAATAGTTCACCAAAATGTGTTTCTGAAAACATTTTATGCGAGAAATAAGCTACGCAGTTGCTGAATCTGTCTTTATTTTAGATCAACGGTCAGTCTAAAAGATTTTCGAGAGCTTGCGGGAGGCGGCGGCGCCCCATCTCTCAACACTCGCCGCAACTCGAAGGCATTGCACGGCTTCTAACATAGCGTAAATCCTCTAATATAGACAATGGGAAGCGTGGAAATAACGCTGCCTGTGGACAAAAAAAATTGTTTATTTCAATTATTTTGGTAAACACCAAACGGAAATTAAATCCATCTCTCAACTCAAACAGTCTCTACAACCTGCAGTCTGTCAGTCAGTCACCAGGGCAACACTGTTGTTGATGAAGCGAAGGAAGCACTCAACATATCCTTCCTGTTTTGTTATTGTAGCGTTAGTACCGCTGTATGCCATACTGTGATAGTTCCCTGTTAATAGTCTGCAATTTACGAATACTGGTTCCATACTAAGGTGTTGCACATATTAATAGTGTCACAGTGTTGTGGTGACTAAATATAATGCTGGTGAGGAGTTTCGACTGGTGCAATCTGATCAGCCAGTTACTTACTTACTTAGCCACAAGGCCATTTATAGGTGTGGCCCTCTCGATCCAGCCAAAAAGGTATCACTGCACACATATCAAAGTCTGGCGGCCCCTTGTACTGAAAAGAAGGACGGACGTCTCAACACTTCACTCACTCACCCATCATTTTTGCTCTCCTTTCTTCGTCACATAATCAACATTGGTTTTTACGATCATCACATTCCATCTGCAAGATATAAGATCATTCTTCATTACTGCCAGGGCGGCGGAAAAGACATTTTGACATGTGTGGAAGAGACGGGTCGAATCTGAAGGAAGGATCTTGACTAGATGGATGATTATGGGTCACATTCATATTATAATGGCAGGAAGGACAATACACTAGGTACAATGTCTCTAATCTGTATCTTGAGGGCAGGGACTTTAAACAAATGTGGTGTCTGTATAACCAAATGTAGTCTGGGAGTAGCCGGGATGATACATTTGACATATTATGCTCAGTTATCAGTTACAGTTATGCTCTCAACTGACCGCTACAGAGAATATATGAATATATATATGAATATATATATATACACATACATACATATATACAATGCCTTGAAAAAGTATTCATACCCCTTGAACTTTTTCACATTTTGTCACTCTACAACCACAAACTTAAATGTATTTTATTGAGATTTTATGTGATAGACCAACACAAAGTAACACATAATTGTGAAGTGGAACGAAAATGATACATGGTTTACAAAAATTTAAGCAAATAAAAATCTGAAAAGTGTGGTGTGCATTTGTATTCAGCCCCCCTGTGTCAATTTGCGCTTATAGGACTAGATATTACAATCCCTTAGATAATCAGAACTTGTGTAACATTGTTGAGTGGGGTAGGAGTAAAAGCATCCCTGGGGTCTTCAGGTGGGCACCCTGTTTCACTAGCGTTTCGTTGATGAGCCCACGACACTTCCACAGGGCTCAACGGCGACACCTGGCGTCCCAGGTGCGCCCCCCTCAGCTTTTACCCCTCAATGGTCACTTTGCAGCCCAATTGGGGTCCTTTCTCTTGATCTATAGCCATCTGCTGCTTCGTTCGGCAGCCTCTGACAGTGATTTGACGGCTTTTCGGAAGGCCTGTCCTCGCACTCCCATTCCCTTAAGAAGCTTGGTTGTGGACGTGGCAACGAATCCTCTAGAACCGACCTCAACCGGAAGCACCTGGGCACGCCAGCCGCGTTGTTCTGCTTCGGCTGCTATGTCAGTGTACTTTAGTCGTTTGCGTTCATATGCTTCACCAACTGCAGCTTCCCATGGTACAGTTAGTTCTACAATGAACACAGACTTCTGGGAGGTTGACCACAAGACCAAGTCCGGCCTGAGGTTAGTTGTAATGATCTCAGGCGGAAAGATGAGTTTCTGGTCTAAGTCAACCTGCATTCTCCAGTCCCGGGCAGTGTCTAGGAGGGTTGCTTCCGCTCTTGCAGGTGTCTTTGCTGGGAGTTGTCCTGCTCTTACAAAAGGGGTGGTGTTTGAATGTCTAGGCATTGGGGGAGGGAGGGCATTGTGGGTAGTTCTCCTTCCTTCCAGGGTGATTGCCAGTTGTCTTAGGACCTGGTTGTGTCTCCAGGTATAGCGACCTTGGGACAAACTGGTTTTACAGCCGGTGAGGATGTGCCTCAGTGTTGCAGGGTTTTGGCAAAGCGCACAAGCAGGATCTTCTCCAAACCATTGGTTTAGGTTCTTGGGCGTAGGAAGAACATCATAGGTGGCTCTGATGATGAAGCTGATTTGGCTTCCTTCCATTTCCCAAAGATCCTTCCATGTTAGCCTTCGATGCTCCAGGTTTTCCCATCTAGGAGCATTGAATACTTTGTAGAGCCACCTTTCGCTGCAATTACAGCTGCAAGTCTTTTGGGGTATGTCTCTACCAGCTTTGCACATCTAGAGACTGAATTTTTTGCCCATTCTTCTTTGCAAAATAGCTCAAGCTCAACCAGATTGGATGGAGAGCATCTGTGAACAGAAACTTTCAAGTCTTGCAGAGATTCTCAATTGGATTTAGGTCTGGACTTTGACTGGGCCATTCTAACACATGAATATTCTTTGATCTAAACCATTCCATTGTAGCTCTGGCTGTATGTTTAGGGTCATTGTCTTGCTGGAAGGTGAATCTCCTTCCCAGTCTCGAGTCTTTTGCAGCCTCCAACAGGTTTTCTTCCAGGATTGCCCTGTATTTAGCTCCATCCATCCTCCCATCAACTCTGACCAGCTTCCCTGTCCCTGCTGAAGAAAAGCATCCCCACAGCATGAGGCTGCCACCACCATGTTTCACAGTGGGGATGGTGTGTTCAGGGTGATGAGCAGTGTTACTTTTCCGCCACACATAGCGCTTTGCATTCAGGCCAAAAAGTTCAACTTTGGTCTCGTCTGACCAGAGCACCTTCTTCCACATGTTTGCTGTGTCCCCAACATGGCTTGTGGCGGGACTTCTTATGTCTGTTTTTTAACAATGGCTTTCTTCTTGCTACTCTTCCATAAAGGCCAGATTTGTGGAGTACACAACTTATAGTTGTCCTGTGGACAGATTCTCCCACCTGAGCTGTGGATTTCTGCAACTCCTCCAGAGTGACCATGGGCCTCTTGGCAGCTTCTCTCACCAGTGCTCTCCTCGCTCGGTCTGTCAGTTTAGGTGGACGGCCATGTCTTGGTAGGTTAGCAGTTGTGGCATACTTCTTCCATTTTTGGATGATGGATTGAACAGTGCTCCTTGAGATGTTCAAAGCTTTGGATATTTTTTTATAACCTAACCCTGCTTTAAACTTCTCCACAACTTCTCCACAACATTCATATATACATTCATATATATATATATGAATATATATATACATTCATATATATATATATATATTCATATATATATATATATACATATATATATATATGAGAGAGAGAATATTTTGCTATATATATTCATATATATATATTCATATATGTATATATATTTATATGAATATATATATGTATATGAATATATACATATATATATATACACTCAACAAAAATATAAACGCAACACTTGTTTTTGCTCCCATTTTTCATGAGATGGACTTAAAGATCTAAAATTCATTGCAGATACACAATATTACCATTTCTCTCAAACATTGTTCACTAGGGGTGTAACGGTACATGTATTTGTATTGAACCGTTTCGGTACGGGGTGCTTGGTTCGGAACGGAGGCGTACCGAACGAGTTTCCATTCGGACATATTAAGTAGAGGACCGCATTTGTGGAGCATGCTGCAGCCGCACATGCGCAGTTGCGCACACCGCGACACAATAAACAGCAGTAGTAGCGGACGTCATGGCTAATGCCGCTAGCGTTGGCAACAAGCCAGAGTTGGAGGACCCTCCCGCGACATTAAGGTCTCCCGTTTGGGAACACTTCGGCAAAGCAGTTTGCCGACATTGTTCATGTGAGGTCGGGTATATTTCTGGCAACACGTCAAACCTGTTGACGCATTTGAAACGGCACCACCCCCACGTGAACATCGCTACAATGAGGAGAAAGACGAGCGTAACGAGCGTTAGTGCAAACACAGCTCCCCACCGCGTTTAAACAGCCTCTCCCTGCCCTGTTCAATTTTGCACATCAGATGGAGAAAAGATTTGTTTTTAAAAAAACAGTCTGAGCCTTATTCATGTTATTTAATCCGAGCAACAACTTGAAACTATTTAGTGTTGCAACTGTTCAATTTTGCACATCAGATGGAGAAAATATATTTTTTAAAGAAACAGTCTGTTATTTTTTAAATAAATATTTTAAATACTTGTATTTATATTTTTGAGCAGCATTCTAGCTCCAGTGCATGTTCCTACTGTTAAAAGCACAAAAGTAATAAACAACTAGCACATTTATAGTTTGCATTTTGTTTTCTTACTGTACCGAAAATGAACCGAACCGTGACCTCAAAACCGAGGTACGTACCGAACCGAGATTTTTGTGTACCGTTACACCCCTATTGTTCACAAATCAGTCTAAATGTGTGATAGTGAGCACTTCTGCTTTGCTGAGATAATCCATCCCACCTCACAGGTGTGCCACATCAAGATGCTGATCTGACATCATGATTAGTGCACAGGTGTGCCTTAGACTGTCCACAATAAAAGGCCACCCTGAAATGTGCATTTTTTGCTTCATTGGGGGTCTGGGGACTCAGAACCAGTCAGTATCTGGTGTGACCACCATTTGCCTCATGCAGTGCAACACATCTTCTTCGCATAGAGTTTATCAGATTGTCAATTGTGGCCTGTGGAATGTTGGTCCACTCCTCTTCAATGGCTGTGCGAAGTTGCTGGATATTAGTGGGAACTGGTACACGCTGTCGTAAACGCCGGTCAAGCACATCCCAAACATGCTCAATGGGTGACATGTCCGGTGAGTATGCTGGCCATGCAAGAACTGGGACATTTTCAGCTTCCAAGAATTGTGTACAGATCCTTGCAACATGGGGCCGTGCATTATCTTGCTGAAACATGAGGTGATGTTCATGGATGTATGGCACAACAATGGGCCTCAGGATCTCATCACGGTATCTCTGTGCATTCAAAATGCCATCAATAAAATGCACCTGTGTTCTTCGTCCATAACAGATGCCTGCCCATACCATAACCCCACCACCACCATGGGCCACTCGATCCACAACATTGACATCAGCAAAGCGCTCACCCACACGACGCCACACACGCTGTCTGCCATCTGCCCTGAACAATGTAAACCGAGATTCATCCGTGAAGAGAACACCTCTCCAACATGCCAGACGCCATCGAATGTGAGCATTTGCCCACTCAAGTCTGTTACGGCGACGAGCTGGAGTCAGGTCAAGACCCCGATGAGGACGACGAGCATGCAGTTGAGCTTCCCTGAGACGGTTTCTGACAGTTTGTGCAGAAATTGTTTGGTTATGCAAACCAATTGTTTCAGCAGCTGTCTGAGTGGCTGGTCTCAGACGATCTTGGAGGTGAACCTGCTGGATGTGGAGGTCCTGGGCTGGTGTGGTTACACGTGGTCTGCGGTTGTGAGGCCGGTTGGATGTACTGCCATATTCTCTGAAACGCCTTTGGAGACGGCTTATGGTGGAGAAATGAACATTCAATGCACGAGCAACAGATCTGGTTGACATTCCTGCTGTCAGCATGCCAATTGCACGCTCCCTCAATGCTTGTGGCATCTGTGGCATTTTGCTGTGAGACAAAACTGCACATTTCAGAGTGGCCTTTTATTGTGGGCAGTATAAGGTACACCTGTGCACTAATCATGATGTCAGATCAGCATCTTGATGTGGCACACCTGTGAGGTGGGATGGATTATCTCAGCAAAGCAGAAGTGCTCACTATCACACATTTAGACAGATTTGTGAACAATGTTTGAGAGAAATGGTAATATTGTGTATCTGGAATGAATTTTAGATCTTTAAGTCCATCTCATGAAAAATGGCAGCAAAAACAAAAGTGTTGCGTTTATATTTTTGTTGAGTGTATATATATATGAATATATGAGAGAGAGAGAGAGAGAGAGAGAGAGAGAGAATATTTAGCTAATTCTGAGTCTGAGTCTGAGAAAGCCCATTCACATACAATTTTTCATGAGTCATTGTTAACATACAAATATTTGCTTTAAAAACGTAGGGAGTGTAGAGTCCTTAAACGAAAAAAGATATGCTGTGATTGTCCTCTGGAACGACGTTATTAATTAGTTAATATCCCCTAAAGACCAATGTAAGAAACATAAACTAGTGGGAGCGAAAGTAAAATGCATGCACTTTAGAAAAACACTTTCTAGAGATTGTGGTCGCCATTTCCTGAGATGAAACAAATCAGTATCCTATTTTCCAACATGTCCCCGCTCCGCCCGTCTACATTACATATAATACTTAAATACATAGCCGAACATTGTCCTTACCTTGGATTAACAGCGATACAGTAACGTCAAGACTGCTGCTTCTTCTTCACTGGACCTCACGATAACTGTCTGCTTGGCTGCACCTACTGCGCCTGCGCAGCTCGAACTCGCACAGGTTTCGTTTTATGGAGAAATGCAGGTCCAGCACAAGTTGAAACAGCGGCTCCGCATACCACACTGCCACTGCGTCATCAAAATCAAAACATAGCGTAAATCCTCTAATATAGACAATGGGAAGCGTGGAAATAACGCTGCCTGTGGACAAAAAAAAATGGTTTATTTCAATTATTTTGGTAAACACCAAACGGAAATCAAATCCATCTCTCAACTCAAACAGTCTCTACAACCTGCAGCCTGTCAGTCAGTCACCAGGGCAACACTGTTGTTGATTCATATATATATATATACATTCATATATATATATATATATACATTCATATATGGGTCAAAGACGCGGCATGTCAATTCTGGTGTCCGAAGCATATTTATAATGTTAAAAATATATAAAAATTTTAAAACACTACATTTTGTTACTCAACTCTCCCCACTTTACTTATTCACAGGAGTATTTACTATAAGAAATGAAAATTCAAGGAGCTATTTAGCTCAAAAGTACAAAACTGTCCCTCCTGGATAACGTCCGGGCTTAAAATCTATGTACAAAAATATGCTAAAAATGTCAAAAATCTTAATAAAAACATTAATTATGCACTGGGGCATAATTGTGTTGATGTTTGTAATGACACCTACAAATATAGTAACAACACTAAGCTTATTTACATTTTTATTCAAGAAATACTTTTGTCCCTACTTTTGGATTCCCAAATGTCCCTCCTGGGTAACACACTTAAAGCGGCAATATATGACCATATTTGGATGTGGATAGTCATATTGCAGGGTGTTGCATCAGCCAACAGACCCCGAAGGACCCCCAAGACAGAGCACAAGGTCAGTAAGTCTCTCTTAAAATGTTGATATTTTACCTTTTCGGTCGGTCGTACCTGACGTCCTCAAATCATTTGTCTTTCTGGATAACGCTAATAAAATATTTATAATTTTTTTTATTTTTTAAATGACCTATTTCATGTGAAATATGACATTGATGTGTTGAAGATTAAGCTAATATTTTATATAGTAGACCCAGTTAGTGCCTGATTATAAAGGAAATTTTGTTTTTTTGTCCCCCCTGGATAACGATATGTCCTCCCTGGATAACAAAGATATTCTGTTACCCAGGACATGTCCTCTGTTATCCAGGATGGACATGTAAATCAATTCAGATTTTTATCAGTATCTGTAGCTTTTTAGGCATTGATTGATGTTGTAATGTTATATTTTTATTATTATTAATGATTAATTAAACGATTAATGAGGCAATATTATGTATTTTTGAACTTTTATGACATTTTTTGTTATCTTTTTCAATGATAGCACCACAGGACATTACCCGTTTCCTGTCTCTCTCAACTGTGCTATCTAATAAATATCTTTTACATATATATATATACTGAACTAATCTTTATGTTTTTTAATAAAGTTTTAGTATAGCTTACGATGTTTAAGGGTCAGTTTTGTCCTTGCAGATGCCACTGTCTAATAAAGAAAGGCAGAGACTTTTCAGGGCCAGGAAGAATGCTGAGCCACAAGCTAGGGCTGAGTATCTCGAGAAAAAGAGAGAAAGGTATTGTGATTTAGTAAAGTGATTATGCAGATCAGTTAAAAAAGGATTAAAAAATAGGTTTACACTTGTTCGCAAAATATGTTAGTTAAGCAATGTGATGTGATGTTTATGGTAGGGCACATTTCTTCTGGAGCATCGGCATCTTGGTAATTTATCAAACCTGTATACCATGTCATTTGTTTTATTTCTAGGTACTACAAAGATAAATCCAAATCAAAGCCCCAGACACCTATACAGCTGATGACTCCTTCTTACTGTATTAGACTAAAAATGTAGTTGTTATAAATAACTCAGTTACTTAACTGAAACTTTGAAAGATTTGTTGTTTTTAGGTGAGTTTATTGTGAAATCAAATCCATGGCATTTTAAGTGATTATCTATTGTTACATTCAGAAAAATCAACTCTAGTTTTTTAACATTTTAATATTTTAACATTGCAAATGACTTGGTCACTTGGTGACTTTAACACTGACATTGTTGAACAAAAAGCTTGTTTGAATGTTTTGATGCTATGCTGTTACAAACAACCGAACGTGTTTTCGTATAGTTACGTCGCTGTTACATTGTTGCATGAAATTAAAGATTTAAAAAAAAAAAAAAGAAGAAATCACTTTTTCAGATCTTTTAACAGTTGTCAGTTTCTTTGTATTATGTTGGTTACAAATGTCCTGAAACAGCCTTTAATGAAATATTTGACACTGAAATCGTGCAGTGGTCATTCCTGGCTAACAGCATGTCATTCTGGGTAACAATGACACAGTCAAATAATTCAACCCAAATTTCATATTATATTACAGTATTGTGTTTTTTTAGGTGAGGATACAATAACAACCCTTTTACTTACACTGTGAAAAATCTTTAAGACATTTTCCATCTTTTTTCTCTTTTCGGCACTAAATATTGTGTGACAAACAGGAACGAATGAAGCCATTTCACTATAAATGTCCAAATATATTACATTAATTCTGATAAAAATGTTGTTTTCTGAGAAGTAATTATTTGTTGAGCTCTAACTATAATTATCTAAAAACATTTAAATGCCAACAATGATAGAAATTTTAATTAATTTTGAAAACCATATACGTTACCCAGGGGGGACATTTCCCACGGGAGAAATCATATAATTCACTGAAAAATGTTTATTGCATTCTTAAAACAAATTCCTGTTGTTGAGTGATATACAAAACACTCTAATAAAGATAGAAAGTGACTTAATGGGTATTTTTAGCCAATTTCATTTTTTTCCATTTTTAAAATCCTTATTCGTCTTTGACCCATATATATATATTCATATATATCATATCATATATGTGTATATATATGAATATATATATATATATGAATATATATATATATATATATATATATATATATATATATATATATATATATATATATGAATATATGAGAGAGAGAGAGAATATTTTGCTAATTCTGTCTGAGAAAGCCCATTCACATACAATTTTTCATGAGTCATTGTTAACATACAAATATTTGCTTTAAAAACGTAGGGAGTGTAGAGTCCTTAAACGAAAAAAGATATGCTGTGATTGTCCTCTGGAACGACGTTATTAATTAGTTAATATCCCCTAAAGACCAATGTAAGAAACATAAACTAGTGGGAGCGAAAGTAAAATGCATGCACTTTAGAAAAACACTTTCTAGAGATTGTGGTCGCCATTTCCTGAGATGATCAAATCAGTATCCTATTTTCCAACATGTCCCCGCTCCGCCCGTCTACATTACATATAATACTTAAATACATAGCCGAACATTGTCCTTACCTTGGATTAACAGCGACACAGTAACGTCAAGACTGCTGCTTCTTCTTCACTGGACCTCACGATAACTGTCTGCTTGGCTGCACCTACTGCGCCTGCGCAGCTCGAACTCGCACAGGTTTCGTTTTATGGAGAAATGCAGGTCCAGCACAAGTTGAAACAGCGGCTCCGCATACCACACTGCCACTGCGTCATCAAAATCAAAACATAGCGTAAATCCTCTAATATAGACAATGGGAAGCGTGGAAATAACGCTGCCTGTGGACAAAAAAAAATGGTTTATTTCAATTATTTTGGTAAACACCAAACGGAAATCAAATCCATCTCTCAACTCAAACAGTCTCTACAACCTGCAGCCTGTCAGTCAGTCACCAGGGCAACACTGTTGTTGATTCATATATATATATATACATTCATATATATATATATATATACATTCATATATATATATATTCATATATATTCATATATATCATATCATATATGTGTATATATATGAATATATATATATATATATGAATATATATATATATATATATATATATGAATATATGAGAGAGAGAGAGAATATTTTGCTAATTCTGTCTGAGAAAGCCCATTCACATACAATTTTTCACGAGTCATTGTTAACATACAAATATTTGCTTTAAAAACGTAGGGAGTGTAGAGTCCTTAAACGAAAAAAGATATGCTGTGATTGTCCTCTGGAACGACGTTATTAATTAGTTAATATCCCCTAAAGACCAATGTAAGAAACATAAACTAGTGGGAGCGAAAGTAAAATGCATGCACTTTAGAAAAACACTTTCTAGAGATTGTGGTCGCCATTTCCTGAGATGAAACAAATCAGTATCCTATTTTCCAACATGTCCCCGCTCCGCCCGTCTACATTACATATAATACTTAAATACATAGCCGAACATTGTCCTTACCTTGGATTAACAGCGACACAGTAACGTCAAGACTGCTGCTTCTTCTTCACTGGACCTCACGATAACTGTCTGCTTGGCTGCACCTACTGCGCCTGCGCAGCTCGAACTCGCACAGGTTTCGTTTTATGGAGAAATGCAGGTCCAGCACAAGTTGAAACAGCGGCTCCGCATACCACACTGCCACTGCGTCATCAAAATCAAAACATAGCGTAAATCCTCTAATATAGACAATGGGAAGCGTGGAAATAACGCTGCCTGTGGACAAAAAAAAATGGTTTATTTCAATTATTTTGGTAAACACCAAACGGAAATCAAATCCATCTCTCAACTCAAACAGTCTCTACAACCTGCAGCCTGTCAGTCAGTCACCAGGGCAACACTGTTGTTGATTCATATATATATATATACATTCATATATATATATATATATATATACATTCATATATATATATATTCATATATATTCATATATATCATATCATATATGTGTATATATATGAATATATATATATATATGAATATATATATATATATATATATATATATATATATATATATATATATATTCATATATATATATATATGAATATATGAGAGAGAGAGAGAATATTTTGCTAATTCTGTCTGAGAAAGCCCATTCACATACAATTTTTCATGAGTCATTGTTAACATACAAATATTTGCTTTAAAAACGTAGGGAGTGTAGAGTCCTTAAACGAAAAAAGATATGCTGTGATTGTCCTCTGGAACGACGTTATTAATTAGTTAATATCCCCTAAAGACCAATGTAAGAAACATAAACTAGTGGGAGCGAAAGTAAAATGCATGCACTTTAGAAAAACACTTTCTAGAGATTGTGGTCGCCATTTCCTGAGATGATCAAATCAGTATCCTATTTTCCAACATGTCCCCGCTCCGCCCGTCTACATTACATATAATACTTAAATACATAGCCGAACATTGTCCTTACCTTGGATTAACAGCGACGCAGTAACGTCAAGACTGCTGCTTCTTCTTCACTGGACCTCACGATAACTGTCTGCTTGGCTGCACCTACTGCGCCTGCGCAGCTCGAACTCGCACAGGTTTCGTTTTATGGAGAAATGCAGGTCCAGCACAAGTTGAAACAGCGGCTCCGCATACCACACTGCCACTGCGTCATCAAAATCAAAACATAGCGTAAATCCTCTAATATAGACAATGGGAAGCGTGGAAATAACGCTGCCTGTGGACAAAAAAAAATGGTTTATTTCAATTATTTTGGTAAACACCAAACGGAAATCAAATCCATCTCTCAACTCAAACAGTCTCTACAACCTGCAGCCTGTCAGTCAGTCACCAGGGCAACACTGTTGTTGATTCATATATATATATATATACATTCATATATATATATATATATACATTCATATATATATATATTCATATATATTCATATATATCATATCATATATGTGTATATATATGAATATATATATATATATGAATATATATATATATATATATATATATATATATATATGAATATATGAGAGAGAGAGAGAATATTTTGCTAATTCTGTCTGAGAAAGCCCATTCACATACAATTTTTCATGAGTCATTGTTAACATACAAATATTTGCTTTAAAAACGTAGGGAGTGTAGAGTCCTTAAACGAAAAAAGATATGCTGTGATTGTCCTCTGGAACGACGTTATTAATGAGTTAATATCCCCTAAAGACCAATGTAAGAAACATAAACTAGTGGGAGCGAAAGTAAAATGCATGCACTTTAGAAAAACACTTTCTAGAGATTGTGGTCGCCATTTCCTGAGATGAAACAAATCAGTCCCAACTCAAATGTTCTGTTCCCGCCTATTTTCCAACATGTCCCCGCTCCGCCCGTCTACATTACATAAATACATAGCCGAACATTGTCCTTACCTTGGATTAACAGCGACACAGTAACGTCAAGACTGCTGCTTCTTCTTCACTGGACCTCACGATAACTGTCTGCTTGGCTGCACCTACTGCGCCTGCGCAGCTCGAACTCGCACAGGTTTCGTTTTATGGAGAAATGCATTGAAGGTCCAGGACAAGTTGAAACAGCGGCTCCGCATACCACACTGCGTCATCAAAATCAAATGTTCAAATGTAGCAGTAGGACCATAATAATAACAATAATAATAATGATAATAATAATAATAATCCCATGTTTAAAAGTCCTGCATTGATAAAGAGAAAGAGCCCAAATTGTACTTAAGTAATATCGTTTAGGAGAGTATTGCAACCACAGAGCTTTTAAAGTGACAAAAGAAGAAGAAAAAAAAAAAAGGAACCGGTTTTCAAATAATTACAATAATATTTCTGTCTTGGTTTAAGACAAGACAGCGTTTATTCCATTAGAGCACAACTTTGGTTCCAAAAGCAGGGTTATGAAGGTGGTTTGGGTCATCATTTCTTCCACAATTATGTGTAGAATAGTGGCAGATATATAAATATATCCAATTTAATAGTCGGGAACGCAAATATGGGAAGACACCATTTCAATTTAGGATGAATTAAGTTCAACAGCTTATAGCACCTGTAAATAAACGTGCATGAATGTAACTGACTTCTTTTAGGCACAACTTGTAGTTAAATATTCCATATTCCTCAATTCCCATCGTCAGATACAGCAAGGTCAATCAACAAGCAAAATGTTAGTATAAAAAAAAAAATATAGAATTTAATGTGCAAGTCATCAACTTCACTTTGACACCATTGAAAAGTTATTAAATGAGAGTTCTGCAGCCTGACCTCTAAGACTCATATTTTGTCCACATAATCACATGAGATTAAAAGTACATACCGTTTTCAGGTGGCGCCCTGAACAACCTTTGGAACAGTCTGCTATTACCGTGTCAGCGCAATAGTCTTGATTGACAAAAGAGAAGCAGTCTAGCAGCATTAACTGGAATCAAGCACATTTAGCATAGTCAATTTTAAAGATCTGTAACAATACCGTACAGCGATATCTTTAAAAAAAAAAAAAAAAAAGGCACATCGGCCACATCAAGTGATTTATAATCAAGGATTCAAATTCTGAATCAGTTTATACAAAAATATACATACAGTATCTGTGCGGTGAACGGGCTCACTCCGAAATACAACATTGCACTATAAAACTACCCAACAACAACATCCAGACATGTTTCCCACAACAGAGGCCAGATGTTTTTGGGACAAACACTATTTTTTGGACATGCCGTTATAAAATAAAATATTCTCTCTGCTCAGTCCTGCTACAAGATAAACTCCCAACAACGGACTTCCTCAAGACAGAGACAGACTTGTGGACGGTTGTCTTGGGGGGACATTTCAACCCGGCTGAGCAGAAGGCACTTAATTGAGGGTGCAGCTGCTGCACCTAGTGGTGGATCCCAGGCACTGCAGGCCTGGTCCTCACCAGCTGACGGTGCTGCAACCGAATCCCACTTTGTGTCCACTCTTGAAGGCAATTGCCCCTCCCGTCTGTGCTGGGTCCACCCGACTCTGGTTCAGTTCACACTGGTTCATTGTCAAGTGTAGAAGGATGTGGTGGTGGGAGCGTCTCCGACTCACTGGGTTCTCTTTGCCTGAGAGGATCTGCGGGTGATTCGGAGGCAAACGTGGGGTTCGATGTTTGGCTCGGCACGTCAGTCTGTGTGGACTGTGCTGGCTGCACGGTCTGAACTGGCAAATGTGGAGACGCGGGCTCATCCGGTGACGTCGAGGGCACCGATTCGGCAGGCGTAGCGTGAGGGACCTGCGGCGGCTGTGAAGACTGTACAGCTTCCTGTGGTTGTGAGGAGGGTGATGGCGTGTGTGCTGCCAGGTGCTGAGTGCATGGCTCATTCTGTCTGTGTGGCCCCAGGTGTGCGTGCTGGGCCTGTGTGTTCGCAAGCTGCTCTGCAGCAGAGTAGTAAGGCAGGAACGGCCTCTCGGATGCACAGGTCCGCATGGCCAGGTATGTGTGCATTAGCAGGTGCGGGAAGCGGGAGGTGAAGTAGGACACAAAGTCATCAGGGATGGAGCCCAGGGTCTCCTGTACCTCAGCAGGCAACTCTCTGTAATGATGTTTCTGTCGGGAAGAAGGTCAAGCATTGAGTCCGGCAGTAGAGACCGGTTTCTTTTAAAACACAAAGAGCGTGAGAATACATCCCTACCTTGTTTCTCATCGCACGCAGCAGGTCTCTAACCGACCCACCCTTATAGGAGCGGATTTTCCGCAGATCTGCCAAAGAAGAGAAAAACATACACATTTTTATATACATTTGAGTCTCTATCAATATTTTCAAAGTCCGAAGAGAACCGGTTGACACTGAGATACTCAAAGGGTGACAATGCTTCACCACCCACTATAGTATTTTGTATATGTATGTATCATGCATGTCAAAGTCAGTTTGTGCAGTGCTTTACTATAACCCAATGTCTGAAGGCATACAAGCAACAAGAAGACTATTTAACATCAGCAGGCAGCAGGACCTTATATGGGACGTGTGTGAGTTTGAGCCAGTTTCATACCCGTCTGCAGTGGCACTGTGATGTGCTCCCTCCAATCAGCCTTGACCACAGCCCTCCCTCCTCTCTCCAGCTGTCTCACAATAGGTCCGTCCAGCGGTTCCTTTTCTATTCTGTCGCTCACATCCTGCAGCAACCAAAAACATTATAGCAGGCGGTTCTGCAGGTTGTGATTTGGTTGTAAGGACTTAAACTGAAAATTATGTTTTTCTTACATCCTACAAGCATTTGGAGTAGATATTATGAAGAATTTATATACAGACAGTCTATAAGAGCACAGTAAACAGCCTAATACATGTGATGTGTACAGAGTAAACAGCTGACCTGAAAGAACTGCAGCTCCTTCTCCAGGCTCCAGAAAAACGGGTGTTTGAGAACAGTCCAGATCATTCCACTGCACATCCTGTTGATGAAACAAAAAACTCTCAATTTGAATCAGCATTGTGCAGTGTTAATGATAACCACAACTATCTCAGGATGTCACAACATTCAAAAAACAAATGTGCACATAACAAACGTGCATATATAGGAAAGAAATGAGCTGTAATCATCGCTACCATTCACCATGGGAAAGTTTGCATCGTGCATGTGTAACCCCTATAAAAATACAGGCTTACTAAATGTATTTATTATGGAATAATGTTCAACAGTTCATTTTTTTGTCGTTTCATGAAGAGAGTTGTAGTTGCCTGATGTGACCACAGGAGGGTGCTTTATGCATGCTAGGAAACAGACAGGCTAGAATTTCTCCGATGCTGCCCTGAAAAATTGCAGAGCAAGATTGTGGATGTGTTGTGAAAGAGTACGGTTTTATTTTCACAGTACGACTGTACGTTTTTTTATGTTTTCCCGAGGGAGTGCCCGCACGACTGTTGCCGGAGCAGATGCTTTGTTTTGTATTCTAACCGAGGACTCCGGTGAGTTGTTGTACTATGTTATGGCGATACGCTACTATGCTAAGTTGCTAACGGCTAATAAGACGTGAATTTTCCGTTGTTTATTAATGCGGGATGTTACACACTTATGTCATAAAACCAATCGGAGTTGATTGTAAATGTTCTTAAGATGTTGTAATGAGTCAATATGCTAAGTTTTGAGTTGGGAAAAGTGCATTTATTTTACGAGTGCCACTGTAATTTTCGCTGCGTCATTCCGACGCCATGTTCAATGTTAGTGAGTGAAAAGGGGCTCAGTGTGTGCTAAAGCGACATGATATGTGCTCACACACAGGTTTTCGCTGTTTTTTTTGCAATATGGTGTATTCAAATTCATTTTTGAATTGATGAGAGATGTATTTTGTGAATGTAAATGAGAAACATGATTGAATGAAGATTAGAATTGATTTGTGTAACATGATTCATACAGTACTGTTACATAGACACATTAATGGTGACTCGAGGTTTTAATATCTCATCCTACCTATTATTTTGTTGGCAGTATTGTTGGTTACATTCGAGTAATAGAAGAAGATAGATATAATTCTCTACAGAAATTCATGACTGCTGGTGACTTTGTGTCTATGCAGATTGTTTTTTTTGTTGGTTGCCAGTGCTGGATCTGCGTCGTTATCAACGGTGATTTCAACCAGGGTTTTCAACCGAGGCCTGCCGGGGTCGAAGGGGATACCACATCCTTCACCTTCATCGCTGCATGAAGAGTCGCATGTACTTGGAGCCTGAGCAGCGCAGCAACCATCCATTACACACATACTACCCGGGTAGAACACACACACATACACTGAAAAGACTTGGAGTGACACGAATACGGATTCGCCTTAACTTTTGACTGGACACATTGAACTTTACCATCAGAACAGCTACAAGCTGAGAGGACAATTTATTTTATTTTTGTTTATTATTTTTTTATTTTTGATTCCATTGGGGATTTTGAATCTCAACTGTTCTCAACTTGATTTTGATGTTTCGAGAATAAATATACTTGTGTTTACTACATACTTACCTTCCCTCGCTCCTTGAGACGAATTAGAACACAGTGTTCATCTTAAGTGATCTTAGTGAATCACAGAGGGTTAGACATGCGTTGTGCCACATGCCGGGTTGTAATAGAGGTTGTGTAACCCCAGCGACACAGATGAAAGCCCAATGACCAATAAGGAGGCATCATAGGATAGCCTGGGGATAGATACAAGGAAACAGGGAAACACATAAACACCTCCACTCTTTATCAGATCGCCTTAGGGCTTCTTGAAATATACAACAGAAAAAGACATACCAATGACCTGAAGGTACCGTCGTATCACACTTTGAGGGTCAGGACCCAAGAACACGTAGAGGTCCGGGATTCCACCGATAGCCACCCAGGTGAGAGCGGGGGTCGGCTGCAACATCACCTCTGCAGAGAGATTTGGAAAGGGATTCAGCAATAGTTTGCTCACATGCAGGAAATGTGTGTGTGTTATTGGCAAAGATAGCTCTGTACCGATTGCATTGCTGTTGAGAAGAAAAACCCCATGTGCCAAGCCGTCCTCTTCCTGTACTATGTAGAACGGGTGGGAGCCATAGAGGTTAGCATCAGCCTGTAGAGAGAGAAACAAGTACCAACATTTACAAAGCCTGTGTTTTCTCTTTTCTTATTATTTTGCTGTGTTCAGGTCTCTTCTGGGTGTCAGCAAAGAGCTTTTGGACCCCACGTGGGGGCTGTTCATAAGACTCATGTGAGGCGCCATGTCTCTGTTCCAGAGAGTCAGAGATGTCCAGTTAAGGTGCAGGAGGAGCGAGGTGTAATGCTCCCCAAGGCCAGACACAAGGGAGGAGGCCAATGCAGTGGACAGCTGCAGGTACTGGTCAGCAAACAGCAGCAGAGCAACCGTTGTATTCATGCTGGACAGGCAGGACACATGACAATGAACTAACAGGCACTTCATGATGATAATAATTAAGAAACGTATCACATCACTCATGTCACACAGTTGTTTTATCCATGGCTCATAAAATCAGCTTGGAAATGAAGACACTCCCTAGTCACTTTATTAGCTCCTGTTTGCTGTATTATTGATATCTGTATTATCTATACAACACATTTTTAATATAATGCAGTCTAGTGCAACACAAAGTGCAAACCAAGACCTCAGTGATAAACATATAGTTCAATTAATACCTCTCTGAGGTTGTCAATGAAATAAATAGCAAATAGAATACACTCATATACTAAAACGATATGGGAAAATGAAATATAGAGAGCTGCAAAATACAAAAGAGAGTGAAACGCATTGAAGTACATGGTACATCAGAGGTGCAGCTGCTTTACTTACATAATTACTTGCTTACTAACCGACTGTATAGCCATCTATGTTACAAATGTTAGAAATGACAAGCATATAAATATGCATTATGAATGCACAATTAAAAGTTCAATTAAGACTTCTACTTATGGCTATACAGACCATCACTGTGATGTCTTCTATAGAAACCATCCTAGAGGATGCAAGTGAACAGAAGTACTCACATCACCCTTCCATTGGATTTGCGCCGCACTATGAAGCCAAATGGGTCGGACTGGTATTCAGTGGTAAAGAGGGCGTCTTGGCTATCAGCTTTGCTCTGAGGAACGTCAGCTGGGAGCTTAACTTCATATCGCTGAGACGATGGGTCCTTTAACTTGAGAGAAAACGTATATTATGATTGATCTCATACATTTGAATGAAGAAAGGAGTTTTTTTTTTTCCCATAATTTAGTTATTCACTATACCCAACCCATATTGAGAATAAGTTTTCAATTATAAATCACATATGACTAAACATGGATGTCTTCTTTTCCAGGCTTTTGAGATGTTTTCCTCCTGAATGTGTTTAAATCTGCCACCTCAAAGGCCACACATTTTATATCTTGCAACATATTTGCCACTCAAACTACATCTTTTGACACTTGTACTATTGGGTACTCACAGTGAGGTGCAGGCAGCCTGAAGTCTCCTCCAGGACCTCGAGGTGCAGAGTGGAGATGTCTCTGGGGAGATATGAGGGTGTGTCGCGGGTCAGCGTGGCCGCTTCGCCTCGCATGGTGGGGGTGAGGGGACTCATTCTGTACCCGGGGTACACACGGGGGTAGAAGCACCATGGTGGTCCTGCAGAGGTAGGCAGAGGGGCATAGCAGCACCCCCTCTCCTCACACTGCCTCTGGCTCAGGAGCCTGTCCCGGGCGCAGTCGAACCGGCTGTCCGGGTCCACGCTGCATTCAGCGTCTCTGGAAATATTAGCCTCTCGGGAGATGCCAGGGTGGACTCCCACTGAACGTTTTTCGTGTGCGTTTCCTTGCCTTACCAGTGTGGTCTCGTGGACAGAAACAAAGTTGACATACAAACATGCGGACAGTGCAAACGCGAGAGGGAGCATATTAGCTACCGTGGAGGTTGTTAGCCGTTAGCTAGGAATTAGCTATCCAGCGCTTCAGGGGCTATAGTTTTAGCATTTCTGCCCAACCAGATAACGTGCAGGAAGTGGTATAAAATAATTAGCATTGCAAGGCCGCAGAGTAAGTAGTATTTGACTGAAATAAGTTGTCTGCAACAAAAAAACCGCAGTGGACGGAGCTAAGTGGACACAAACATCAAACTAGGGCAAGCATACTAGGACAAAACTAAGTCGGGAAAAAACTACCACTGCTGCTACTTCCCTTCCTTTCTCTTCCTGTATTCTTTGTGATTTAAAGAAAACAACCACGGATGTGAAATTTCAGTCGTAAAACATAAAGGTTTTTTTCTCAGGGAAAGCAAATATACATACATACAACAAATGCTATCGAAGTTATTTAAATTATTGTGGCGAACACCTGTAAATCTGATGACCACAGAGAATTCCGTGTGTGTGATCATCAGCGTTATCATCTGTGAAACAAGCTTGTTTATCTCGCCACTTCCTGGTTACAATGTCCAATCAGAGCCAGCCAGAGAACTTTTGGCCAATGGGATGCAGCCAAGGGGACAAGTGTTCCTCCTGCCAAGACTGTGCTTGTTATTGAGGTCGGCTTACGCCGAAATGAGACTCTCTTGAACTTGATATTACCGATATCGCATACCGACAACGCTGTTATTTTCACATGGTTGTATTCCGTAAAAACTCACTTTGAGTTATGAAATATCTTTAAATGAGGTTGTTTTACCAATCTGCGTAACAATCATGTATTGTCAGTCCCAAAACCAGGTCTACTAGTCCAGAACGTTTCAAATTGCAACTAAAATCAGACCCTCATTTTGGGTTCAGGGCTATAATGTCTAAAGCCCCACGCTCCATGTTCCACTAAAGTCTGTCAGTTGCTGCACTATAAATTAATATCTTCTGAAAGGTGATCACTATCAGTAGAATTTTAACGATCAATGCAGTTTTTTCAAGGAATGCCGACATAAAATTGAAGAAAACAAGTTTATTGTATTCGGTGACATGCACCACAGTTTGCAGTCAAACATTTGTTCATGTTACTATCAAAAATAAATCATTCAATGTAAGTATATAAAATAAAAAGTATAGCAATAAATGAAGAGGAACTGTTTCATTTTTAAGTACAAGTGTGTTTTCATAATTTGTATAAAGCACATAAAACCACTAAATTCCATACTTTACTACATGTTTTTTGTTGCACATCAATATATTTACACATTCTTCTCCAAATGTTCATCATGTTGCAGTTTATCTGTTTTTGAACATTTATTGTTAAAACACACAATTTCCATGAAAGGTTTCCATTTAATTCCATTGCTTTCCCTGTTGTATCCTGGAAAACAGAAGATTGAGTACGGTTTCCACTATGAACCAAAATTAATCTGCATTTTTTTCTTTCTAGTTCAGTTTCAAAATGATAACACCGATTGGGAAACACACACAAATACTCAATTGCATTAGGAATGCATTTAGTTGCTAGTTGTGAACTGTAGTCCATCTGAACTGGATCTACATACAATCTGAAAATAATAAAAAGTAAATCATATCATTGCCCATGTTGATATATACACAAAAATGATGTTATTTTTACAACACTAGCTGTATTTTTCAGCGAATTTACATGCATATCTATTTCTAAATAATAATAATACATTTAATTTAGAAGCACCTTTCATGTCACCCAAGGTCACCTTACAAAGTATAAAATCTTAAAAAAATGTAAAAACAAACATGATAAAAACAAGACAGTGTGATAAAAACAAGTGAAGTGCATAGTGTCCAGTTATAGAGTGTAAGCCAATTTGAACAGGTGAGTTTTGAGTTGTGACTTGAAGGTTGTGATGGTGTCCGACTATCTTATGTGTGGGGGGAGGGAGTTCCAGAGCCAGGGTGCTGACCAGCTGAAGGATGGTACTGAGGCGCGATGTGGGGATGGTTAATAGCCCAGCAGAGGTTGAGCGGAGGGAGCAGGAGGGAGTGTATTCGTGAAGGAGGTCGCAGAGGTAAGTGGGGGCTAGGTTGTTGAGAGCTATTGTACCGGGAGCCAGTGAAGTTGGATAAGAACAGGGGTAATGTGGTCAGCTGATTTGGTGCGGGTGATGATCTGGGCGGCTGAGTTCTGAATGACTTGCAGTCTGTCGATGAGTTTGGTGGGGAGTCCAGTGAGGAGGGCATTGCAGTAATCGATGCGTGATGTGACAAATGAGTGAACCAAGAGGGTAAAATGCATATACCAAACTTAACTTTGTGTTTTGACCAGATTTTTTTCTTTTTCAATTGTTCTTGCTCTTAATGAGGTGGATTCTAAGCCCATGCTTCAGGAACATGACCATTGTTAAAAAACAAACTACTGTTTCACAGTGATGTTGTAGGCGACGGGGCCTCTGAACGTGAATCCCAGGTAGAACGTGATGTTTTCATTGCTATGAGGCACTGATGGTACATGGAGAGGCAGTATACTGAACTTCTTTTTCTTGGGGCCTTCAAGGTACACCACTCCATCTTCAGTCCATCCAGACACACATTTCAGCATTGTGGCAATCTCAGGCTTTTTCCAGGCCTCACCCCTTAACCATTTCATGCGTTTCTCAGAGACTGAGATCCCCTGTGTGACTTTTTCAATTATTTTCTTGTGGACAAATCTATCCAGTCCATTGCCATTGCCCAGAAAAAAATGAGTGTACAGCCTTCTTTTCCGCTGAGGAATGTCCTTCTTCTTGGTCCAGTAGTCTTTTTCCAGGTTTTCAACAGCCTCTTGCACAATTTCATATTTGGTTTCTTTCTCGTGATGGGTGTCTTCATCCTGTGGCCAGAATAGCAAGGTAAGCAAGAACAGGGAACTTGGAAAACATTTCCTTTTATCAGTTGGGAACTGATGGCAAAGTGCCTGCAGATCTTTCAGAGAAGCTACCTGTTGAGTGCGTGGTGACAGGCAGTTCAGAGTAAGGTGGGCCATTATGTAATTGATGATATCCCTTTGACCAAATTTGGCCTTTTTTGGATTGCTGGGGTAAAGAGAAAGGATGGTCTTGAGAAGATGTACCGCCTCCCTCTGGTCAGTTAGCTTTGACAGAATAGATGTTATGTTACCCCCACCAAGATGATAGATCATCATGCATTTTTGGAAAGGAGTTAGATTGTCTGGGTCGAATTGCCCCTGAAGTGCAGTAGAATAAGATTCACTGAAGTACTTCCCGTACTCTGAAGATTTCTTTGCCAACCATTTAAGTGGATGACTTATCTTCTCTTCAGGACTTTCAGGAGGCTCTTCTCCATCTAAACCAATGTCTGTCTGGAAGTAACTGAGGTCCTCAGATATCCATTCCAAGGCATCTTGCATCGTCTTGTTGAGTTCTTTCAAACGGCCATGAAATGGTTCCCAGGCATCTTTAACTTCCTCAGGAATGTACTCTGTTAACAGGTACTTCATGCACTCTGAATGGCCATTGGTTCGGTTTGCAAAAACTTGCAATGAAGAGATCAGTTTGAGCAGGCTGCATCCCACTTCAACTTCAGAGAAAAACCCTGAGCTGTTGACGTTTTCCATGTCTGCATCAGCTGCTTTCTCACATTCGTGAAAACACTCAATGGCTTTCAGCGCAGTCTCCACGGCATCTGCTGTATTTTGGGCTGTCTTTTGGACACCGTCCATCGCATGGCATTTTGCTTGGAACCATTTCCTGTACACCTGCCCCTTTGTGTCAAGTATGTATGAGTTGTTGGGCCACAGATTGGCTGCTGTGTCTGCCCAGTATTTTGCCTCTTCAAACTTTTCATAAGTGTAATGAAGACGAGCAAGTTGTTGTGCAAATAATGGACATTTAAGGAAACGCTCAAAAGCTTTCTCGAGTAACTCCATTGCTTTTTTTGGGCTTTTCTCAATTTCACACACATGCTCAATGAAAGGAGAGAAACGGCTATCATATTCGTCACCTTTGCTTTTCCTGTATCGCCTCATAAAAAGTGCTCTCAAAAATGACCGATATTCGTCCCTTCCAAATCCGTGCTCAAAAAGCATGTCGTCACAGAGCAACTCCATTGCCAAACTGCTTTGGGTCTGTTGGTTCCCCAACAGCTGTTGGAGAATTTCCTTTGCAACGAGCGGGTGGATGATTCGGATTGATTCAATGTGTGTATTTTCATCCCTAAGGTGCAAGAACACTAGTTTAGCCTGATCACTGAGGGATTTCTCAAACCCATCCTGGCGAAACCTTTCCAGGTGAATGGTGATGGCAAGCAAGGCTTGACAATGGGACTGAGAGATGAAAGAGTTTTGAACATAGGTGTTCAGCAGAGCCACATAGAGAATGAGGCGAGTGACAACAGATTGATGGTTAATGCCTTGGAGCAAATGTTCCACAAACTCTTGAACGTACTTCTCATTGAATCCTTCACTCATCAAAACAAACGTCAGGATGAATTTCGGTGCATATCGTTCCTTAAGCGCCTCTCGTTTTCTGGCAAACTTTCTCGTCTCCTGATCAGACAGTGCGTGAGTGACAGACACATTCTGTAATGGAGACTCCCTGCATCTCTTCTCTGGGACATGGGATCGTCTGCAGCTCAACAAGATGAAACACAGAGTTCCATACTGGATTCTTTTGGTGTTAACAGCAACCTCAAGTTCGTTCCTGAGATCATCCAGATATTCTTTGTCCAAGTCTTCAATGAGGAGAAGCACAGGAAGACACGTCTGTGGATCTTTTTCCTCATATTCTCTTAGTTCAACTGAATGTTGCGCCACAACAGCAGCTGAGTATGACGGCTTCACAAGTGCACACCTAAGATCTTTCCTGTTGTTCCACAGCACCTGTCTTGCCACAGTGCTCCCACCACTTCCTGGATGGTGGTAGATGTTTATACTGTTCACCGGAGTTTGATCTGCATTCCACTTCAAAGTCTCGTTGAGAAGTTTGGAAACCTCTTTATATGCATCTCTTTCAATTATCTCTCCAACATGCCCATGCTCAGCAAGCCAGAAATTCAACCAGTTTATTCTCCTGCCACGGTAGAACTAATGGTCAATGTTTTCCTTCTCCTCATCGATGAATTCTTTGGTTGTTTCATCGCAATGATCGACTGTCAGAATTTCCAGAGGATACATCTGTTCCTCTTTGTGCGTTTCAAGAAGACATGTCCCTTTCACAAAGACCGGCAAGTGTTTGCTGGCACATGCTTTTACAGGTTGTATTTTCTGCAGCGTTGCATTAATGTGACTCATTTTCATCCCGACAATACTGGAATTGTCCAGAGTTTTTTTCCCACATGACCCCTCTGCAAAGCTTTGCCACTTCTGGAAGTTTTTCTCTGATTCACAAATGCAGATGATGTCTTCATGGCCTTCCATGTTGGCGAAAAACACATTAAAGGTGTGCAAGAGTGGTTTCTCAACTGGTGATGTGAGAAGAAAGATGACCTGGAATGTCCCTTTTGGCAAGATCTGTTTACAGATCAAAGACACAGATTCCCGCAGTAAAGTCATTTTTGTCTTGATCCAAGTCAATTCGTCGCACGAAGCTTCATTTCCTTTGAAGTCGGAATGGCCATTACAAAAGATCCAGCTTGTTTGCTCAAACAGATGCAAGTGGCTCGTGAATTCTTTGACGCTTATGTCACCGGGCATCCTGTAGCTTTGCAGAGAATGCATGTTTGCAACGTGATGTTGAAGGTATTTACTGCAAAGACCTTTGATCTTTGAGTCTGGGTCGAAGTCAAACACACAGAACACCGCCATGTTAAGCAGCCAATCAATGTTGCAAAGGTCATCAGGGTTGAATTTGTTTGTGACGAATATGAACCATTATTCTTTCTCGATGAATTTCTTCCCACTCGTCATTAGCATGTTGAGTTTCCTTCCGAGGTCTTGGGAGGAGTCTGGAGCACACAGGAATTGATTCTTCTCTGCTTCCTCTCTTAGGGCATCCCGATCTTTGACTTGCTCATAGAAATCACTTATGTCTTTGTCTCTTACTGGCTCCGTTTTTGATCCCACCCTCTGCAGGATCGTTTCTTTCTCAAATTCTACTTTGTTCGACGTCTCTTTGAAGTTTGGCAGACGAACTTTATACACCTTGCCCTTAATGATACTTATTGAAGGCATGATGTCAACCTCGACCACATACCTCTTTTCTGTAGTATTTTGATCTATAACCTCAATGAACCTTGGCGGGCGTACACACTGGCGTACGTGCTCCGCGCCAGAGGGGAAACTCCTTTCAATGTAGTCCAAAGCATCTACATAAATGTCTTTGTCTCGCACAGGGATGCCAATTATCTCACCGTGCACGTATCCCGCGTCCTCCTTGCTGTCCATAACACCAAAGTGTATTGTACCGTTCGTTCTGATATTCATACAGCCAGTCGCAAATTTAAGGACCTCTTTGGCAAACTTAGCTTGGAGTCTTGTGCGCTCCAACTCAGCTGCCACAGAAAGAGACTTGAATTCATGGCACGGAGATGTCAAATTAAAAGCCCCCGATTCCGGTTGCAGGACTCTGTGCTTCACATATATGAAATCAATCCCTTCTTGATCAAATGGCCGTGGTCTGCAGTCTTCCTTTGACATCAACACACATTTTTCCTGAGCTGTTTGTCTGTCCTTTAAGGTCACTTGATCTCCCTCAGGAATCTGTGCTATAGGACCTTCGCTTGTTGTGGGAAGAGATGTTGGATTACTGTTTTTCTGTTCCAAAACTTCTTTGGTGCTTTTTTTCTTCTCTTGAGACTTTTGCTTGGAGTTGATGAGTTCATCTCTCTTTTGAATAATCAAATGAGCAGGCCCTGATTTCATGCAAATCTTCGACGTCAAATAGGCCTCATCCAGTGCTAGAAGGATTTTTCCATCTACTTCTTCCTCATAGAGCTTTTCTATGTACTGCTCCTTAATTCCAATGGACCTTAGCCAGTTGCTTACTTGAGATTCAGTCCATCCCTTGGGGGACTGCTCAAGTTCATCAGCTGTATGGTGAGAAAGGACAGAAA
The DNA here is from genome assembly GCF_963514095.1 of Eutrigla gurnardus. Classification (NCBI taxonomy): domain Eukaryota; kingdom Metazoa; phylum Chordata; class Actinopteri; order Perciformes; family Triglidae; genus Eutrigla; species Eutrigla gurnardus. The sequence goes on from NC_139931.1 coordinate 7,948,354, forward strand.
AACACAAAAGGTTTGATTAGAAATAAATAAATAAATAAATAAATAATCAGAGAAGCACTATGGTTGTCTTCCACACTTCAGGCAGTCTTCAAGTGTGTGTGTGTGTGTGTGTGTGTGTGTGTGTGTGTGTGTGTGTGTGTGTGTGTGTGTGTGTGTGTCTGTGTGTGTGTGTGTTGGTGTGTGTGTTGGTGTGTGTGTGTGTGCACGCTCATGGCTTTTGAGCGTAACCCCTGCAGGTCAGCGCATAAAGGAGAGGTGCTGCCGCCTAGTGGTGTGGCTGACTGAAACAACATACAGTTTTGAGGCCCTCTGCAGCTTGCTTGCCTGATTATATTGCATCGTTGTTTTCCATAATATTTCAGAAGTAATATAATTAGGGCCCGAGCGCCGACAACGTCGGGCTGCGAAGCCCTATTGTTATTGTACGGTTCATTATTCTTTCACCAGTTCAACGTGCCTTTTGGGGGCCCCAGCATTAAAAAAAATGAACCAAATTTGGTGTGTCCATGCGGCCTGGTGAAAAATTTGAGAATTTGGTGGTTTCGCATTCGGCCACGAAAAAGTTGCTCGCTAGCGCAACCTAACGTGTCTATTCACCAGCCCCGCCGCACCGTAACTCCGATTGACATAAAATTTTGCACACATGTGCGGTGTCTCTTGGAACACCAAAGTCCGCCTAGCGAAATTTTTGGCCATCTTGGATTTTATGAAAAACACGTCGTTGCGCATTTCTCCGACACCGTTCATCCGATTTGGACGAAATTTGGTGTGCATACTCCTTTGACCTACCTGGGGTCAGGGTCCAAAAGGTTTTGAAAATATGGTTTTAATTCAGAAGATATCAGCCAATGAACATAAGAGGGTTGTGCCACCAAAACGCAATTAGAATTAAAACTGCGAGCAGTATCGTGACGGGCCCTCGCTCATATGCAGTCGTGGAGTGCCTGTGGTCACAGGGCAGTGTCGTGGATGCTACCTGTGCTGCGGCCGTCTGGTTGTGGAGCAAGTTGAGACACAAGCAATTGACATTCAAAGCCATCCATCTGTCACATGCGGTCGTGATGTGCCTGCGGTCACACGGCAGCGTCGCGGCCGCCTACCTGTGCTGCGGCCGCCTCCTTGTGTTGCAAGTTTAGACACAAGTGATTGACATTTAAAGCCATCTAGCTGTCACATGCAGTCGTGGAGTGCCTGCGGTCACAAGTGAAACTACATTTCAGTAAAAGAGCTCACACACATGTCCATGCCTTCCTGACATCTCTCCTCCTCCCCCTGTGTCCTCCTTGCAGGCTGAAATGAGAGGAATTAGTCAAAAAATAACCAGGTTGGGCTGTTACTTGGAAAAAGTCACGAAATCAATGGCATTTCCTGTTGCCAGTAGGTGGCGCTCTGACTGTGAGGCAATATAACAGTGCAGATGTGTTCAGGAAGGAAGTCTCATTAAGTGTGGAAAGTTTGGAGCAGATCAGAGAAGAAACACTTAAGTGATAATAGTTTTGATGTTTATGGCGAAGGTTCAACTGACAGCTGTGTGAGGTGCATGTGAAGTTTGACATCTCTCCTCCTCCCCCTGTGTCCTCATTGCAGGCTGAAATGAGAGGAATTTAAAAAAAGGAATTAAAACTTTCATGACTGTTTGATCTGGTGTAAAGCAGACTGGAACTACATGTCAGATTCACAGCTTCTCCATGTGTCCACTGATAGATCTGACTCCCCCTGGTGGTTGCTGTTCCCCTGTGTCTCTCCCCCCTCTGTGTTCTGAGTGAGGATTGAGTGAGGGACTGAATTACACAAGTGGCTAAAAACTATTTTGTTTGCCCACTTCATGTTAACTTTAGGCGGTGGGTCCAGGAGGCTTTTTTGTACATCTCCACATGGGCTATCTAGGAAAAAATATTTCATGTGTGTACGCCTAACCTTAAGGGGGGGCTGTTGCTCAGAAAAAGGGCATAAAATCAGTCACATTTCATGTCGCCATTAGGTGGCGCTCTGACTGACTGCCTTTGGCGAAGGTTGAAAATAGTAGCGCAGTCATGGCGTCGCCCTGGCCACGCCCCTAAATATTCTGGACATCTTTGAGTAACTTTTTGTCCTTAAGGCCTTTCCAACCATATAACCAATTTTGGTATCAATCAGATCAATGGTATAGTCGGTTATAGATCAAGTACGACCCCTGTGAATGGCCAAAAACGGCCATCTTTGGAAATTTTTGGAAGCGCCCCACATTACTGGATTTTGATGAAAATTGACATGTATGTTCGTAGAAGCTATGGCAACATAGGTTATGAGTTTCGTAATTTTGGGGCTAAAGGTTATAGAGTTTTGCTAATTGCGTTTTGGTGGCACAACCCTCTAATGTTCATTGGCCGATATCGTCGATTAAAAGCATATTTTCAAAACATTTTTTGGCCATCACCCCAACTAGGTCTATTGGGTATGCACACCAAATTTCGTCCAAATCGGATCAACAGTGTCGAGGAAAGAGCAATGGCGTGTTTTTCATAAAATCCAAGATGGCGGAGAAATTTTCCTAGGCAGACTTTTGTACTCCAAGAGGATTTTTTGTAGAGGACATTTGTCCGCACATGTGTGCAAAATTTCATGTCAATTGGAGTTACGGTGTGGTGGGGCTGGCGAATTTCCACGCTAGGTGGCGCTAGCGAGCAACTTTTTCGTAGCACATTACGAATCCGCCAAATTCTCACCAGGCCGCATGGACACACCAAATTTGGTTAGTAATGCTGAGGCCCCCAAAAAGGCATGTCGATTTGGTTAAAGAATAATAAGAGTTACAATACAGTTACAAACAATAGGGCTTCGCAGCCCAACGTTGTCGGCGCTCGGGCCCTAATAACTCCATAACCTTTGGCCCAATAATTACGAAACTCTAAACCTATGTTGCCATAGATACAAGGAACAATTTTCATCAAAATCGAGTAATGTGGGGTGCTTCCAAAAAATTCAAAAAATTGCCATTTTTGGCCATTCTCAGGGGTTGTACCAAATCTAACTTGGACTATATCGTTGATGCGATTGGTACCAAAATTGGATATATGGTTGGAAAGGCCTGAAGGACAAAAAGTTACCCAAAGATGTTGCAAAAGTTTAGGGGTGGGTGTGGCCAGGGCAACGCCATGACTGCTACTATTTTGAACCTTCGCCAAAGGCATTAAAGCTGTTCTAACTTCAGCGTTCTTTCTCCGATCTGCTCCAAAATATTCATACTTGAAAACAGTGTTGTCCTCAACACATCTGCACTGCAATTTTGAGTCACAGTCAGAGCCCCGCCTAATGGCGACATGAAATGTGACTGATTTTATGCCCTTTTTATGAGTAACAGTCCCCCCTCTAGGTTGGGCTTACGTGCACAAAATATTTTTTCCTAGATAGCCCATGTGGAGCTGTACAAAAAAGCCTCTTGGACCCACCGCCTAAAGTCAACAAGAAGTGGGCAAAAAAAATGTTTTTAACCACCTGTGTAATTCACTCAAGTTCCTCACTCAATCTCACTCAGAACACAGGGGGGGGACACAGGGGCACAGCAACCACTAGGGGGTGTCAGAGATCTATAAGTGAGACATGGAGAAGATGTGAATCTGACATGCAGTTCCAGTCTGCTTTACACCAGATCAACAGTCATGACACTTTTAATTCCTTTTTTTTAATTCCTCTCATTTCAGCCTGTAGAGAGGATACGGGGAGGAGAGATGTCAAACTTCACATGCACCTCACACAGCTGTCAGTTGAACCTTCGCCATAAACATCAAAACTATTATAACTTCTATAAGTCTTTCTTCTCTGATCTGGTCCAGACTTTCCATACTTGATTAGAGTTCCTTCCTGAACACGTCTGCACTGTTATATTGTCTCACAGTCAGAGCACCACCTACTGGCGACAGGAAATGTAATTGATTTTGTGACTTTTTTCAAGTAACAGTTTTCCTCTTTTCTAATTCCTCTCATTTCAGCCTGCAAGGAGGACACAGGGGGAGGAAGAGAGATGTCAGGAAGGCATGGACATGTGTGTGAGCTTTTTGACTGAAATGTAGTTTCATTTGTGACCGCAGGCACTCCACAACTGCACCTGACAGATAGATGGCTTTGAATGTCAATCCCTTGTGTCTAAACTTGCACCATGAGGAGGCGTTCGCAGCACAGGTAGGCGGCTGCGACACTGCCTTGTGACCGCAGGCACTCAACGACCGCATATGAGTGAGGGCCCGTCACGATACTGCTTGCAGTTTTAATTTAGCTTATGAACCAATAATCAGACATATATTTTTGAATCGCATCGGGATATTCCATTTTTTTCACAAGCAAACAATTGTCTATTATCTCTCTCTCAGCGCAAGAGAGACTAACACATATGGACATCAACAAATGGATACCGTGGTCTCTGCAACGTGTACGATCTATGCGGTGGGTGCAACCAAATCATGCTCCGGTGCACATAAATTAAAAAGTTAGACGCACCAGTGCAACCGATGTAAAATGTTATTCTGGTACTATCAAAGTGCTTTTGCTGAAATGAGGTTAACAAAAACAAGCAGTTAAAGTAATTTTGGTGGTCGGAAGAACCGAAACAATGTGCTGAAAGACTCTAAAATGTCCTGTATAGTTGAGGGGGACTGCAGAGTTGAGTGATAAATGTAGACTATGTTGACATTGCTGGGGCACGTTGGTTGTGGTGGTCGTGGTTGTTGAACTGGGCTAATAAAGCTAGTGGGTGTAACACCGTTCGCTGTCTACACTCTTCCTCATTCATGCACATCTACATGGTGTCAGAAGTGAGCCGAATCTAATCTAAGATGGCGCAAGGACTCCGCCGGATCGACCCGCTCGTCTTTAACGAGGATATCGCTCACAACTGGGAGAAGTTCAAGCGGGAATGGCATGTCTATAGCAACGCCGGGCTAGCGACGGCTAGTACGAAAGTGCAAGCCTACACGTATCTCAACCTCGCCGGTCCGGAGGCGTTGGATAAACTCGACACGTTTGATTTTGCGGCCGCCGAGGATCGTGAGGACCCTGCCGTGCTGGTAAAGAAATTTGAGGAATTATGCCTGCCGGTAAAGAACGTAATTATGGACAGACATGCATTCAACACGACTGACCAGAAACGGCACGAGTCAATCCAGTCATATGTTTCGACATTGAAGGTCATGGCCAAGAAATGTGACTTCGGGACACTGCATGATGAGCTGATTAGAGATCGTTTGGTCTGTGGTATTCACAGTGACGCTGTCCGTGCACAGCTTTTAAAGGAGAAGAAACTGACGCTAAATTCGGCCGTTGAGATCTGCATGCTACACGAACGATCTGAGAAGGGCAACAGGGAACTAAAAAAGGAAGCAGAGGTGTGCACAGTGCAATTCGACCCATGCACAAACTGTGGTGGCCAACACGCACCAGACCGGAACAAATGTCCAGCGCTCAACAAGCGCTGCAACACGTGTGGAAGAATGAACCACTTCTCTAGATGCTGCAGATCAGGCAAACCGTTTGCCCCCAACAGGCCAGGGCAAAGGTTTGCTGAGTTGTCTGCATGCAACACTGGCAGACAACTGACTGTGAAGATTGACACTGGGGCCAAATGCAACGTCATATCCAGGGCTCTTCTATAGTACATTGATCCGACTGCGCACGTCAATCTCAACAAAAGAGCAAATCTTGTAGCGTACGGAGGTCATATAATCCAGACTCTTGGTGCGGCAGACATGGTTTTTAGTTGCGGTTTGTTACGTTTCCAAGTTGTGGACAGAAACGTCAAACCACTGCTGGGTCTCAGAGACAGTGTCAGGCTCGGCTATGTGACTTTTGGACCAGAGGTGCATACCGTCGTCCAGCAGGAAGCGCCAGGGCTGACGGAGTACAAGGACCTATTCGACACCAGCGCCATTGGCAAGCTGCCAGTAGTGTATCACATGCGCCTGGATGACACCGTGCGCCCCACTGTATGCGCTCCAAGACGGGTGCCACTGGCCACGAAGGACAAGATTGTGGCGGAACTGCATAGAATGACCCGACTCGGAGTCATCACACCGGTTCAGGAGCCCACTGAATGGGTTTCAGCCATGGTGGCTGCGAGCAAACGAGATGGGAGCATTAGACTGTGCATCGACCCCGTCAACCTCAACAAAGCCCTCCTCAGACCCCACCACCCACTGAAAACTGTGGAAGAGGTGATCGCTGACAAGCCTGATGCCAAACTGTTCAGCATTCTGGATGCTAAGTGTGGTTTCTGGCAGGTGCCGCTCAGCAAAGAATCCTCAAAACTCACCACCTTCATGAGTCCTGTGGGCCGCTATGCCTTCCTACGGATGCCCTATGGCATCACCACGGGGAGTGAGGTTTTCCAGAGGTGCATGGAGCAGTTTTTCGAAGGACTGCCGTGTGCAATTGTGATTGATGACATTTTGGTGTGGGGCCGCTCGAGAGAGGAACATGATCTCCGTCTCCGCCAAGTCATGGACAGGATACGGGCTGTCAATCTCAGACTGAACCCTGTGACTGAGGTGCCGTTTCAGGGTCACTGAGGTTGCTTATGTCGGTCACCTGCTCACCGACCAGGGTGTGAAACCCGACCCTGCCAAGACCGCTGCCGTCCGCCTGATTCCCCCGCCGGAGGACAAGAACAGTCTGCAAAGGTTCCTAGGCATGACCAACTACTTGGCCAAATTTGTACCAGACTACAGCGAGGCCACGGCACCCCTGTGCGAGCTGTTGCGCCAGGATGTAGACTGGTGCTGGCTGGAGCTCCCCACAGCGGCGTTCACAAAACTCAAGGAACTTATCGCAGGTCCCCCGGTGCTGCGGTACTTTGATGTGCACCAACCTGTTGTGCTGTCAGCTGATGCCTCACAGCACGGACTGGGTGCTGTCTGCCTCCAAAACGACAGACCGGTGGCTTTTGCTTCAAGGGCCCTCACAGAGACTGAGTCGCGCTACGCTCAGATTGAGAAAGAGCTCCTGGCCCTTGTCTATGCTTGCACAAAATTCCATCACTACATATATGGACGGCTGTGACTGTCGAGACTGACCATCAGCCGCTCATTACCATACCACTTCACACAGCCTCTGCGCGCCTCCAAAGGATGATGCTCCGCCTGCAGCGTTACAACCTTGACGTCATCTACAAGAGGGGCAGGGAGCACGAGGTTATGATGTTGGACGTCCTCTCCTCACACAGGGTTGAGGAACTGAAGCGTGAGACATTGGCTGATCCTCTGTGCCAGCGTCTCGCTGAGGTCGTTTCTGCAGGCTGGCCCGATGCATTTAGGGAGGTGCCACGTGACCTGAGACCGTTCTACGCCATGAGAGAGGAACTCACGAGTGACGGTGGTTTGCTCCTCCGTGGACGGCGGTTCGTCATTCCACACTCCCTCCAGCATTACTACATTCAACAGCTGCACCAGGGCCACCCTGGTCTCGAGGCCACGAAGCGCAGGGCCAGGGAGACAATGTTCTGGCCGACCATCTACACTGACATTGAAAGAGAATTTTCCAGGTGTGCCCCCTGCAATGCTCTCAAGCCACACCAGCCTAAGGAGCCCCTTCAACTGCATTACATCCCTGACCTACCGTGGTCCCTCACCGCAGCAGATGTTTTTGAGTGGGAGGGGAAGGAGCATCTGGTGCTTGTTGACTCCTACTCTGGCTGGTTCGAGATAGACCGGCCAAGTTTAAACGCCACTTTGCTACTCACGGAGTACCACAGCAACTCATGACAGACAAAGCTGCTTACTTCACACGTAGGGAGTTCCAGGAATTTGCTCGCAAGTGGGACTTCTGTCATGTCACCAGCAGTCCACTGTACCCTCAGTCCAATGGGCTTGCTGAGAGGGCTGTGCGCTCGGCAAAGCACCTGCTGGAGAAATGTGCACGAGATGGAACGGACATAGATGCAGCTCTCCTCAGCCTACGCAACATGCCCAGGGACGGGTTGCCGTCGCCAGCTCAATGCCTGCTTTCTCGGCGCACCAGGGCTTTCATTCCCATGACCAAAGCCATGTACTCACCCGAAGTGGAGACCCAGGTCTAGATGGCCCTGATACAGGCGAGACAGAGTGGAAAGGCCTACTACGACAGATCAGCTAGGCCACTGGCTCCACTGCGAGCTGGGCAGACAGTGAGAATGCAGACAAAGAGAGGACATGACAGGTTGGCAACAGTGCTAGGAACAGCACCACAACCAAATAGTTACCAGGTCAAGGCTGGAGATGCAACATATGTCAGGAACAGACGCCACCTACTCCAGACACCTGAGACCTATGTTCCTGACTCCACAGCAGGGGACCCACCTGCTGTTGCTGCAATCGCACATCCACGAAGCCCACAACATGACAGTGTGGGACCAGAATTGTCACAGGGACAACGGCCTGTGATTTTGACTCGCTCAGGGAGAGCGTCGAGGCCCAACCCTCTCTACAAGGACTTTGTCACAGACCAGCTCTGTGATGTGCAGGCACACTGACATTTGACCCCCCCCCCCCCCCCTCCCCTCATGTTGCAGCCTGTTCTGGCTGTGTGGACTATTGGACACTCTTTCTAAAAATAAATAAATAAATAAAAAAAAACGGGGAGGACAACATGAGATACATTATATGTTACATGTTCTGTATTAGATGCTTGGGGTTTCACTAAATCTGCTATGTTCTATTATGTGCTATGTTCTGTTAGGTGCTATGTTCTATTAGGTGCTGTTTTCTATTATCTGTTATTTCATATTATGTGCTTCGTTAGCATATAACTTAAGAAGGGGGATGTAGACTATGTTGACAGTCTCTATGGTTACTGCTACGGCGTGCTGACGTCACGGGGACGCACGGCATACTGGGGCACGTTGGTTGTGGTGGTCGTGGTTGTTGAACTGGGCTAATAAAGCTAGTGGGTGTAACACCGTTCGCTGTCTACACTCTTCCTCATTCATGCACATCTACAATAAAATAAACACGGTTGTTGATGAAGCGAAGGAAGCACTCGACATATCCTTCCTGTTTTGTTATTGTGGCGTTAGTACCACTGTACACCATACTGTGATAGTTCCGGGTAAATAGTCGGTTTTATGAATACTGGTTTCATACTAATACATAGAGACAATAGAGTTTTGACTGGTGCAACCTGATCAGCCAGTTACTTACTTACTTAGCCACAGAGCCATTTATAGGGATGGCCCTCTCGATCCAGCCAAAAATGTACATATCACAGGACACATATCCAGTGTTGGGAGTAACGCATTACAAAAGTAATGCATTACTGTAATGCATTACGTTTTGCTGTAACGCGGTAATGTAAGGCATTACCAAAAAAAAAATTGGAAATATTTTACTCGGTACAAATCTCAGTAACGCGCGTTACAATGCATTTTAAACCCGAAATCAATTGGTGTGTTGTTTTTATACAAATTTGCCAAAAGTGTGAAAGCCGGTCGGTGTAACTCTACACTATGTTAATTAATCGCTGTTAGCAGGCTCCATGAGCTGGACACCGACTCACGGAGCGGCTCCCGGTCGGTCAGAGCGTAGCCGACCCGACACCGAGGATCAACAGCTGAGGGGCGGCAGCGAAGAAGAGGAGGCTCCGATTCTCCTAGTCGGTTATGAACCGCTTTTATGTCCACGTCATAAAGCTTTTGGTGCGTGTTTAAAACAGTAGGTATACTTCAAAACGCGAGCGTCAGACGCTGTCAGAGCGTTTATGAACAGTGTTTTAGAGCTCCCCTAAATGTCTCAGGTAGGCTTTCAGGTAATTTCACGGCATAACACAGTGCCTTCCGGGTCATTAAAAAAGACGTACGGCAAATCTGGAATGAAAAATTGCACTGTTATTTCATTCCCGAATCCCATTCATGAACGCAATATCTAATATCAGTTAACGAGTCGTTTTCCGTTTCTCGTTTTCCGTTTTCCGTTCTTATATTTTGAAGAGAAAAACATCACATCCTGCTGTGTAATGAGCTGCATTGAACACAAGTAGATCTATTGAGAACACAGAATCCATATTTCCTTTTATTTTCTGAAAAGTAATGCAAAAGTAATGTAAAAGTAGTGTAATGCCTTACAATTCAAAGACAGTAATATTGTAATGTAAGTAATTACTTTGAAATGACAGTAACAAGTAATAAATAATGCATTACACTTTTGAAGTAACTTGCCCAACACTGCCACTTGTACTGAAAAGAAGGACAGACGTCTCATAAAACACTTCACTCACTCACCCATGATTTTTGCTCTCCTTTCTTCGTCACATAATCAACATTGGTTTTTACGATCATCACATTCCATCTGCAAGATATAAGATCATTCTTCATTACTGCCAGGGCGGCGGAGAAAGACATTTTGACATGTTGACTAGCTCGATGATTATCGGTCACATTTAAATTATAATGGCAGGAAGGACAATACACTAGGTACAATGACTCTGATCTGTATCTTGAGGGCAGGGAAAAAGTGGTGTCTGTATAACCAAATGTAGTCTGGGAGTAGCCGGAATGATACATTTTACATTTCAATGTTATGCTCTTAACTGAACGGTTTCCTCTACTGAGAATAACAAAATGCAGATAAATATATTATCTATGAGAGAGAGAAAGCCCTTTCACATACTATTAATCATGAGTCATTGTTAATATACAAATATTTGCTTTAAAAACGTAGGGAGTGTAGAGTCCTTAAAAAAAAAAAAAAAAAAAAAAAAGTGTATTTTCCCAGATATGCTGTGATTGTCCTCTGGAATTACATTATTAATTAGTTAATATCCCCTAAAGACCAATGTAAGAAACATAAACTGGTGAGAGCGAAAGTAAAATGTATGCACTTTAGAAAAACACTTTCTAGAGATTGTCATCGCCATTTCCTGTCATGTAGCAAATCAGTCCCTACTCCAAAATGTTCTGTTCCCACCTATTTTCCAACATGTCCCCGCTCCGCCCGTCTACATTACATATAATACATAAATACATAGCCGAACCTTGTCCTTACCTTGGATTAACAGCGACACAGTAACGTCAAGACTGCTGCTTCTTCTTCACTGGACCTCACGATAACATTCTGCTTGGCTGCGCCTGCTGCACAGCTCGAACTCTCACAGGTTTCTTTTTATGGGGAAATGCAACGCCTCTGGATACCACACTGCCACTGCGTCATCAAAATCAAGTGTTGGAATGTACTTATGTAAAAGTAGCAGTAGGACCATCATAATAATAATAATCCCATGTTTAAAAGTCCTGCATTGATAAAGAGGAAGAGCCCAAAATGTACATTAGTCATATAATTTAGGAGAGTATTGCAACCACAGAGCTTTTAAAGTGACAAAAGAAAAATTACAAAAATAATAATTACAATACTGTTTCTGTGTAAAACACCATTTCAATTTAAGATGAATTAACTTCAACAGAGGGCCGAGTGAGTCTTAAAGCTGCTTACAGCATCTGTAAATAAACGTGCGTTGAATGTAACTGGCTTCTTTTAGGCGCAATTTGTAGTTAAATATTCCATATTCCTCAGTTCTCATCGTCAGATACAGCAAGATCAATCAACAAGCAAAATGTTAGTATAAAAAAAAAATAGAATTTAATGTGCAAGTCATCAACTTCACTTTGACACCATTGAAAAGTTATTAAATGAGAGATCTGCCTGACCTCTAAGACTCATAATTGTCCACATAATTACATGAGATTAAAAGTACATACCGTTTTCAGGTGGCGCCCTGAACAACCTTTGGAACAGTCTGTTACTTCCGTGTCAGCGCAATAGTCTTGAGTGACAAAAGAGAAGCAGTCTAGCAGCATTAACTGGAATTAAGCACATTTAGCATAGTAAATTTTAAAGATCTGTAACAATACCGTACAGCGATATCTTTAAAAAAAAAAAGAAAAAAAGGCACATCGGCCACATCAAGTGATTTATAATCAAGGATTCAAATTCTGAATCAGTTTATACAAAAATATACATACAGTATCTGTGCGGTGAACGGGCTCACTCCGAAATACAACATTGCACTATAAAACTACCCAACAACAACATCCAGACATGATTCCCACAACAGAGGCCAGATGTTTTTGGGACAAACACTATTTTTTGGACATGCCGTTATAAAATAAAATATTCTCTCTGCTCAGTCCTGCTACAACATAAACTCCCAACAACACCCTGTTGGTTATCGGACTTCCTCAAGACAGAGACAGACTTGTGGACGGTTGTCTTGGGGGGACATTTCAACCCGGCTGAGCAGAAGGCACTTAATTGAGGGTGCAGCTGCTGCACCTAGCGGTGGATCCCAGGCACTGCAGGCCTGGTCCTCACCAGCTGACGGTGCTGCAACCGAATCCCACTCTGTGTCCACTCTTGAAGGCAATTGCCCCTCCCGTCTGTGCTGGGTCCACCCGACTCTGGTTCAGTTCACACTGGTTGGTTCATTGTCAAGTGTAGAAGGATGTGGTGGTGGGAGCGTCTCCGACTCACTGGGTTCTCTTTGCCTGAGAGGATCCGCGGGTGATTCGGAGGCAAACGTGGGGTTCCATGTTTGGCTCGGCACGTCAGTCTGTGTGGACTGTGCTGGCTGCACGGTCTGAACTGGCAAATGTGGAGACGCGGGCTCATCCGGTGACGTTGAGGGCACCGATTCAGCAGGCGTAGCGTGAGGGACCTGCGGCGGCTGTGAAGACTGTACAGCTTCCTGTGGTTGTGAGGAGGGTGATGGCGTGTGTGCTGCCAGGTGCTGAGTGCATGGCTCATTCTGTCTGTGTGGCCCCAGGTGTGCGTGCTGGGCCTGTGTGTTCGCAAGCTGCTCTGCAGCAGAGTAGTAAGGCAGGAACGGCCTCTCGGATGCACAGGTCCGCATGGCCAGGTATGTGTGCATTAGCAGGTGCGGGAAGCGGGAGGTGAAGTAGGACACAAAGTCATCAGGGATGGAGCCGAGGGTCTCCTGTACCTCAGCGGGCAACTCTCGGTAATGATGTTTCTGTCGGGAAGAAGGTCAAGCATTGAGTCTGGCAGTAGAGACCGGTTTCTTTTAAAAGACAAAGAGCGTGAGAATACATCCCTACCTTGTTTCTCATCGCACGCAGCAGGTCTCTGACCGACCCACCCTTATAGGAGCGGAATTTCCGCAGATCTGCCAAAGAAGAGAAAAACACACATTTTTATATTCATTTGAGTCTCTATCAATATTTTCAAAGTCCGAAGAGAACCGGTTGACGCTGAGATACTCAAAGGGTGACAATGCTTCACCACCCACTACAGTATTTTGTATATCATGCATGTCAAAGTCAGTTTGTGCAGTGCTTTACTATAACCCTAAGTTTGAAGGCATACAAGCAACAAGAAGACTATTTAACATCAGCGGACAGCAGGACCTTATATGTGACGTGTGTGAGTTTGAGCCAGTTTCATACCCGTCTGCAGTGGCACTGTGATGTGCTCCCTCCAATCAGCCTTGACAACAGCCCTCCCTCCTCTCTCCAGCTGTCTCACAATAGGTCCGTCCAGTGGTTCCTTTTCTATTCTGTCGCTCACGTCCTGCAAGCAACCAAAAATATTATAGCAGGCGGTTCTTCAGGTTGGGATTTGGTTGTAAGGACTTAAACTGAAAATTATGTTTTTCTTACAAGCATTTGGAGTAGATATTATGAAGAATTTATATACAGACAGTCTATAAGAGCACAGTAAACAGCCTAATACATGTGATGTGTACAGAGTAAACAGCTGACCTGAAAGAACTGCAGCTCCTTCTCCAGGCTCCAGAAAAACGGGTGTTTGAGAACAGTCCAGATCATTCCACTGCACATCCTGTTGATGAAAGAAAAAACTCTCAATTTGAATCAGCATTGTGCAGTGTTAATGATAACCACAACTATCTCAGGATGTCACAACATTCAAAAAACAAATGTGCACATAACAAACGTGCATATATAGGAAAGAAATGAGCTGTAATCATCGCTACCATTCACCATGGGAAAGTTTGCATCGTGCATGTGTAACCCCTATAAAAATACAGGCTTACTAAATGTATTTGTTATGGATTAATGTTCAACAGTTCATTTTTTTGTCGTTTCATGAAGAGAGTTGTAGTTGCCTGATGTGACCACAGGAGGGTGCTTTATGCATGCTAGGAAACAGACAGGCTAGAATTTCTCCGACACGGATGCTGCCCTGAAAAATTGCAGAGCAAGATTGTGGATGTGTTGTGAAAGAGTACGGTTTTATTTTCACAGTACGACTGTACGTTTTTTTATGTTTTCCCCAGGGAGTGCCCGCACGACTGTAGCCGGAGCAGATGCTTTGTTTTGTATTCTAACCGAGGACTCCGGTGAGTTGTTGTACTATGTTATGGCGATACGCTACTATGCTAAGTTGCTAACGGCTAATGAGACGTGAATTTTCCGTTGTTTATTAATGCGGGATGTTAAACACTTATGTCATAAAACCAATCGGAGTTGATTGTAAATGTTCTTAAGATGTTGTAATGAGTCAATATGCTAAGTTTTGAGTTGGGAAAAGTGAATTTATTTTACGAGTGCCACGGTAATTTTCGCTGCGTCATTCCGACGCCATGTTCAATGTTAGTGAGTGAAAAGGGGCTCAGTGTGTGCTAAAGCGACATGATATGTGCTCACACACAGGTTTTCGCTGATTTTTTTGCAATATGGTGTATTCAAATTCATTTTTGAATTGATGAGAGATGTATTTTGTGAATGTAAATGAGAAACATGATTGAATGAAGATTAGAATTGATTTGTGTAACGTGATTCATACAGTACTGTTACATAGACACATTAATGGTGACTCGAGGTTTTAATATCTCATCCTACCTATTATTTTGTTGGCAGTATTGTTGGTTACATTCGAGTAATAGAAGAAGATAGATATAATTCTCTACAGAAATTCATGACTGCTGGTGACTTTGTGTCTATGCAGATTGTTTTTTTTGTTGGTTGCCAGTGCTGGATCTGCGTCGTTATCAACGGTGATTTCAACCGGGATTTCCAACCGAGGCCTGCCGGGGTCGAAGGGGATACCACATCCTTCACCTTCATCGCTACATGAAGAGTCGCATGTACTTGGAGCCTGAGCAGCGCAGCAACCATCCATTACACACATA
Organism: Eutrigla gurnardus; assembly: GCF_963514095.1. Taxonomy (NCBI): domain Eukaryota; kingdom Metazoa; phylum Chordata; class Actinopteri; order Perciformes; family Triglidae; genus Eutrigla; species Eutrigla gurnardus. Next base: position 7,963,453 of record NC_139931.1, read on the forward strand.
CTACCCGGGTAGAACACACACATACACTGAAAAGACTTGGAGTGACACGAATACGGATTCGCCTTAACTTTTGACTGGACACATTGAACTTTACCATCAGAACAGCTACAAGCTGAGAGGACAATTTATTTTATTTTTGTTTATTATTTTTTTATTTTTGATTCCATTGGGGATTTTGAATCTCAACTGTTCTCAACTTGATTTTGATGTTTCGAGAATAAATATACTTGTGTTTACTACATACTGACCTTCCCTCACTCCTTGAGACGAATTAGAACACAGTGTTCATCTTAAGTGATCTTAGTGAATCACAGAGGGTTAGACATGCGTCGTGCCACATGCCGGGTTGTAATAGAGGTCGTGTAACCCCAGCGACACAGATGAAAGCCCAATGACCAATAAGGAGGCATCATAGGATAGCCTGGGGATAGATACAAGGAAACAGGGAAACACATAAACACCTCCACTCTTTACCAGATCGCCTTAGGGCTTCTTCAAATATACAACAGAAAAAGACATACCAATGACCTGAAGGTACTGTCGTATCACACTTTGAGGGTCAGGACCCAAGAACACGTACAGGTCCAGGATTCCACCGATAGCCACCCAGGTGAGAGCGGGGGTCGGCTGCAACGTCACCTCTGCAGAGAGATTTGGAAAGGTATTCAGCAATAGTTTGCTCACATGCAGGAAATGTGTGTGTGTTATTGGCAAAGATAGCTTTCTACCGATTGCATTGCTGTTGAGAAGAAAAACCCATGTGCCAAGCCGTCCTCCTCCTGTACCATGTAGAACGGGTGGGAGCCATAGAGGTTAGCATCAGCCTGTAGAGAGAGAGAGAGAAACAAGTGCCAACATTTACAAAGCCTGTGTTTTCTCTTTTCTTATTATTTTGCTGTGTTCAGGACTCTTCTGGGCGTGCATAAGACTCACGTGAGGCGCCATGTCTCTGTTCCAGAGAGTCAGAGATGTCCAGTTAAGGTCCAGGAGGAGCGAGGTGTAATGCTCCCCAAGGCCAGACACAAGGGAGGAGGCCAGTCCAGTGGACAGCTGCAGGTACTGGTCAGCAAACAACAGCGGAGCAACCGTTGTATTCACGCTGGACAGGCAGGACACATGACAATGAACTAACAGGTACTTCATGATGATAATAATTAAGAAACGTATCACATCACTCATGTCACACAGTTGTGTTATCCACGGCTCATAAAATCAGCTTGGAAATGAAGACACTCCCTAGTCACTTTATTAGCTCCTGTTTGCTGTATTATTGATATCTGTATTATCTATACAACACATTTTTAATATAATGCAGTCTAGTGCAACACAAAGTGCAAACCAAGACCTCAGTGATAAACATATAGTTCAATTAATACCTCTCTGAGGTTGTCAATGAAATAAATAGCAAATAGAATACACTCATATACTAAAACGATATGGGAAAATGAAATATAGAGAGCTGCAAAATACAAAAGAGAGTGAAACGTATTGAAGTGCATGGTACATCAGAGGTGCAGCTGCTTTACTTACATAATTACTTACTTACTAACCGACTGTATAGCCATCTATGTTACAAATGTTAGAAATGACAAGCATATAAATATGCATTATGAATGCACAATTAAAAGTTCAATTAAGACTTCTAATTATGGCTATACAGACCATCACTGTGATGTCTTCTATAGAAACCATCCTAGAGGATGCAAGTGAACAGAAGTACTCACATCACCCTTCCATTGGATTTGCGCCGCACTATGAAGCCAAATGGGTCGGACTGGTATTCAGTGGTAAAGAGGGCGTCTTGGCTATCAGCTTTGCTCTGAGGAACGTCAGCTGGGAGCTTAACTTCATATCGCTGAGACGATGGGTCCTTTAACTTGAGAGAAACATATATTATGATTGATCTAATACATATGAATGAAGAAAGGAGTTTTTTTCCCCATAACTGAGTTATTCACTATACCCAACCCATATTGAAAATTAATTTTTTTACTGAATAGACCTTCAGACCCTCATTATCAACAACACAATTATAAATCACATACAATGACCTAATGACTAAACATGGATGTCTTCTTTTCCAGGCTTTTGAGATGTTTTCCTCCTGAATGTGTTTAAATATGCCACTTCAAAGGCCACACATTTTATATCTTGCAACATATTTGCCACACAAACTACATCTTTTGACACTTGTACTATTGGGTACTCACAGTGAGGTGCAGGCAGCCCGAAGTCTCCTCCAGGACCTCGAGGTGCAGAGTGGAGATGTCTCTGGGGAGATATGAGGGTGTGTCGCGGGTCAGCGTGGCCGTATCGCCTCGCATAGTGGGGGTGAGGGGACTCATTCTGTACCCGGGGTACACACGGGGGTAGAAGCACCATGGTGGTCCTGCAGAGGTAGGCAGAGGGGCATAGCAGCATCCCCTCTCCTCACACTGCCTCTGGCTCAGGAGCCCGTCCCGGGCGCAGTCGAACCGGCTGTCCGGGTCCACGCTGCATTCAATGTCTCTGGAAATATTAGCCTCTCGGGAGATGCCAGGGTGAACTCCCACTGAACTTTTGGCCAATGGGATGCAGCCAAGGGGACACGTGTTCCTCCTGCCAAGACTGTGCTTGTTATTGAGGTGGGCTTACGCCGAAATGAGACACTCTTGAACTTGATATTACCGATATCGCATACCGATAATGGCCGAATTTGAATAGCTTTTATTAGAGTGATACAGTAATGTTAGATAAAACAAACAACGCTGTTATTTTGACATGGTTGTATTCCGTAAAAACTCACTTTAAGTTATGAAATATCTTTAAATTAGGTTGTTTTACCAATCTGCGTAACAATCATGTATCGTCAGTCCCAAAACCAGGTCTACTAGTCCAGAATGTTTCAAATTGCAACTAAAATCAGACCCTCATTTTGGGTTCAGGGCTATAATTTCTAAAGCCCCACGCTCCATGTTCCACTAAAGTCAGTCAGTTGCTGCACTATAAATTAATATCTTCTGAAAGGTGATCACTATCAGTAGAATTTTAACGATCAATGTAGTTTTTCAAGGAACGCCGACATAAAACAAAAATTGAAGAAAACAAGTTTATTGTATTCGGTGACATGCACCACAGTTTGCAGTCAAACATTTGTTCATGTTACTATAAAAAATAAATCATTCAATGTAAGTATATAAAATAAAAAGTATAGCAATAAATGAAGAGGAACTGTTTCATTTTTAAGGACAAGTGTGTTTTCATAATTTGTATAAAGCACATAAAACCACTAAATTCCACACTTTACTACATGTTTTTTGTTGCACATCAATATATTTACACATTCTTCTCCAAATGTTCATCATGTTGCAGTTAATCTGTTTTTTAAAATTTATTGTTAAAACACACAATTTCCATGAAATGGTTCCATTTAATTCCATTGCTTTCCCTGTTGTATCCTGGAAAACATAGAAGATTGAGTACGGTTTCCACTATGAACCAAAATTAATCTGCATTTTTTTCTGTCTAGTTAAGTTTCCAAATGATAACACCGATTGGGAAACACACACACAAATACTCAATTGCATTAGGAATGCATTTAGTTGCTAGTTGTGAACTGTAATCCATCTGAACTGGATCTACATACAATCTGAAAATAATAAAAAGTAAATCATATCATTGCCCATGTTGATATATACACAAAAATGATGTTATTTTTACAACACTAGCTGTATTTTTCAGCGAATTTACATGCATATCTATTTCTAAATAAGAAGGTTAAAATGCATGTATAAATACCAAACTAAGCTTTGTGTTTTGACCAGATCTTTTTTTCTTTTTCAATTGTTCTTGCTCTTAATGAGGTGGATTCTAGGCCCATGCTTCAGGAACATGATTATTGTTAAAAAAAACAACAACTACTGTTTCACAGTGATGTTGTAGGCGACAGGGCCTCTGAATGTGAATCCCAGGTAGAACGTGATGTTTTCATTGCTATGAGGCACTGATGGTACATGGAGAGGCACTATACTTATACTTACCTTCAAGGTACACCACTCCATCTTCAGTCCATCCAGACACACATTTCAGCATTGTGGCAAGCTCAGGCTTTTTCCAGGCCTCACCCCTTAACCATTTCATGCGTTTCTCAGAAACTCACCCCTTAACCATTTCATGCGTTTCTCAGAAACTGAGAACCCCTGTGTGACTTGTTCAATTCTTTTCTTGTAGACAAATCTATCCAGTCCATTGCCATTGCCCAGAAAAAAATGGGTGTAAATTCTTCTTCTACGGTGAGGAATGTCCTTCATCTTGGTCCGGTAGTCTTTTTCCATGTTTTCAATGGCCTCTTGCACAATTTCATAATTGGTTTCTTTTTCATGCCGGGTGTCTTCATCCTGTGGCCAGAATAGCAAGGTAAGCAAGAACAGGGCACTTGGTAAACATTTCCTTCTATCAGTTGGGAACTGATGGCAAAATGCCTGCAGATCTTTCAGAGAAGCTACCTGTTTGTGTACCTGAGTTTGTGGTGACAGGCAGTTTAGAGTAAGGTGGGCCAGTAGTTTCAGGGGTTCAGGGGACTCTTCTCCATCTAAACCAATGTCTGTCTGGAAGTAACTGAGGTCCTCTGATATCCATTCCAAGGCATCTTGCATCGTCTTGTTGAGTTCTTTCAAACGGCCATGAAATGGTTCCCAGGCATCTTTAACTTCCTCAGGAATGTACTCTGTTAACAGGTACTTCATGCACTCTGAATGGCCATTGGTTCGGTTTGCAAAAACTTGTAAAGAAGAGATCAGTTTGAGCAGGCTGCATCCCACTTCAACCCTGAGCTGTTGACTTTTTCCATGTCTGCATCAGCTGCTTTCTCACATTCGTGAAAACACTCAATGGCTTTCAGCGCAGTCTCCACGGCATCTGCTGTATTTTGGGCTGTCTTTTGGACACTCTCCATCGCTTTGCATTTTGCTTGGAACCATTTCCTGTACACTTGCCCCTTTGTGTCAAGTATCAGGGCTCCAGACTAACTTTTTGCATTGGTAGCACTGGTGCGCCTAACTTTTTTTTTTAGGTGCACCAGCACAAAATTTAGGTGCACCCACCTTTTTCATCGCGTCGCCTTTAACGCCAAAAAGTCACCTTTTCATCGCTCTCCTTTTACATAATGACAGCCCCCTTATGGCCTAGGTTAACTGCAGCACCATCAGCACCCAGAGCACCCGTTTTCTCCAGCCAATCTGTACACTGATGCCCAAGCGCAGAAAATGCTTGCTTTGTGGCACAATAAAAAGATCATATAGGTCACTAGCCTATAAATTGCAAATGGAAAACTGTTTATGTGATCTTAGCCTAGCCTACTTATATTGTTACTTAGGCTATTCATTTTTAATAATATTAGGAATAGGCTATACAATTTCCTATTCATGATCTCTCAGGCTGTAATGTGGGCCTTCAAACACTGTGTGTGTCCATGCTCCACCTCGACATGTCCAGTTAACATGTTGACCGGCCTCCCTTTATGCAAAATGCGGCAGTAGAAAATAACGCACTCCTTCGTAGAGACGTCTGTGTCGCCGTCAATCATGAATGACGTGTAGGCCTACGTGGCGTTTCCAACCTCCGCAGCTGTCTTGTTCTTAAGTGTGTCGGCATTTTTTTCATCAGAGTAATTTCGGATTTAAATTTAGTGAACGGGAACTCCTCCTTTGCAATATTATATGCGACGTTGACTTTTATAATCATTTCAGATTCCTCAGCGGACCTGATTGATACAGCCTGACGCTGAAATGCAGCTGGATGAGGGGCCACTTTATTAACACACTTATCACGGCATGTAGTATGCTTTTTGGACATATTGCGCTTTTTCAACGTCTCGATGCGAAATGTTGTTGACTCTTCCACAAACGCACTATTACCGGCCAAATGCTGACCGCACTCCCGACCAGGGCCGGCCGCTGGCATAAACACTCTATGCGGTTGTTTAGGGCCACAACCACTAGAGGGGGCCACACGATCAATGTGTTTTGCATTTTGTCCCTCTCTTTATTCCAATACAACAAATCACGGTAACATATCAATTTAAACTGACGTATTATTAGCAAACTATACAGGGAAAATACACAGGAGTGAAAAAATAAACCAATAAAGTCAGTTTGTGACTTGCTGCTTCGTGCGTAACCATGGTGACACGGCACCGCAGCCGGGGCATTATGGGTAATGTAACGTTCCGATCTTTATTAAGCCCTTGGCTTTGTATACTTGCTGGTCTGACTGGGAAAACAGCATTATGGCTCCTAAAAGAAAATTTAAGAGTGGTGCTGAAGGACGGAAGAAAAAAAAGATGGAGATGGAGAGAAGAGCACAAGATAAAGGTATGTTATAATGTGACTGTTTAATCTCAGTGAATTAACTTGAGCAATCTGCCGTTTTGCTTGCTAGCACGCTGCATTGCAGCTATTGTAAAAAAAAAATAGCATTGTGAGAGCACTTTAGTGTTGTGTCCGATATGTCGGCAACACTTATAAGCAGGGGGTTATTAAACGTAATAATACATAAGCAAGCTAGCCTGTAAGCTAGCCGGGCAGTCAATCTCAACACTGCAGCTGGGGGCGGGGATGACGAGGGCTCTCTGCTGGCTGCGTGTCAAGAGATGTGAAAAGTAGACGGTGAAAACACAGCTTTTAATCAAGAATGGACTATGAACAGACTCTTGCAGGCAGTTCAATGTGTCAAATAAGCAAAACTCTTTTGTGATATTATATAGTCAATCCATTTTATTTTAGGATGCACATTTTTGTCAAAAGCTCACTAGCCCCCTCACTATACTTGAAAAGAGAAAAAAATAAACTATAACAATAATTAACATCTGTCTATAATGTGAATGATAGTTTCTTGGGGTATACACTCATTCACACATCACATCAATAGTATGTGTTGTAGCTACAGGCCAAGCAATAACATGAATAGGAGTCTGGCTTTAATGTTTTAATTCAATTACGAGCAGTGCGTGTGATTTGGTGGTTGCCCTGTGCTCGTTTTGGGGCCACAAACAAAATCTTGCTTAGGGCCTCAAAAGTCCTAGGGCCGGCCCTGCTCCCGACAATAAATGCAGTGCATTGAGTCCCTTTCTTTATCGTACATCAGACAGGGAAATTGCTTCAACCAGTCCTGTCTGAAGGCATATTTTTGGGCTTTTTAATTAGTCTCGGGCGAGGCTTTCTGCCTCTCTTCATTTTCAAAGAAAATCGAAGCGCTCAGAGTACCTGCTCTGCTCGCTCGCATTTTACGAACTGACACAATTTACAGCAGTGAAAAGGACCACAGCCAATCAGAGGCAAGGACCCGCCCGAGCTCTGTCTCTTATTGGTTTAGACCACGCTGCCATCAGGAGAACACAAAGAGATGCTGCGCTTATGATTTTTTTTTTCACCCGAGCAGCGTTAGGTGCAAGAGTGCGACCTACAATTTTTTTCAGTCGCACACATAAAAATTTTGGTCGCATTTGCGACCAAAATGGTCGCATATGCGACCAAAATGGTCGCACTCTGGAGCCCTGAGTATGTATAAGTTGTCGGGCAGCTGATTGGCTGCTGTGTCTGCCCAGCATTTTGCCTCTTCAAACTTTTTATAAGTGTAATGAAGATCAGCAAATTGTTGTGCCTCTTCAAACTTTTTATAAGTGTAATGAAGACGAGCAAATTGTTGTGCAAAGAATGGACGTTTAACAAAACGCTCAAAAGCTTTCTTGAATAACTCTGTTGCTTTTTTTGGGCTTTTCTCAATTTCACACACATGCTCAAGGAAAGGAGAGAAACGGCTATCATATTCGTCACACACATGCTCAATGAAAGGAGAGAAACGGCTATCATATTCGTCACCTTTGCTTATCCTGGATCGCCTAATAAAAAGTGCTCTCAAAAATGACCGATATTTGTCCCTTCCAAATCTGTGCTGAAAAAGCATGTCGTTACGGAGCAACTCCATTGCCAAATTGCTTTGGGTCTGCTGGTTCCCCAAAAGCTGTTGGAGAATTTCCTTTGCAACGAGTGGGTGGATGATTCGGATTGATTCAATGTGTGTATTTTCATCCCTAAGGTGCAAGAACACTAGTTTAGCCTGATCACTGAGGGATTTCTCAAACTCATGCTGGCGAAACCTTTCCAGGTGAACGGTGAATGCAAGCAAGGCTTGACAATGGGACTGAGAGATGAAAGAGTTTTGAACATAGGTGTTCAGCAGTGCCACATAGAGAATGAGGCGAGTGACAACAGATTGATGGTTAATGCCTTGGAGCAAATGTTCCACAAACTCTTGAACGTACTTCTCATTGAATCCTTCACTCATCAAAACAAACGTCAGGATGAATTTCGGTGCATATCGTTCCTCAAGCGCATCTGGTTTTCCGGCAAACTTTCTCCTCTCCTGAGCAGACAGTGCGTGAGTGACAGACACGTTCTGTAATGGAGACTCCTTGCATCTCTTCTCTGGGTCATGGGATCGTCTGCAGCTCAACAAGATGAAACACAGAGTTCCATAATGGATTCTTTTGGTGTTAACGGCAAACTCTAGTTCGTTCCTGAGATCATCCAGATATTCTTTGTCCGAGTCTTCAATGAGGAGAAGCACAGGAAGACACGTCTGTGGATCTTTTTCCTCATATTCTCTTAGTTCAACTGAATGTTGCGCCACAACAGCAGCCGAGTATGACGGCTTCACAAGTGCACACCTAAGATCTTTCCTGTTGTTCCACAGCACCTGTCTTGCCACAGTGCTTCCACCACTTCCTGGATGGTGGTAGATGTTTATACTGTTTACCGGAGTTTGATCTGCATTCCGCTTCAAAGCCTCGTTGAGAAGTTTGGAAACCTCTTTATACGCATCTCTTTCAATTATCTCTCCAACATGCCCATGCTCAGCAAGCCAGAAATTCAACCAGTTTATTCTCCCGCCACGGTAGAACTGATGGTCAATGTTTTTCTTCTCCTCATCGATGAATTCTTTGCTTGTTTCATCGCAATGATCGACTGTCAGAATTTCCAGAGGATACATCTGTTCCTCTTTGTGCGTTTCAAGAAGACATGTCCCTTTCACAAAGACCGGCAAGTGTTTGCTGGCACATGCTTTTACAGGTTGTATTTTCTGCAGCGTTGCATTAATGTGACTCATTTTCATCCCGACAATACTGGAATTGTCCAGAGTTTCTTTTCCACATGACCCCTCTGCAAAGCTTTGCCACTTCTGGAAGTTTTTCTCTGATTCACAGATGCAGATGATGTCTTCATGGCCTTCCATGTTGGCGAAAAACACATTAAAGGTGTGCAAGAGTGGTTTCTCAACTGGCGATGTGAGAAGAAAGATGACCTGGAATGTCCCTTTTGGCAAGATCTGTTTACAGATCAAAGACACAGATTCCCACAGTGAAGTCATTTTTGTCTTGATCCAAGTCATTTCGTCGCACGAAGCTTCATTCCCTTTGAAGTCGCAACGGCCATTACAAAAGATCCAGCTAGTTTGCTCAAACAGATGCAAGTGGCTCGTGAATTCTTTGACGCTCATGTCACCGGGCATCCTGTAGCTTTGTAGAGAATGCATGTTTGCCACGTGATGCTGAAGGTATTTACTGCAAAGACCTTTGATCTTTGAGTCTGGGTCGAAGTCAAACACACAGAACACCGCCATGTTAAGCAGCCAATCAATGTTGCTAAGGTCATCAGGGTTGAATTTGTTTGTGACGAATATGAACCATTTATCTTTCTCGATGAATTTCTTCCCACTCGTCATTAGAATGTTGAGTTTCCTTCCGAGGTCTTGGGAGGAGTCTGGAGCACACCGGAACTGATTCTTCTCTGCTTCCTCTCTTAGGGCATCCCGATCTTTGACTCGCTCGTAGAAATCACTTATGTCTTTGTCTCTCACTGGCTCCGTTTTTGATCCCACCCTCCGCAGGATCGTTTCTTTCTCAAATTCTACTTTGTTCGACGTCTCTTTGAAGTTTGGCAGACGAACTTCATACACCTTGCCCTTAACAATACTTATTAAAGGCATGATGTCAACCTCGACCACATACCTCTTTTCTGTAGTATTTTGATCTATAACCTCAATGAACCTTGGCGGGCGTACACACTGGCGTACGTGCTCCGCGCCAGAGGAGAAACTCCTTTCAATGTAGTCCAAAGCATCTACATAAATGTCTTTGTCTCGCACAGAGATGCCAATTATCTCACCGTGCACATATCCTGCGTCCTCCTTGCTGTCCATAACACCAAAGTGTATTGTACCGTTCGTTCTGATATTCATACAGCCAGTTGCAAATTTAAGGACCTCTTTGGCAAACTTAGCTTGGAGTCTTGTGCGTTCCAACTCAGCTGCCACAGAAAGAGACTTGAATTCATGGCATGGAGATGTCAAATTAAAAGCCCCTGATTCCGGTTGCAGGACTCTGTGCTTCACATATACAAAATCAATCCCTTCTTGATCAAATGGCCGCGGTCTGCAGTCTTCCTTTGACATCAACACACATTCTTCCTGAGCTGTTTGTCTGTCCTTTAAGGTCACTTGATCTCCCTCAGGAATCTGTGCTGGAGGACCTTCGCTTGTTGTGGGAAGTGATGTTGGATTACTGTTTTTCTGTTCATAAACTTTTTTGGTGTTTTTTTTCTTCTCTTGAGACTTTTGCTTGGAATTGATGAGCTCATCTCTCTTTTGAATAATCAAATGAGCAGGCCCCGATTTCATGCAAATCTTTGACTTCAAAAAGTCCTCATCCAGTGCAAGAAGGATTTTTCCATCTACTTCTTCCTCATAGAGCTTTTCTATGTACTGCTCCTTAATTCCAATGGACCTTAGCCAGTGGCTTACTTGGGATTCAGTCCATCCCTTGGGGGACTGCTCAAGTTCATCAGCTGTATGGTGAGAAAGGACAGAAAAATGCAAAAGGTTTGATTAGAAAGCAGCGAAGCACTATGGTTGTCTTCCACACTTCAGGCTTAGTCTTCAAATTTAGAGATGTTTAATAAAACTCATCATAATAATTCAATATGATAATTTATTGTCTTTCAATGTAATTTTATTGTGATTAAATCATAAATTGAGATATCGTGATACACAATTATGTTCTCCAAATTAATAATGATCAAATTACCCAGAAAAGCTGATCATTTTACACTAAAGTTCTGTAATGGGAATTTTGGATGTTTGTACTTTATAATCAGAATATTTGTCAGGCTGACTCGATCCGCATCTCCTCATCTGACTGTTATGCTATGACGAAAATGAGTGCCTGTTTGTAGATGATATGAACATGAGTGCCACATTGACATAAGATAATTTCAGGACTATGACGCCTGTGTTCTGTAAATCTTGACCTTGCCTGTACATCTTGTCTTTGTAAGATAGGACATGATCCGTCCTTTGGTTCCTCCTCCTTAAAAAGGAGATTGTTGTTGGACTCTTACAACTCTTGCACTCTTGGGAACTTACAGCCAATTCCTTAGTTTATATTTACTTTATTTCTTAATTTATATTTTTGCCATTCTGTAATGGTTTAGAGAGAGAGAGAGAGAGTGGCTGCAGTCGAATAGTCTTTTTTGCTTAGGAAGGTTCCTAACTGAAGAAGTGACCCAGAAGTAAACAAGTGGCCGCCATGATAAGAGCCGTTCGGATTCTCTAAATGCAAAGGAAAGGAGCTCCAATGCTTCCTTTCAGAACTCCTTTAGCATAGGATGCAACGGACCTTCCTATACGAAAGGAAAGGAGATCACGCCGACCCACAATTCTTTGCGAGAGTAACATTAGGCGAATTCGACTTGATGTAGCCGCCTGCAGCGCGCTACCTAACGTGATGTATTGTGGGTTGAAAGCGATGCATGATGGCTAGAATTGTGTCTGACTTAGCAGCCGACTGCAAAGACGTCACAGGGTCGCGACCATGTCACGTGACCCAAAACATCGCAGGAACAAGTTTTTAAGAGCCGCTCCTTGCAGCGCTTGGCAGCGCGGTCTACGGCGGCTGCAACCGGCTTGTCCACACCTCCGCTACAGCGGAATGGTTTTCTATTGGTTAAAAGTTCAATGACGTGTATTCAGGATCGCACTCGGCGGCCACCTTGTGGTGAAATGATTTGCCTTCTTATTTTGGTCGCTTTGATCTCATGGCTTGATCTAAAGTTCTGTGCATGTGCTGTGAGTAGGCCTATTTATATGAGGGCTGGTTAATACAAACATAGAATGATAATACAAATATACTGAAAAAAAGAATGTCTTCCACATGTTGCCTTGCGTGTGTGTGTGTGTGTGTATTTTATTTATATATATATATATTTGGCTACAGTCTCTTTTAGAGCCCGCCCCCTCAAACACCTGCAGCTCTTGTCGGCGTGATAAGTCAAGCCAAGTCAAGCCAAGACCATCCTGAACATGCCTATTTAAAGTGCCGCACACGTCGGCGTTCATGAAAACAAACGATATGTGCATTTACATATTTAACAATTACTTTCATGCAGACATATAGTAATTGGAATTGTGTTGATAAATGTGTGTGGACAGTGATAATAATTTAATATTTTTATTTATTTCAATCATGTTACAAATGTTTGACAGTGTAGGCCCTTTGCAGCTTGCTTGCCTGATTATTTTGCATCGTTGTTTACCATAATATTTCAATATAAGTAATATAATTTAGCTTATATATGAACCAATAATCAGACATATATTTTTGAATCAAATCAGGATATTCCATTTTTTCACAAGCAAACAATTGTCTATTATCTCTCTCAGCACAAGAGAGACTAACACATATGGACATCAACAAATGGATACCGTTGTCTCTACAACGTGTACGATCTATGCAGTGGGTGCACCCAAATTATGCTCCAGTGCACATGAATTTAAAAGTGAGACACACCAGTGCAACCGATGTAAAATGTTACTCTGGTACTATCAAAGTGCTTTTGCTGAAATTAGATAAACAAAAACAAGCAGTTAAATTGAACCAAAACAGTAATTTGGTGGTAAGAAGAACTAAAACAATGTGCTGAAAGACTCTAAAATGTCCTGTATAGTTGACGGGGACTGCAGAGTTGGGTGTTAAAATAAACACGGTTGTTGATGAAGTGAAGGAAGCACTCGACATATCCTTCCCGTTTTGTTATTGTGGCGTTAGTACCGCTGTACGCCATACTGTGATATTTCCCTGTTAATAGTCTACAATTTATGAATACTGGTTTCATACTAAGGTGTCGCTCATACTAATACATGTCACACAGTGTTGTGGTGACTAAATATAATGTTGGTGAGGAGTTTTGACTGGTGCAACCTGATCAGCTAGTTACTTACTTACTCAGCCACAGAGCCATTTATAGGGGTGGCCCTCTCGATCCAGCCAAAAATGTATATATCACAGGACACATATCAAAGTCTGCGGCCACTTGTACTGAAAAGAAGGACGGACGTCGCATAAAACACTTCACTCACTCACCCATGACTTTTGCTCTCCTTTCTTCGTCACATAAATTCCATCTGCAAGACATAAGATCATTCTTGATTACTGCCAGGGCGGCGGAGAAAGACATTTTGTGTGGAAGAGACGGGTCCAATCTGAATCAATTCATATTATAATAGCAGAAGTACAATGTCTCTGATCTGTATCTTGAGGGCAGGGACATAAACAAATGTGGTGTCTGTATAACCAAATGAGTAGCAATGTTACGCTCTTATCTGACCGGTTTCCTCTACAGAGAAAATATATATATATACAGATATAGATATAGATATAGAGAGAGAGAGTGAGAGAGAGAGAGAGAGAGAGAGAGAGAGAGAGAGAAAATAGAAAAAGTGTAGTAAATACAAAATACAAAAGTGTATTTTCTCAGATATGCTGTAATTGTCTTCTGGAACGACGTTGTTAATTAATTAATATCCCCTAAAGACTAATGTAAGAAACATAAACTGGTGGGAGCGAAAGTAAAATGCATGCACTTTCGAAAAACACTTTCTAGAGATTGTGGTCGCCATTTCCTGACATGAAACATATCAGTCCCAACTCAAAAATGTTCTGTTTCCGCCTATTTTCCAACATGTCCCCGCTCCGCCCGTCTACATTATATATAATACATAAATACATACATTATCCTTACCTTGGATTAACAGCGACAGAGTAACGTCAAGACTGCTGCTTCTTCTTCACTGGATCTCACGATAACGGTCTGCTTGGCTGCATCTACTACGGCTGCGCAGCTCGAACTCACACAGGTTTCGTTTTCTGGAGAAATGCACTGAAGGTTCAACACAAGTTGAGACACCGGTTCCGCATACCACACTGCCACTGCGTCATCAAAATCAAATGTGTTCAAATGTTCTTATGTAAATGTAGCAGTAGGACCATAATAATAATGATAATAATGATGATGATAATAATAATAATAATAATAATAATAATCCCATGTTTAAAAGTCCTGCATTGATAAAGAGGAAGAGCCCAAATTGTACTTAAGTAATATCGTTTAGGAGAGTATTGCAATCACAGAGCTTTTAAAGTGAAAAAAAAAAAAAAGGAACCCGTTTTCAAATAATTACAATAATATTTCTGTCTTGGTTTAAGATAAGACAGCGTTTATTCCATTTGAGCACAACTTTGGTTCCAAAAGCAGGGTTGTGAAGGTGGTTCGGGTCATCATTTCTTCCACAATTATGTGTAGAATAGTGGCAGATATATAAATATATCCAATTTAATAGACTGTAACAAATATGGGAAGACACCATTTCAATTTAGGATGAATTAAGTTCAACAGCTTATAGCACCTGTAAATAAACGTGCATTGAACGTAACTGACTTCTTTTAGGCACGACTTGTAGTTAAATATTCCATATTCCTCAATTCCCATCGTCATATACAGCAAGATCAGTCAACAAGCAAAATGTTAGTATAAAAAAAAATATATAGAATTTAATGTGCAAGTCATCAACTTCACTTTGACACCATTGAAAAGTTATTAAATGAGAGTTCTGCAGCCTGACCTCTAAGACTCATATTTGTCCACATAATCACATGAGATTAAAAGTACATACCGTTTTCAGGTGGCGCCCTGAACAACCTTTGGAACAGTCTGCTATTACCGTGTCAGCGCAATAGTCTTGATTGACAAAAGAGAAGCAGTCTAGCAGCATTAACTGGAATCAAGCACATTTAGCATAGTCAATTTTAAAGATCTGTAACAATACCGTACAGCAATATCTTTAAAAAAAAAAAAGAAAAAGAAAAAAAGGCACATCGGCCACATCAAGTGATTTATAATCAAGGATTCAAATTCTGAATCAGTTTATACAAAAATATACATACAGTATCTGTGCGGTGAACGGGCTCACTCTGAAATACAACATTGCACTATAAAACTACCCAACAACAACATCCAGACATGATTCCCACAACAGAGGCCAGATGTTTTTGGGACAAACACTATTTTTTGGACATGCCGTTATAAAATAAAATATTCTCTCTGCTCAGTCCTGCTACAAGATAAACTCCAAACAACAACCTGTTGGTTATCGGACTTCCTCAAGACAGAGACTTGTGGACGGTTGTCTTGGGGGGACATTTCAACCCGGCTGAGCAGAAGGCACTTAATTGAGGGTGCAGCTGCTGCACCTAGCGGTGGATCCCAGGCACTGCAGGCCTGGTCCTCACCAGCTGACGGTGCTGCAACCGAATCCCACTTTGTGTCCACTCTTGAAGGCAATTGCCCCTCCCGTCTGTGCTGGGTCCACCCGACTCTGGTTCAGTTCACACTGGTTCATTGTCAAGTGTAGAAGGATGTGGTGGTGGGAGCGTCTCCGACTCACTGGGTTCTCTTTGCCTGAGAGGATCTGCGGGTGATTCGGAGGCAAACGTGGGGTTCGATGTTTGGCTCGGCACGTCAGTCTGTGTGGACTGTGCTGGCTGCACGGTCTGAACTGGCAAATGTGAAGACGCGGGCTCATCCGGTGACGTCGAGGGCACCGATTCGGCAGGCGTAGCGTGAGGGACCTGCGGCGGCTGTGAAGACTGTACAGCTTCCTGTGGTTGTGAGGAGGGTGATGGCGTGTGTGCTGCCAGGTGCTGAGTGCATGGCTCATTCTGTCTGTGTGGCCCCAGGTGTGCGTGCTGGGCCTGTGTGTTCGCAAGCTGCTCTGCAGCAGAGTAGTAAGGCAGGAACGGCCTCTCAGATGCACAGGTCCGCATGGCCAGGTATGTGTGCATTAGCAGGTGCGGGAAGCGGGAGGTGAAGTAGGACACAAAGTCATCAGGGATGGAGCCCAGGGTCTCCTGTACCTCAGCGGGCAACTCTCGGTAATGATGTTTCTGTCGGGAAGAAGGTCAAGCATTGAGTCCGGCAGTAGAGACCGGTTTCTTTTAAAAGACAAAGAGCGTGAGAATACATCCCTACCTTGTTTCTCATCGCACGCAGCAGGTCTCTAACCGACCCACCCTTATAGGAGTGGAATTTTTGCAGATCTGCCAAAGAAGAGAAAAACATACACATTTTTATATACATTTGAGTCTCTATCAATATTTTCAAAGTCTGAAGAGAACTGGTTGACGCTGAGATACTCAAAGGGTGACAATGCTTCACCACCCATAAACAGTATTTTGTATATGTATGTATGTATATCATGCATGTCAAAGTCAGTTTGTGCAGTGCTTTACTATAACCTTAAGTTTGAAGGCATACAAGCAACAAGAATACTATTTAACATCAGCAGGCAGCAGGACCTTATATGTGACGTGTGTGAGTTTGAGCCAGTTTCATACCCGTCTGCAGTGGCACTGTGATGTGCTCCCTCCAATCAGCCTTGACCACAGCCCTCCGTCCTCTCTCCAGCTGTCTCACAATAGGTCCGTCCAGCGGTTCCTTTTCTATTCTGTCGCTCACATCCTGCAGCAACCAAAAACATTATAGCAGGCGGTTCTGCAGGTTGTGATTTGGTTGTAAGGACTTAAACTGAAAATTATGTTTTTCTTACATCCTACAAGCATTTGGAGTAGATATTATGAAGAATCAGCTCTTTATACAGACAGTCTATAAGAGCACAGTAAACAGCCTAATACATGTGATGTGTACAGAGTAAACAGCTGACCTGAAAGAACTGCAGCTCCTTCTCCAGGCTCCAGAAAAACGGGTGTTTGAGAACAGTCCAGATCATTCCACTGCACATCCTGTTGATGAAACAAAAAACTCTCAATTTGAATCAGCATTGTGCAGTGTTAATGATAACCACAACTATCTCAGGATGTCACAACATTCAAAAAACAAATGTGCACATAACAAACGTGCATATATAGGAAAGAAATGAGCTGTAATCATCGCTACCATTCACCATGGGAAAGTTTGCATCGTGCATGTGTAACCCCTATAAAAATACAGGCTTACTAAATGTATTTGTTATGGATTAATGTTCAACAGTTCATTTTTTTGTCGTTTCATGAAGAGAGTTGTAGTTGCCTGATGTGACCACAGGAGGGTGCTTTATGCATGCTAGGAAACAGACAGGCTAGAATTTCTCCGACACGGATGCTGCCGTGAAAAATTGCAGAGCAAGATTGTGGATGTGTTGTGAAAGAGTACGGTTTTATTTTCACAGTACGACTGTACGTTTTTTTATGTTTTCCCCAGGGAGTGCCCGCACGACTGTAGCCGGAGCAGATGCTTTGTTTTGTATTCTAACCGAGGACTCCGGTGAGTTGTTGTACTATGTTATGGCGATACGCTACTATGCTAAGTTGCTAACGGCTAATGAGACGTGAATTTTCCGTTGTTTATTAATGCGGGATGTTAAACACTTATGTCATAAAACCAATCGGAGTTGATTGTAAATGTTCTTAAGATGTTGTAATGAGTCAATATGCTAAGTTTTGAGTTGGGAAAAGTGCATTTATTTTACGAGTGCCACGGTAATTTTCGCTGCGTCATTCCGACGCCATGTTCAATGTTAGTGAGTGAAAAGGGGCTCAGTGTGTGCTAAAGCGACATGATATGTGCTAACACACAGGTTTTCGCTGATTTTTTTGCAATATGGTGTATTCAAATTCATTTTTGAATTGATGAGAGATGTATTTTGTGAATGTAAATGAGAAACATGATTGAATGAAGATTAGAATTGATTTGTGTAACGTGATTCATACAGTACTGTTACATAGACACATTAATGGTGACTCAAGGTTTTAATATCTCATCCTACCTATTATTTTGTTGGCAGTATTGTTGGTTACATTCGAGTAATAGAAGAAGATAGATATAATTCTCTACAGAAATTCATGACTGCTGGTGACTTTGTGTCTATGCAGATTGTTTTTTTTGTTGGTTGCCAGTGCTGGATCTGCGTCGTTATCAACGGTGATTTCAACCAGGGTTTTCAACCGAGGCCTGCCGGGGTCGAAGGGGATACCACATCCTTCACCTTCATCGCTGCATGAAGAGTCGCATGTACTTGGAGCCTGAGCAGCGCAGCAACCATCCATTACACACATACTACCCGGGTAGAACACACACACACTGAAAAGACTTGGAGTGACACGAATACGGATTCGCCTTAACTTTTGACTGGACACATTGAACTTTACCATCAGAACAGCTACAAGCTGAGAGGACAATTTATTTTATTTTTGTTTATTATTATTATTATTTTTTTTTCATTGGGGATTTTGAATCTCAACTGTTCTCAACTTGATTTTGATGTTTCGAGAATAAATATACTTGTGTTTACTACATACTTACCTTCCCTCGCTCCTTGAGACGAATTAGAACACAGTGTTCATCTTAAGTGATCTTAGTGAATCACAGAGGGTTAGACATGCGTTGTGCCACATGCCGGGTTGTAATAGAGGTTGTGTAACCCCAGCGACACAGATGAAAGGCCAATGACCAATAAGGAGGCATCATAGGATAGCCTGGGGATAGATACAAGGAAACAGGGAAACACATAAACACCTCCACTCTTTATCAGATCGCCTTAGGGCTTCTTCAAATATACAACAGAAAAAGACATACCAATGACCTGAAGGTACCGTCGTATCACACTTTGAGGGTCAGGACCCAAGAACACGTACAGGTCCAGGATTCCACCGATAGCCACCCAGGTGAGAGCGGGGGTCGGCTGCAACATCACCTCTGCAGAGAGATTTGGAAAGGGATTCAGCAATAGTTTGCTCACATGCAGGAAATGTGTGTGTGTTATTGGCAAAGATAGCTCTGTACCGATTGCATTGCTGTTGAGAAGAAAAACCCCATGTGCCAAGCCGTCCTCTTCCTGTACTATGTAGAACGGGTGGGAGCCATAGAGGTTAGCATCAGCCTGTAGAGAGAGAAACAAGTACCAACATTTACAAAGCCTGTGTTTTCTCTTTTCTTATTATTTTGCTGTGTTCAGGTCTCTTCTGGGTGTCAGCAAAGAGCTTTTGGACCCCACGTGGGGGCTGTTCATAAGACTCATGTGAGGCGCCATGTCTCTGTTCCAGAGAGTCAGAGATGTCCAGTTAAGGTGCAGGAGGAGCGAGGTGTAATGCTCCCCAAGGCCAGACACAAGGGAGGAGGCCAATGCAGTGGACAGCTGCAGGTACTGGTCAGCAAACAGCAGCGGAGCAACCGTTGTATTCATGCTGGACAGGCAGGACACATGACAATGAACTAACAGGCACTTCATGATGATAATAATGAAGAAACGTATGACATCACTCATATCACACAGTTGTTTTATCCATGGCTCATAAAATCAGCTTGGAAATGAAGACACTCCCTAGTCACTTTATTAGCTCCTGTTTGCTGTATTATTGATATCTGTATTATCTATACAACACATTTTTAATATAATGCAGTCTAGTGCAACACAAAGTGCAAACCAAGACCTCAGTGATAAACATATAGTTCAATTAATACCTCTCTGAGGTTGTCAATGAAATAAATAGCAAATAGAATACACTCATATACTAAAACGATATGGGAAAATGAAATATAGAGAGCTGCAAAATACAAAAGAGAGTGAAACGCATTGAAGTACATGGTACATCAGAGGTGCAGCTGCTTTACTTACATAATTACTTGCTTACTAACCGACTGTATAGCCATCTATGTTACAAATGTTAGAAATGACAAGCATATAAATATGCATTATGAATGCACAATTAAAAGTTCAATTAAGACTTCTACTTATGGCTATACAGACCATCACTGTGATGTCTTCTATAGAAACCATCCTAGAGGATGCAAGTGAACAGAAGTACTCACATCACCCTTCCATTGGATTTGCGCCGCACTATGAAGCCAAATGGGTCAGACTGGTATTCAGTGGTAAAGAGGGCGTCTTGGCTATCAGCTTTGCTCTGAGGAACGTCAGCTGGGAGCTTAACTTCATATCGCTGAGACGATGGGTCCTTTAACTTGAGAGAAAACATACATTATGATTGATGTCATACATTAGAATGAAGAAAGGAGTTCTTCCTTTCTTTCTTTTTCCCATAATTTAGTTATTCACTATACCCAACCCATATTGAGAATTAGTTTTCAATTATAAATCACATATGACTAAACATGGATGTCTTCTTTTCCAGGCTTTTGAGATGTTTTCCTCCTGAATGTGTTTAAATCTGCCACCTCAAAGGCCACACATTTTATATCTTGCAACATATTTGCCACTCAAACTACATCTTTTGACACTTGTACTATTGGGTACTCACAGTGAGGTGCAGGCAGCCTGAAGTCTCCTCCAGGACCTCTAGGTGCAGACTGGAGATGTCTCTGGGGAGATATGAAGGTGTGTCGCGGGTCAGCGTGGCCGCTTCGCCTCTCATGGTGGGGGTGAGGGGACTCATTCTGTACCCGGGGTACACACTGGGGTAGAAGCACCATGGTGGTCCTGCAGAGGTAGGCAGAGGGGCATAGCAGCATCCCCTCTCCTCACACTGCCTCTGGCTCAGGAGCCTGTCCCGGGCGCAGTCGAACCGGTGAGACACCCGATTTGGTTCCCCCTTGGAATTCCTGTTCCCCCTCGAAATGCAATGTTATCTGACTCCGCCCACAGGACCAACCCAAAACAACTGGATCTACGGAAAGCCAAGTGGTACAAAAAGTTTGACGAGTTGCGTAAGAGATTGCGTGCGAAAACGCGATTTTTATTGTTTCTATTATTGTTTATTCTGTTCTTTAAATATACTATTACTTATGTTATGAGTCATTGTATTTAATGTAATATAGTTAATTGCTTTTGTAATATGTCAGATCTGAGTACACGCCTGGGATCTGTTGACTTGTAAATAATAAAAAAAATAATTAAAAAAATAAAAATAAATACCATGCTTTGTTGTTGAATTGGTATCGTGTCAATGCAACAGTTGAAGAGGTCAATCATCACAATGACAATCATGTAGGCCTATAGCTTATTTTATGGGCATGTCGTTCAATAGATATAGATAATGGGTAGGCCTACATTGGCTTTCAGAAAACAATATTTTGTTCGGTGAATTGATCATTGATTTGTGTGAATTCATGAATGAATAGGCATTCTAAGCTACCTAGTTCTTTAAAATCTTATAAATCATGCATTTCTTGTGTGAGGTTTGTCCCATTTCGCTTTCCGTACATCCGGCTGTTTTCACGTTGCGGTTTTTTCCGTATATACGTACGGTAACACAGCAACTACGCACGGATCGTCAGTAAATCGGCGTAAAGGGGAACAGGAACTGGGGGGGAACCAAATCGGGTGTCTCACCGGCTGTCCGGGTCCACGCTGCATTCATTGTCTCTGGAAATATTAGCCTCTCGGGAGATGCCAGGGTGGACTCCCACTGAACGTTTTTCGTGTGCGTTTTCTGGCCTAACCAGTGTGGTCTCGTGGACAGAAACAAAGTTGATATACAAACATGCGGACAGTGCAAACGCGAGAGGGAGCATATTAGCTACCGTGGAGGTTGTTAGCCGTTAGCTAGGAATTAGCTATCCAGCGCTTCAGGGGCTATAGTTTTAGCATTTCTGTCCAACCAGATAACGTGCAGGAAGTGGTATTAAATCATTAGCATTGCAAGGCCACAGAGTAAGTAGTATTTGACTGAAATAAGTTGTCTGCAACAAAAAAAACGCAGTGGACGGAGCTAAGTGGACACAAACATCAAACTAGGGCAAGCATACTAGGACAAAACTAATTCGGCAAAAACTACCACTGCTGCTACTTCCCTTCCTTTCTTTTCCTGTATTCTTTGTGATTTAAAGAAAACAACCTGTGAAATTTCAGTCGTAAAACAAAAAGGTTTCACTCAGGGAAAGCAAATATACATACATACAACAAATGCTATCGAAGTTATTTAAATTATTTAGGCGAACACCTGTAAATCTGATGACCACAGAGAATTCCGTGTGTGTGATCATCAGCGTTATCATCTGTGAAACAAGCTCGTTTATCTCGCCACTTCCTGGTTACAATGTCCAATCAGAGCCAGCCAGAGAACTTTTGGCCAATGGGATACAGCCAAGGGGACATGTGTTCCTCCCAAGACTGTGCTTGTTATTGAGGTGGGCTTACACCGAAATGAGACTCTCTTGAACTTGATATCACCGGCTAGCTCCTCCCGGGCCACTTACTTAAACTGGACGTAAGTAACAAGTGCACCTAGAACCGGCTTCTAGCTTCGGAGGCAGACGTGATTTGATATCAATGCCCGAATTTGAATAGCTTTTATTAGAGTAATACAGAGTATAATGTTAGATAAAACAAACAACGCTGTTATTTTCACATGGTTGTATTCCGTAAAAACTCACTTTAAGTTATGAAATATCTTTAAATTAGGTTGTTTTACCAATCTGCGTAACAATCATGTATTGTCAGTCACAAAACCAGGTGAACTAGTCCAGAACGTTTCAAATTGCAACTAAAATCAGACCCTCATTTTGGGTTCAGAGCTATAATTTCTAAAAGCCTGCGCTCCATGTTCCACTAAAGTCTGTCAGTTGCTGCACTATAAATTAATATCTTCTGAAAGGTGATCACTATCAGTAGAATTTTAACGATCAATGCAGTTTTTTCAAGGAATGCCGACATAAAATTGAAGAAAACAAGTTTATTGTATTTGGTGACATGCACCACAGTTTGCAATCAAACATTTGTTCATGTTACTATCAAAAATAGATCATTCAATGTAAGTATATCAAATAAAAAGTATAGCAATAAATGAAGAGGAATTGTTTCATTTTTAAGGACAAGTGTGTTTTCATAATTTGTATAAAGCACATAAAACCACTAAATTCCACACTTTACTACATGTTTTGTGTTGCACATCAATATATTTACACATTCTTCTCCAAATGTTCATCATGTTGCAGTTTATCTGTTTTTTAAAATGTATTGTTAAAACACACAATTTCCATGAAATGGTTCCATTTAATTCCATTGCTTTCCCTGTTGTATCCTGGAAAACAGAAGATTGAGTACGGTTTCCACTATGAACCAAAATTAATCTGCATTTTTTTCTGTCTAGTTCAGTTTCCAAATGACAACACTGATTGGGAAACACACACAAATACTCAATTGCATTAGGAATGCATTTAGTTGCTAGTTGTGAACTGTAGTCCATCTGAACTGGATCTACATACAATCTGAAAATAATAAAAAAGTAAATCATATCATTGCCCATGTTCATATATACACAAAAATGATGTTATTTTTACAACACTAGCTATATTTTTCAGCGAATTTACATGCATATCTATTTCTAAATAATAATAATACATTTAATTTAGAGGCGCCTTTCATGTCACCCAAGGTCACCTTAAAAAGTATAAAATCTTAAATTTTTTAAAAACAAACATGATAAAAACAAGACAGTGTGATAAAAACAAGTGAAGTGCATAGTGTCCAGTTATAGAGTGTAAGCCAATTTGTCTTTGTGTGGGGGGAGGGAGTTCCAGAGCCTGGGTTCTGAGCAGCTGAAGGATTGGGCACCCATGGTACTGAGGCGCGATGTGGGGATGGTTAATAGTCCAGCAGAGGTTGAGCGGAGGGAGCAGGAGGGAGTGTATTCGTGAAGGAGGTCGCAGAGGTAAGTGGGGGCTAGGTTGTTGAGAGCTTTGTAGGTGAGGAGGAGGTTTTTGTAGTGGATGCGGTATTGTACCGGGAGCAAGTGAAGTTGGGTGAGAACAGGGGTGATGTGGTCAGCTGATTTGGTGCGGGTGATGATCTGGGCGGCTGAATTCTGAATGACTTGCAGTCTGTTGATGAGTTTGGTGGGGATTCCAGTGAGGAGGGCATTGCAGTAATCGATGTGTGATGTGACAAATAAGTGAACCAAGAGGGTAAAATGCATATATAAATACCAAACTTAGCTTTGTGTTTTGACCAGAATTTTTTTTTTCCCAATTGTTCTTGCTCTTGAGGTGGATGAGGTGGATTCTAGGCCCATGCTTCAGGAACATGATCATTGTTAAAAAACAAACTACTGTTTCACAATGATGTTGTAGGCAACAGGGCCTCTGAATGTGAATCCCAGGTAGAACGTGATGTTTTCATTGCTATGAGGCACTGATGGTACATGGAGAGGCACTATACTGAACTTCCTTTTCTTGGGGCCTTCAAGGTACACCACTCCATCTTCAGTCCATCCAGACACACATTTCAGCATTGTGGCAATCTCAGGCTTTTTCCAGGCCTCACCCCTAAACCACTTCATGCGTTTCTCAGAGACTGAGATCCCCTGTGTGACTTTTTCAATTCTTTTCTTGTGGACAAATCTATCCAGTCCATTGCCATTGCCCAGAAAAAAATGGGTGTAAATTCTTCTTCTCCGCTGAGGAATGTCCTTCTTCTTGGTCCAGTAGTCTTTTTCGAGGTTTTCAACAGGTTCTTGCACGATTTCATATTTGGTTTCTTCCTCGTGATCGGTGTCTTCATCCTGTGGCCAGAATAGCAAGGTAAGCATGAACAGGGCACTTGGAAAACATTTCCTTTTATCAGTTGGGAACTGATGGCAAAGTGCCTGCAGATCTTTCAGAGAAACTACCTGTTGAGTTTGTGGTGACAGGCAGTTCAGAGTAAGGTGGGCCATTATGTAATTGATGATATCCCTTTGACCAAATTTAGCTGTTTTTGGATTGCTGGGGTAGAGAGAAAGGATGGTCTCGAGAAGACGTGCCGCCTCCCTATGGTCAGTTAGCTTTGACAGAATGGATGTTATGTTACCCCCACCAAGATGATAGATGATCATGCGTTTTTGGAAAGGAGTTAGATTGGCTGGGTCGAATTGCCCCTGATGTGCAGTAGAATAAGATTCACTGAAGTACTTCCCGTACTCTGAAGATTTCTTTGCCAACCATTTAAGTGGATGGCTTATCTTCTCTTCAGGACTTTCAGGGGTCTCTTCTCCATCTAAACCAATGTCTGTCTGGAAGTAACTGAGGTCCTCTGATATCCATTCCAAGGCATCTTGCATCGTCTTGTTGAGTTCTTTCAACCGGCCATGAAATGGTTCCCAGGCATCTTTAACTTCCTCAGGAATGTACTCTGTTAACAGGTACTTCATGCACTCTGAATGGCCATTGGTTCGGTTTGCAGAAACTTGCAATGAAGAGATCAGTTTGAGCAGGCTGCATCCCACTTCAACTTCAGAGAAAAACCCTAGGCTGAGTTGTTGGGCAGCTGATTGGCTGCTGTGTCTGCCCAGTATTTTGCCTCTTCGAACTTTTCATAAGTGTAATGAAGACGAGCAAGTTGTTGTGCAAAGAATCGACATTTAAGGAAACGCTCAAAAGCTTTCTTGAGTAACTCCATTGCTTTGTCTGGGCTTTTCTCAATTTCACACACGTGCTCAATGAAAGGAGAGCAAAAGCTATCATATTCGTCACCTTTCCTTTTCCTCGATCGCCTCATAAAAAGTGCTCTCAAAAATGACCGATATTCGTCCCTTCCAAATCTGTGCTCAAAAAGCATGTCATCACAGAGCAAATCCATTGCCAAATTGCTTTGGGTCTGCTGGTTCCCCAACAGC
This sequence comes from Eutrigla gurnardus, assembly GCF_963514095.1. Taxonomy (NCBI): domain Eukaryota; kingdom Metazoa; phylum Chordata; class Actinopteri; order Perciformes; family Triglidae; genus Eutrigla; species Eutrigla gurnardus. The sequence goes on from NC_139931.1 coordinate 7,989,425, forward strand.
TGTTGGAGAATTTCCTTTGCAACGAGTGGGTGGATGATTCGGATTGATTCAATGTGCTTATTTTCATCTCTAAGGTGCAAGAACACTAGTTTAGCCTGATCACTGAGGGATTTCTCAAACCCATCCTGGCGAAACCTTTCCAGGTGAATTGTGAATGCAAGCAAGTCTTGACAATGGGACTGAGAGATGAAAGAGTTTTGAACATAGGTGTTCAGCAGTGCCACATAGAGAATGAGGCGAGTGACAACAGATTGACGGTTAATGCCTTGGAGCAAATGTTCCACAAACTCTTGAACGTACTTCTCATTGAATCCTTCACTCATCAAAACAAACGTCAGGATGAATTTCGGTGCATATCGTTCCTCAAGCGCCTCTCGTTTTCTGGCAAACTTTCTCGTCTCCTGATCAGACAGTGCGTGAGTGACAGACACATTCTGTAATGGAGACTCCTTGCATCTCTTCTCTGGGTCATGGGATCGTCTGCAGCTCAACAAGATGAAACACAGAGTTCCATACTGGATTCTTTTGGTGTTAACAGCAACCTCAAGTTCGTTCCTGAGATCATCCAGATATTCTTTGTCCAAGTGTTCAATGAGGAGAAGCACAGGAAGACACGTCTGTGGATCTTTTTCCTCATATTCTCTTAGTTCAACTGAATGTTGCGCCACAACAGCAGCTGAGTATGAAGGCTTCACAAGAGCACACCTAAGATCTTTCCTGTTGTTCCACAGCACCTGTCTTGCCACAGTGCTCCCACCACTTCCTGGATGGTGGTAGATGTTTATACTGTTTACCGGAGTTTGATCTGCATTCCACTTCAAAGCTTTGTTGAGAAGTTTGGAAACCTCTTTATATGCATCTCTTTCAATTATCTCTCCAACATACCCGTGCTCAGCAAGCCAGAAATTCAACCAGTTTATTCTCCCGCCACGGTAGAACTGATGGTCAATGTTTTCCTTCTCCTCCTCGATGAATTCTTTTCTTGTTTCATCGCAATGATCGACTGTCAGAATTTCCAGAGGATACATCTGTTCCTCTTTGTGCGTTTCAAGAAGACATGTCCCTTTCACAAAGACCGGCAAGTGTTTGCTGGCACATGCTTTTACAGGTTGTATTTTCTGCAGCGTTGCATTAATGTGACTCATTTTCATCCCGACAATACTGGAATTGTCCAGAGTTTCTTTTCCACATGACCCCTCTGCAAAGCTTTGCCACTTCTGGAAGTTTTTCTCTGATTCACAGATGCAGATGATGTCTTCATGGCCTTCCATGTCAGTGAAAAACTCATTAAAGGTGTGCAAGAGTGGTTTCTCAACTGGTGATGTGAGAAGAAAGATGACCTGGAATGTCCCTTTTGGCAAGATCTGTTTACAGATCAAAGACACAGATTCCCGCAGTAAAGTCATTTTTGTCTTGATCCAAGTCATTTCGTCGCACGAAGCTTCATTTCCTTTGAAGTCGCAACGGCCATTACAAAAGATCCAACTTGTTTGCTCAAACAGATGCAAGTGGCTCGTGAATTCTTTGATGCTCATGTCACCGGGCATCCTGTAACTTTGCAGAGAATGCATGTTTGCAACGCGATGCTGAAGGTATTTACTGCAAAGACCTTTGATCTTTGAGTCTGGGTCGAAGTCAAACACACAGAACACGGCCATGTTAAGCAGCCAATCAATGTTGCAAAGGTCATCAGGGTTGAATTTGTTTGTGACGAATATGAACCATTTATCTTTCTCGATGAATTTCTTCCCACACGTCATTAGCATGTTGAGTTTCCTTCCGAGGTCTTGGGAGGAGTCTGGAGCACACCGGAATTGATTCTTCTCTGCTTCCTCTCTTAGGGCATCCCGATCTTTGACTCGCTCGTAGAAATCACTTATGTCTTTGTGTATCACTGGCTCCGTTTTTGATCCCACCCTCCGCAGGATCGTTTCTGTCTCAAATTCTACTTTGTTCGACGTCTCTTTGAAGTTTGGCAGACGAACTTCATACACCTTGCCCTTAACGATACTTATTAAAGGCATGATGTCAACCTCGACCACATACCTCTTTTCTGTAGTATTTTGATCTGTAACCTCAATGAACCTTGGCGGGCGTACACACTGGCGTACGTGCTCCGCGCCAGAGGAGAAACTCCTTTCAATGTAGTCCAAAGCATCTACATAAATGTCTTTGTCTCGCACAGGGATGCCAATTATCTCACCGTGCACATATCCTGCGTCCTCCTCGCGGTCCATAACACCAAAGTGTATTGTACCGTTCGTTCTGATATTCATACAGCCAGTCGCAAATTTAAGGACCTCTTTGGCAAACTTAGCTTGGAGTCTTGTGCGTTCCAACTCAGCTGCCACAGAAAGAGACTTGAATTCATGGCACGGAGATATCAAATTATAAGCCCCCGATTCCGGTTGCAGGAGTCTGTGCTTCACATATAAGGAATCAATCCCTTCTTGATCAAATGGCCGCAGTCTGCAGTCTTCCTTTGACATCAACACTTCTTCCTGAGCTGTTTGTCTGTCCTTTAAGATCACTTGATCTCCCTCAGGAATCTGTGCTGGAGGACCTTCGCTTGTTGTGGGAAGAGATGTTGGATTACTGTTTTTCTGTTCCAAAACTTTTTTGGTGTTTTTCTTCTTCTCTTGGGACTTTTGCTTGGAATTGATGAGTTCATCTCTCTTTTGAATAATGAAATGAGCAGGCCCTGATTTCATGGAAATCTTTGACTTCAAAAAGTCCTCATCCAGTACAAGAAGGATTTTTCCATCTACTTCTTCCTCATAGAGCTTTTCTATGTACTGCTCCTTAATTCCAATGGACCTTAGCCAGTCGCTTACTTGAGATTCAGTCCATCCCTTGGGGGACTGCTCAAGTTCATCAGCTGTATGGTGAGAAAGGACAGAAAAGTGCAAAAGGTTTGATTAGAAATAAATAAATAATCAGAGAAGCACTATGGTTGTCTTCCACACTTCAGGCACAGTATTCAAATTCATTGTGATGCACCTGTGTTGCATAATGGTGAGCACAGGTGGCAAAAGTCAAACACAAGTAAAGCACAGGTGTCACTGGTTGAACACAACAACTCAAAATTGATCACACTTGTGGCTAACGATGTGAGGGAACATATATTCAGAGAGCACTGGTTTGTGAGGCACTACAATGGATAGAAATCTGAGAGGAGGAGTTCGTGTGAGAGGTGGTCGAGGTGGTCAGGGAAGACAGAGAACAGTTATATCTGATGAAATCAGAGCTACTGTGATTGACCATGTTCTTGTCCATGGTATCAGCATGAGGGAGGCCGGACAAAGGGTACAACCAAACATCAGTAGATTCACTGTGTCCACCATAATCCGAAGATTTAGAGAAGAGAACAGGTGATTACCTTTTTTGACATTATAGTATGTAAATGTTGACAGCAATTACTGTATGACTATACTATATACTGTACCACAGTATACTGTAAGTAAATATGTGTTTCAGTACATCACTGTGCCAATGTACTGTAGTATTGTAATGGAGGGTTAGTCTAACTGTTTGTAGGCCTAGTATTCCATGTATATTTTTGTACTTTGTTTACGTAGACTTACTGTATACAAGTGCTAAATGCACAAAATTTCTGTTAGTTTTTGTACTGTACAAGTGTGACACGGCACATTAAATTGAGGTCATAGAGAAAGCATAGCGGGAAATAGGCATGAAAGTGGGGAAACGTAAATGCAATGCATACGTGGATTGTGTGTAGAAAGGCATGTATATATTTCCTGTTATGTGTGTTAATTTTCCTCTGTGAAAAGGTGGTATGATGGTGGTTATTTCAAGTTAGGCTCCTGTTTTCCCGTGCGTCGGTGAAGGTGTACCAAAAACTTTTTATTATGGAGGGGTGCGCTGGAGCCGGGGCGACCAAAAAAACGGAATCTGGGGAGTAGCAGGAGTGTGTGAGCGTGGCACCAGCATTGTCTGCAGCTACTGATAAATAAATAAAAACATTCCTTCGATTGGCGTAAACGGCCGAAATCGCGTCTGGGGAGTGATGACATGAACTTTATTTTTCTTTCATTTAATTTTGGTTCTCCTGTTTCGGTGCGCCACCAAGAAACGGGCGCATCACGCTGGGATTCCCGGATTACACGTCGGCTCCAAACATTTTGTGGATTATATTTTTTTGTTTCCTGGACAGTGGATTATTCCGAGGCAGCGGTCCCCTGAAAGCTCCGGGATTGGGACTCTGTTGTGCCAGGTTTGGTTGCGTCAACGTGGACTCAGTTTATTTCTGGACTGCACGAGTGGGGAACTGGGGGTTATATGTATGCAATACCTTGTTTTGGGGGAGTGTTTAATACAGGCACCGAGCGCGCGTAATGGTCGGGATGTGGCGACGTGTCATTATTGTTCTTACGTGGTCTCCTGAGTTCCATTATTAGGAAGGCAGGCTTCGTCTAGTAGGGACGAACGAATATTATTTCTTCAGGCATTGGACGTTTTTTTATTTGTTTATTTACATTGTAGAGGGTACCACCTGTCTAATAGTATCGCTTTCATCCCAAAAGAATCTTTTGTGCATATTAACGTCTCAACTAAATATATATGGTTGAATTGTTATACAAGTGCTACGTGTAAATGCAAAGGATTTCTGTTTGTTTTTGTACTGTACAAGTGCTACGTGTAAATGCACAGGATTTTTTACTATGTACAAGTGCTAAATAAACAGTTTTTTTGTTTTGCAACATGCATTTAGGCTACAGTGAACAATTAACATTTATTTATACAGCTTCATGTCCTGAGCATTGTGTTTTCTATTTTTCTATGTAGTGTTTAGTGACTGCTCTGTAGTGTTTTTAATTTTGATTGACTCGGGGCACGATTTGACAACATAGTTCAGTTTTGAGCACTGATTGAACTGTTTTGAGGTGAGAGTTCAGTTTTGGGCACAGATTAAACTGTTTTGAGTTGAAAGTTTGGTTTTGCAAGAAGAGTTTGAGGTTTTGTGAATGTAGCTTGAAAATTGGGTTTTGTGTTCACAGTTTAGAGAAAAGGAGAGCAGCTTTCGAGAAATGTGTCTTAGCAATCGAGAAAAACTGTAAATGAGAAAATACTCATTTAATCTCTTTATTCCTGTTTACAATCATTTACATGATGTGTTAAGAAATGACCAATGTGTATGGGAACTGACAAAAATGGTAACACTTGAAATGTATTGGAGCCAATTCCTTAGTTTGCAATTACTTTATTTCTTATATAGTTTTACCATTCTGTAATGGTTTAAAGAGAGAGAGAGAGAGAGAGAGAGAGAGAGAGAGAGAGAGAGAGAGAGTGTGTGTGTGTGTGAGAGAGTGTGTGTGTGAGAGAGAGCGAGAGAGAGAGAGTGTGTGTGTGTGTGTATTCATGGCTTTTGAGTGTAACCTCTGCAGGTCAGTGCATAAAGGAGAGGTGCTGCCACCTAGTGGTGTGGCTGACTGAAGCAACACACAGTTTTTAAGCCCTCTGCAGTTTGCTTGCCTGGTTATTTTGCATCGTTGTTTACCATAATATTATAAGTAATATAATTTAGCTTATATATGAACCAATAATCAGATGTTTTTGAATCGCATCGGGATATTCCATTTTTTCACAAGCAAACAATTGTCTATTATCTCTCTCAGCGCAAGAGAGACTAACACATATGGACATCAAGTGATGAAGTGAAGGAAGCACTCGACATATCCTTCCTGTTTTGTTATTGTGGCGTTAGTAACGCTGTACGCAATACTGCGATACTTCCCTGTTAATAGTCTGCAATTTATGAATACTAAGGTGTTGCACATACTAATACATGTCACACAGTGTTGTGGTGCCTAAATATAATGTTGGTGAGGAGCTTCGACTGGTGCAACCTGATCAGCTAGTTACTTACTTACCTAGCCACAGAGCCATTTATAGGTGTGGCCCTCTCGATGCAGCCAAAAATGTTCATATCACAGGACACATATCACAGTCTCCGGCCACTTGTACTGAAAAGAAGGACGGACGTCTCATAAAACACTTCACTCACTCACCCATGATTTTTGCTCTCCTTTCTTCGTCACATAATCAACATTGGTTTTTAGGATCATCACATTCCATCTGCAAGATATAAGATCATTCTTCATTACTGCCAGGGCAGCGGAGAAAGACATTTTGACATGTGTGGAAGAGACGGGTCCAATCTGAATCAATTCATATTATAATAGCAAGAAGAACAATACACCAAGTACAATGTCTCTGATCTGTATCTTGAGGTTTACATGACTTTAAAGAAATGTGGTGTCTGTATAACCAAATGAGTAGCGGGGATGATACATTTTACATTTCAATGTTACGCTCTTATCTGACCGGTTTCCTCTACAGACAATATAGAGAGAGACACAGAGAGAGAGAGAGAGAGAGAGAGAGAGAGAGAGCCCTTTCACATACAATTAATCATGAGTCATTGTTAATATACAAATATTTGCTTTAAAAACATAGGGAGTGTAGAGTCCTGAAACGAAAAAAAAAAAATACAAACGTTTATTTTCCCAGATATGCTGTGATTGTCTTCTGGAACGACGTTATTAATTAGTTAATATCCCCTAAAGACCAATGTTAGAAACATAAACTGGTGGGAGCACAAATCAGTCCCAACTCAAAAATCTTCTGTTCCCGCCTACTTTCCAACATGTCCCCGCTCCGCCCGTCTACATTATATATAATACATAAATACATACATTATCCTTACCTTGGATTAACAGCGACAGAGTAACGTCAAACACAGACTGCTGCTTCTTCTTCACTGGACCTCACGATAACAGTCTGCTTGGCTGCACCTACTGCACCTGCGCAGCTCGAACTCGCACAGGTTTCATTTTATGGAGAAATGCATTGAAGGTCCAGGACAAGTTGAAACAGCGGTTCCGCATACCACACTGCCACTGCGTCATCAAAATCAAATGTGTTCAAATGTTCTTATGTAAATGTGACAGTAGGACCATAATAATAATGATAATAATGATGATGATAATAATAATAATAATAATAATAATAATAATAATAATAATAATAATAATAATAATAATAATCCCATGTTTAAAAGTCCTGCATTGATAAAGAGGAAGAGCCCAAATTGTACTTAAGTAATATCGTTTAGGAGAGTATTGCAACCACAGAGATTTTAAAGTGACAAAAGAAAAAGAAAAAAAAAAGGAACCTGTTTTCAAATAATTACAATAATATTTCTGTCTTGGTTTAAGATAAGACAGCGTTTATTCCATTAGAGCACAACTTTGGTTCCAAAAGCAGGGTTGTGAAGGTGGTTTGGGTCACCATTTCTTCCACAATTATGTGTAGAATAGTGGCATATACAGTGGTATATCCAATTTATTAGTCTGTAACGCAACTAAATGTGGGAAGACACCATTTCAATTTAAGATGAATTAACTTCAACAGAGGGCCGAGTGAGTCTTAAAGCTGCTTACAGCATCTGTAAATAAACGTGCGCTGAATGTAACTGACTTCTTTTAGGCACGACTTGTAGTTAAATATTCCATATTCCTCAATTCCCATCGTCAGATACAGCAAGATCAATCAACAAGCAAAATGTTAGTATAAAAAAAATATAGAATTTAATGTGCAAGTCATCAACTTCACTTTGACACCATTGACAAGTTATTAAATGAGAGTTCTGCAGCCTGACCTCTAAGACTCATATTTGTCCACATAATCACATGAGATTGAAAGTACATACCGTTTTCAGGTGGCGCCCTGAACAACCTTTGGAACAGTCTGCTATTACCGTGTCAGCGCAATAGTCTTGATTGACAAAAGAGAAGCAGTCTAGCAGCATTAACTGGAATCAAGCACATTTAGCATAGTCAATTTTAAAGATCTGTAACAATACCGTACAGCAATATCTTTAAAAAAAAAAAGAAAAAGAAAAAAAGGCACATCGGCCACATCAAGTGATTTATAATCAAGGATTCAAATTCTGAATCAGTTTATACAAAAAAATACATACAGTATCTAGCGGTGGATCCCAGGCACTGCAGGCCTGGTCCTCACCAGCTGACGGTGCTGCAACCAAATCCCACTTTGTGTCCACTCTTGAAGGCAATTGCCCCTCCCGTCTGTGCTGGGTCTACCTGACTCTGGTTCAGTTCACACTGGTTCATTGTCAAGTGTAGAAGGATGTGGTGGTGGGAGCGTCTCCGACTCACTGGGTTCTCTTTGCCTGAGAGGATCTGAGAATACATCCCTACCTTGTTTCTCATCGCACACAGCAGGTCTCTAACCGACCCACCCTTATAGGAGCGGAATTTCCGCAGATCTGCCAAAGAAGAGAAAAACATACACATTTTTATATACATTTGAGTCTCTATCAATATTTTCAAAGTCCGAAGAGAACCGGTTGACGCTGAAATACTCAAAGGGTGACAATGCTTCACCACCCACTACAGTATTTTGTATATGTATGTATGTATATCATGCATGTCAAAGTCAGTTTGTGCATTGCTTTACTATAACCCTAAGTCTGAAGGCATACAAGCAACAAGAAGACTATTTAACATCAGCAGACAGCAGGACCTTATATGGGACGTGTGTGAGTTTGAGCCAGTTTCATACCCGTCTGCAGTGTTAATGATAACCACAACTATCTCAGGATGTCACAACATTCAAAAAACAAATGTGCACATAACAAACGTGCATATATAGGAAAGAAATTAGCTGTAATCATCGCTACCATTCACCATGGGAAAGTTTGCATCGTGCATGTGTAACCCCTATAAAAATACAGGCAACCGACACCTTACCGTGGTGGAGGGGTTTGAGCACCTGAATGATCCTAGGAGCTATGTTGTCCGGGGCTTAATGCCCCTGGTAGGGTCTCCCAAGGCAAACAGGTCCTAGGTGACAGGTCACACTAAGAGCAGTTCCAAAGCCCTTAATGAAAGATACAAGATCGAGGAAGTTTACGTCGCCCGGATTGGCGTCGCCGGGGCCCCACCCTGGAGCCAGGCCCGGGGTTGGGGCTCGCAGGCGAGCGCCTGGTGGCCGGGTCTGTGCCCACGGGACCCGGCCGGGCGCAGCCCGAAATAGCGACGTGGGCCCGCCCTCCTGTAGGCCCACCACCCGCAGGAGGGTTCAGAAGGGGCCGGTGCGGTGCGATTTGGGTGGCTGTCCTGGGCGGGTGCCCCGGCGACCCAATCCCCGGATGGTGACTCTAGCCATGGGGACATGGAATGTCACCTCACTGGGGGGGAAAGAGCCTGAGCTAGTGCGGGAGGTAGAGCGCTACCGGCTACAGGTAGTCGGGCTCACCTCCACGCACAGTCTGGGCTCTGGAACCCAACTCCTTGAGAGAGGCTGGACTCTCTTCTACTCTGGAGTTGCCCGCGGTGAAAGGCGCCGAGCTGGTGTGGGCTTGCTTATAGCCCCCCAGCTCAGCCGCCATGTGTTGGAGTTTTCCCCGGTGAACGAGAGGGTCGTTTCCCTGCGCCTTCTGGTCGGGGATAGGTCTCTCACTGTTGTTTCGGCCTATGGGCCAAACGGCAGTGCAGAGTACCCGGCCTTCTTGGAGTCCTTGGGAGGGGTACTTGAGAGTGCTCCAACCGGGGACTCCATTGTTTTACTGGGGGACTTCAACGCTCACGTGGGCAACGACAGTGTTACCTGGAGGGGCGTGATTGGGAGGAACGGCCTCCCCGATCAGAACCCGATTGGGGTTCTGTTATTGGACTTCTGTGCTAGTCACGGTTTGTCCATAACGAACACCATGTTCAAGCATAAGGGTGTCCATCAGTGCACATGGCACCAGGACACCCTAGGCCGGAGGTCAATGATCGACTTCGTGGTTGTGTCATCTGACCTCCAGCCGTATGTCTTGGACACTCGGGTGAAGAGAGGGGCTGAGCTGTCAACTGATCACCACCTGGTGGTGAGTTGGATCCGCTGGCAGGGGAGGAAGCTGGACAGACTTGGCAGACCTAAACGTGTTGTGAGGGTCTGCTGGGAACGTCTGGTGGAACCCTCTGTCAGGGAGGTCTTCAACTCCCACCTCCAGGAGAGCTTTGACCAGATCCCGAGGGAGGCTGGGGACATTGAGTCCGAATGGACCTTGTTCTCTGCTTCCATTGTTGACGCGGCTGTTCGAAGCTGTGGCCGTAAGGTCTCCGGTGCCTGTCGTGGTGGCAATCCCCGAACCCGGTGGTGGACACCGGAAGTAAGGGATGCTGTCAAGCTGAAGAAGGAGTCCTACCGAACCTGGTTGGCTCGGGGGACTCCCGATGCAGCTGACGGGTACCGGCAGGCCAAGCGTGCTGCAGCGCGGGCGGTCGCTGAAGCAAAGGTTCGGGTCTGGGAAGAGTTCGGGGAGGCCATGGAGGAGGACTATCGGTCGGCCTCGAGGAAATTCTGGCAAACCATCCGGCGCCTTAGGAAGGGGAAGCAGCCCTCCACCAACACTGTTTACGGTGGAGGTGGGGAGCTGCTGACTTCGGCTGGGGATATCGTCGGGCGGTGGAAGGAATACTTCGAGGATCTCCTCAATCCCACTGACACGTCTTCCATTGAGGAAGCAGAGGCTGGAGACTCGGAGGTTCATCCACCCATTACCCGGGCTGAAGTCACCGAGGTAGTTAAGAAGCTCCCCGGTGGCAAGGCACCGGGGGTGGATGAGATCCGCCCTGAGTACCTCAAGTCTCTGGATGTTGTGGGGCTGTCTTGGTTGACACGTCTCTGCAACATCGCGTGGCAGTCGGGGACAGTGCCTCTGGACTGGCAGACCGGGGTGGTGGTCCCTCTATTCAAAAAGGGGGACCGGAGGGTGTGTTCCAACTATCGGGGGATCACACTTCTCAGCCTCCCCGGGAAAGTCTATTCCAGGGTACTGGAGAGGAGAATTCGGCCGTTAGTCAAACCTCGGATTCAGGAGGAACAATGCGGTTTTCGTCCTGGCCGTGGAACACTGGACCAGCTCTATACCCTCCGCAGGGTGCTCGAGGGTTCATGGGAGTTTGCCCAACCAGTCCACATGTGTTTTGTGGACTTGGAGAAGGCATTCGACCGTGTCCCTCGTGGCATTCTGTGGGAGGTACTTCGGGAGTACGGGGTCGGGGGCCCTCTGCTAAGGGCTGTTCGGTCCCTGTATGACCGGGGCAGGAGCTTGGTTCGCATTGCCGGCAGTAAGTCAGACCTGTTCCAGGTGCATGTTGGACTCCGGCAGGGCTGCCCTTTGTCACCGGTTCTGTTCATTATTTTTATGGACAGGATTTCTAGGCGCAGCCGTGGGCCGGAGGGGATCTGGTTCGGGAGCCACTGGATTTCATCCCTGCTTTTTGCGGACGATGTGGTCTTGTTGGCTCCTTCGAGCCAGGACCTCCAGCATGTCCTGGGGCGGTTTGCAGCCGAGTGTGAAGCAGCCGGGAGGAGGATTAGCACCTCCAAATCTGAGGCCATGGTTCTCGACCGGAAAAAGGTGGCTTGCTCCCTCCAGGCCGGGGGGGAGTTCCTGCCTCAAGTGGAGGAGTTTAAGTATCTTGGGGTCTTGTTCACGAGTGAGGGAAGGATGGAACGTGAGATTGACAGGCGGATCGGTGCAGCGGCTGCAGTAATGCGGTCGTTGTATCGGTCCGTCGTGGTGAAGAGAGAGCTGAGCCGAAAGGCGAAGCTCTCAATTTACTGGTCAATCTACGTTCCTACCCTCACCTATGGTTATGAACTTTGGGTCATGACCGAAAGAATAAGATCCCGGATACAAGCGGCCGAAATGAGCTTCCTCCGCAGGGTGGCGGGGCGCTCCCTTAGAGATAGGGTGAGGAGCTCCGTCACACGGGAGGAGCTCGGAGTAGAGGCGCTGCTCCTCCACATCGAGAGGAGCCAGTTGAGGTGGCTCGGGCATCTGTATCGGATGCCCCCTGGACGCCTCCCTCGGGAGGTGTTCCAGGCATGCCCCACCGGGAGGAGACCCAGAGGAAGACCCAGGACACGCTGGAGTGACTATGTCACCCGGCTGGCCTGGGAATGCCTTGGGGTCCTCCCGGAGGAGCTGGGGGAAGTGTCCGGGGAGAGGGAAGTCTGGGCGTCCCTGCTCAGGCAGCTGCCCCCGCGACCCGGTTCCGGATAAGTGGAAGAAAATGGATGGATGGATGGATAAATGTATTTGTTATGGAATAATGTTCAACAGTTAATTTTTTTGTCGTTTCATGAAGAGAGTTGTAGTTCCCTGATGTGACCACAGGAGGGTGCTTTATGCATGCTAGGAAACAGACAGGCTAGAATTTCTCTGACACGGATACTGCCGTGAAAAATTGCAGAGCAAGATTGTGGATGTGTTGTGAAAGAGTACGGTTTTATTTTCACAGTACGATTGTACGTTTTTTTATGTTTTCCCGAGGGAGTGCCCGCACGACTGTAGCCGGAGCAGATGCTTTGTTTTGTATTCTAACCGAGGACTCCGGTGAGTTGTTGTACTATGTTATGGCGATACGCTACTATGCTAAGTTGCTAACGGCTAATGAGATGTGAATTTTCCGTTGTTTATTAATGCGGGATGTTAAACACTTATGTCATAAAACCAATCGGAGTTGATTGTAAATGTTCTTAAGATGTTGTAATGAGTCAATATGCTAAGTTTTGAGTTGGGAAAAGTGCATTTATTTTACGAGTGCCACGGTTATTTTCGCTGCGTCATTCCGACGCCATGTCCAATGTTAGTGAGTGAAAAGGGGCTCAGTGTGTGCTAAAGCGACATGATATGTGCTCACACACAGGTTTTCGCTGATTTTTTTGCAATATGGTGTATTCAAATTCATTTTTGAATTGATGAGAGATGTATTTTGTGAATGTAAATGAGAAACATGATTGAATGAAGATTAGAATTGATTTGTGTAACATGATTCATACAGTACTGTTACATAGACACATTAATGGTGACTCGAGGTTTTAATATCTCATCCTACCTATTATTTTGTGGGCAGTATTGTTGGTTACATTCGAGTAATAGAAGAAGATAGATATCATTCTCTACAGAAATTCATGACTGCTGGTGACTTTGTGTCTATGCAGATTGGTTTTTTTGTTGGTTGCCAGTGCTGGATCTGCGTCGTTATCAACGGTGATTTCAACCGAGTTTTCCAACCGAGGCCTGCCGGGGTCGAAGGGGATACCACATCCTTCACCTTCATCGCTGCATGAAGAGTCGCATGTACTTGGAGCCTGAGCAGCGCAGAAACCATCCATTACACACATACTACCCGGGTAGAACACACACACATACACTGAAAAGACTTGGAGTGACACGAATACGGATTCGCCTTAACTTTTGACTGGACACATTGAACTTTACCATCAGAACAGCTACAAGCTGAGAGGACAATTTATTTTATTTTTGTTTATTATTTTTTTATTTTTGATTCCATTGGGGATTTTGAATCTCAACTGTTCTCAACTTGATTTTGATGTTTCGAGAATAAATATACTTGTGTTTACTACATACTTACCTTCCCTCGCTCCTTGAGACGAATTAGAACACAATGTTCATCTTAAGTGATCTTAGTGAATCACAGAGGGTTAGACATGCGTTGTGCCACATGCCGGGTTGTAATAGAGGTCGTGTAACCCCAGCGACACAGATGAAAGGCCAATGACCAATAAGGAGGCATCATAGGATAGCCTGGGGATAGATACAAGGAAACAGGGAAACATATAAACACCTCCACTCTTTATCAGATCGCCTTAGGGCTTCTTCAAATATACAACAGAAAAAGACATACCAATGACCTGAAGGTACTGTCGTATCACACTTTGAGGGTCAGGACCCAAGAACACGTACAGGTCCAGGATTCCACCGATAGCCACCCAGGTGAGAGCGGGGGTCGGCTGCAACGTCACCTCTGCAGAGAGATTTGGAAAGGTATTCAGCAATAGTTTGCTCACATGAAGGAAATGTGTGTGTGTTATTGGCAAAGATAGCTCTGTACCGATTGCATTGCTGTTGAGAAGAAAAACTCCATGTGCCAAGCCGTCCTCCTCCTGCACTATGTAGAACGGGTGGGAGCCATAGAGGTTAGCATCAGCCTGTAGAAAGATTTACATTTACATTTACACACAAAGAGAGAGATAAACAAGTGCCAACATTTACAAACCCTGTGTTTTCTCTTTTCTTATTATTTTGCTGTGTTCAGGTCTCTTCTGGGTGTCAGCAAAGAGCTTTTGGACCCCACGTGGGGGCTGTTCATAAGACTCATGTGAGGCGCCATGTCTCTGTTCCAGAGAGTCAGAGATGTCCAGTTAAGGTGCAGGAGGAGCGAGGTGTAATGCTCCCCAAGGCCAGACACAAGGGAGGAGGCCAGTGCAGTGGACAGCTGCAGGTACTGGTCAGCAAACAGCAGCGGAGCAACCGTTGTATTCATGCTGGACAGGCAGGAAACATGACAATGAACTAACAGGCACTTCATGATGATAATAATGAAGAAACGTATGACATCACTCATGTCACACAGTTGTGTTATCCAAGGCTCATAAAATCAGCTTGGAAATGAAGACACTCCCTAGTCACTTTATTAGCTCCTGTTTGCTGTATTATTGATATCTGTATTATCTATACAACACATTTTTAATATAATGCAGTCTAGTGCAACACAAAGTGCAAACCAAGACCTCAGTGATAAACATATAGTTCAATTAATACCTCTCTGAGGTTGTCAATGAAATAAATAGCAAAATAGAATACACTCATATACTAAAACGGTATGAGAAAATGAAATATAGAGAGCTGCAAAATACAAAAGAGAGTGAAACGCATTGAAGTGCATGATACATCAGAGGTGCAGCTGCTTTACTTACTTAATTACTTACTTACTAACTGACTGTATAGCCATCTATGTTACAAATGTTAGAAATGACAATCATATAGATATGCATTATGAATGCAAAATTAAAAGTCCAATTAAGACTACTACTTATGGCTATACAGACCATCACTGTGATGTCTTCTATAGAAACCTTCCTAGAGGATGCAAGTGAACAGAAGTACTCACATCACCCTTCCATTGGATTTGCGCCGCACTATGAAGCCAAATGGGTCAGACTGGTATTCAGTGGTAAAGAGGGCGTCTTGGCTATCAGCTTTGCTCTGAGGAACGTCAGCTGGGAGCTTAACTTCATATCGCTGAGACGATGGGTCCTTTAACTTGAGAGAAAACATATATTATGATTGATCTCATACAATTAAATCTGCCACCTCAAAGGCCACACATTTTATATCTTGCAACATATTTGCCACTCAAACTACATCTTTTGACACTTGTACTATTGGGTACTCACAGTGAGGTGCAGGCAGCCCGAAGTCTCCTCCAGGACCTCTAGGTGCAGCGTGGAGATGTCTCTGGGGAGATATGAGGGTGTGTCGCGGGTCAGCGTGGCCGCTTCGCCTCGCATGGTGGGGGTGAGGGGACTCATTCTGTACCCGGGGTACACACGGGGGTAGAAGCACCATGGTGGTCCTGCAGAGGTAGGCAGAGGGGCATAGCAGCACCCCCTCTCCTCACACTGCCTCTGGCTCAGGAGCCCGTCCCGGGCGCAGTCGAACCGGCCGTCCGGGTCCACGCTGCATTCAATGTCTCTGGAAATATTAGCATCTCGGGAGATGCCAGGGTGGACTCCCACTGAACGTTTTTCGTGTGCGTTTTCTGGCCTAACCGGTGTGGTCTCGTGGACAGAAACAAAGTTGACATACAAACATGCGGACAGTGCAAACGCGAGAGGGAGCATATTAGCTACCGTGAAGGTTGTTAGCCGTTAGCTAGGAATTAGCTATCCAGCGCTTCAGGGGCTATAGTTTTAGCATTTCTGCCCAACCAGATAACGTGCAGGAAGTGGTATAAAATAAGTAGCATTGCAAGGCCGCAGAGTAAGTAGTATTTGACTGAAATAAGTTGTCTGCAACAAAAAAACCGCAGTGGACGGAGCTAAGTGGACACAAACATCAAACTAGGGCAAGCATACTAGGACAAAACTAAGTCAGGAAAAAACTACCACTGCTGCTACTTCCCTTCCTTTCTCTTCCTGTATTCTTTGCGATTTAAAGAAAACAACCACGGCTGTGAAATTTCAGTCGTAAAACATAAAGGTTTTTTTCTCAGGGAAAGCAAATATACATACATACAACAAATGCTATCGAAGTTATTTAAATTATTGTGGCGAACACCTGTAAATCTGATGACCACAGAGAATTCCGTGTGTGTGATCATCAGCGTTATCATCTGTGAAACAAGCTTGTTTATCTCGCCACTTCCTGGTTACAATGTCCAATCAGAGCCAGCCAGAGAACTTTTGGCCAATGGGATACAGCCAAGGGGACACGTGTTCCTCCCAAGACTGTGCTTGTTATTGAGGTGGGTTTACGCCGAAATGAGACTCTCTTGAACTTGATATTACCGATATCGCATACCGATAATGCCCGAATTTGAATAGCTTTTATTAGAGTAATACAGTAATGTTAGATAAAACAAACGCTGTTATTTTCACATGGTTGTATTCCGTAAAAACTCACTTTAAGTTATGAAATATCTTTAAATTAGGTTGTTTTACCAATCTGCGTAACAATCATGTATTGTCAGTCCCAAAACCAGGTCAACTAGTCCAGAACGTTTCAAATTTCTAAAGCCCCACGCTCCACGTTCCCCTAAAGTCTGTCAGTTGCCGACTATAAATTAATATCTTCTGAAAGGTGATCACTATCAGTAGAATTTTAACGATCAATGTAGTTTTTCAAGGAACGCCGACATAAAACAAAAATTGAAGAAAACAAGTTTATTGTATTCGGTGACATGCACCACAGTTTGCAGTCAAACATTTGTTCATGTTACTATAAAAAATAAACCATTCAATGTAAGTATATAAAATAAAAAGTATAGCAATAAATGAAGAGGAACTGTTTCATTTTTAAGGACAAGTGTGTTTTCATAATTTGTATAAAGCACATAAAACCACTAAATTCCACACTCTACTACATGTTTTTTGTTGCACATCAATATATTTACACATTCTTCTGCAAATGTTCATCATGTTGCAGTTTATCCGTTTTGAACATTTATTGTTAAAACACACAATTTCCATGAAATGTTTCCATTTAATTCCATTGCTTTCCCTGTTGTATCCTGGAAAACAGAAGATTGAGTACAGTTTCCACTATGAACCAAAATTAATCTGCATTTTTTTCTGTCTAGTTCAGTTTCCAAATGATAACACCGATTGGGAAACACACACAAATACTCAATTGCATTAGGAATGCATTTAGTTGCTAGTTGTGAACTGTAGTCCATCTGAACTGGATCTACATACAATCTGAAAATACTAAAAAGCAAATCATATCATTGCCCATGTTCATATATACACAAAAATGATGTTATTTTTACAACACTAGCTGTATTTTTCAGCGAATTTACATGCATATCTATTTCTAAATAATAATAATAGATTTAATTTAGAAACGCCTTTCATGTCACCCAAGGTCACCTTACAATGTATAAAATCTTAAAAAATTTAAAAACAAACATGATAAAAACAAGACAGTGTGATAAAAACAAGTGAAGTGCATAGTGTCCAATTATAGAGTGTAAGCCAATTCGAACAGGTGAGTTTTGAGTTGTGACTTGAAGGTTGTGATGGTGTCCGACTGTCTTATGTGTGGGGGGAGGGGGTTCCAGAGCCTGGGTGCTGAGCAGCTGAAGGATCGGGCACCCATGGTAGGAGGAGGAGGTTTTTGTAGTGGATGCGGTATTGTACCGGGAGCCAGTGAAGTTGGATGAGAACAGGGGTGATGTGGTCAGCTGATTTGGTGCGGGTGAGTTCTGAATGATTTGCAGTCTGTTGATGAGTTTGGTGGGGAGTCCAGTGAGGAGGGCATTGCAGTAATCGATGCGTGATGTGACAAATGAGTGAACCAAGAGGGTAAAATGCATATACCAAACTTAGCTTTGTGTTTTGACCAGATCTTTTTCTTTTTCAATTGTTCTTGCTCTTAATGAGGCGGATTCTAGGCCCATGCTTCAGGAACATGACCATTGTTAAAAAACAAACTACTGTTTCACAATGATGTTGTAGGCAACAGGGCCTCTGAATGTGAATCCCAGGTAGAACGTGATGTTTTCATTGCTATGAGGCACTGATGGTACATGGAGAGGCAGTATACTGAACTTCTTTTTCTTGGGGCCTTCAAGGTACACCACTCCCTCTTCAGTCCATCCAGACACACATTTCAGCATTGTGGCAAGCTCAGGCTTTTTCCAGGCCTCACCCCTTAACCATTTCATGCGTTTCTCAGAGACTGAGATCCCCTGTGTGACTTTTTCAATTCTTTTCTTGTGGACAAATTTATCCAGTCCATTGCCATTGCCCAGAAAAAAATGGGTGTAAATTCTTCTTCTCCGCTGAGGAATGTCCTTCTTCTTGGTCCAGTAGTCTTTATCCAGGTTTTCAACAGCCTCTTGCACAATTTCATATTTGGTTTCTTTCTCGTGATGGGTGTCTTCATCCTGTGGCCAGAATAGCAATGTAAGCAAGAACAGGGCACTTGGAAAACATTTCCTTTTATCAGTTGGGAACTGATGGCAAAGTGCCTGCAGATCTTTCAGAGAAGCTACCTGTTGAGTGTGTGGTGACAGGCAGTTCAGAGTAAGGTGGGCCATTATGTAATTGATGATATCCCTTTGACCAAATTTGGCCTTTTTTGGATTGCTGGGGTAGAGAGAAAGGATGGTCTCGAGAAGACGTACCGCCTCCCTCTGGTCAGTTAGCTTTGACAGAATGGATGTTATGTTACCCCCACCAAGATGATAGATCATCATGCGTTTTTGGAAAGGAGTTAGATTGGCTGGGTCGAATTGCCCCTGATGTGCAGTAGAATAAGATTCACTGAAGTACTTCCCGTACTCTGAAGATTTCTTTGCCAACCATTTAAGTGGATGACTTATCTTCTCTTCAGGACTTTCAGGAGGCTCTTCTCCATCTATACCAATGTCTGTCTGGAAGTAACTGAGGTCCTCAGATATCCATTCCAAGGCATCTTGCATCGTCTTGTTGAGTTCTTTCAAACGGCCATGAAATGGTTCCCAAGCATCTTTAACTTCCTCAGGAATGTACTCTGTTAACAGGTACTTCATGCACTCTGAATGGCCATTGGTTCGGTTTGCAAAAACTTGTAATGAAGAGATCAGTTTGAGCAGGCTGCATCCCACTTCAACTTCAGAGAAAAACCATGAGCTGCTGACGTTTTCCATGTCTGCATCAGCTGCTTTCTCACATTCATGAAAACACTCAATGGCTTTCAGCGCAGTCTCCACAGCATCTGCTGTATTTTGGGCTGTCTTTTGGACACCGTCCATTGCTTTGCATTTTGCTTGGAACCATTTCCTGTACACCTGCCCCTTGGTGTCAAGTATGTATGAGTTGTTGGGCAGCTGATTGGCTGCTGTGTCTGCCCAGTATTTTGCCTCTTCAAACTTTTCATAAGTGTAATGAAGACGAGCAAGTTGTTGTGCAAAAAATGCACATTTAAGGAAACGCTCAAAAGCTTTCTTGAGTAACTCCATTGCTTTGCCTGGGCTTTTCTCAATTTCACACACGTGCTCAATGAAAGGAGAGAAAAAGCTATCATATTCGTCACCTTTGCTTATCCTGGATCGCCTCATAAAAAGTGCTCTCAAAAATGACCGATATTCGTCCCTTCCAAATCTGTGCTCAAAAAGCATGTCGTCACAGAGAAAATCCATTGCCAAACTGCTTCGGGTCTGCTGGTTCCCCAACAGCTGTTGGAGAATTTCCTTTGCAACGAGCGGGTGGATGATTCGGATTGATTCAATGTGCGTATTTTCATCTCTAAGGTGCAAGAACACAAGTTTAGCCTGATCACTGAGGGATTTCTCAAACTCATGCTGGCGAAACCTTTCCAGGTGGATGGTGATGGCAAGCAAGGCTTGACAATGGGACTGAGAGATGAAAGAGTTTTGAACATAGGTGTTCAGCAGAGCCACATAGAGAATGAGGCGAGTGACAACAGATTGATGGTTAATGCCCTGGAGCAAATGTTCCACAAACTCTTGAACGTACTTCTCATTGAATCCTTCACTCATCAAAACAAACGTCAGGATGAATTTCGGTGCATATCGTTCCTCAAGCGCCTCTCGTTTTCCGGCAAACTTTCTCCTCTCCTGATCAGACAGTGCATGAGTGACAGACACATTCTGTAATGGAGACTCCCTGCATCTCTTCTCTGGGACATGGGATCGTCTGCAGCTCAACAAGATGAAACACAGAGTTTCATACTGGATTCTTTTGGTGTTAACGGCAAACTCTAGTTCGTTCCTGAGATCATCCAGATATTCTTTGTCCGAGTCTTCAATGAGGAGAAGCACAGGAAGACACGTCTGTGGATCTTTTTCCTCATATTCTCTTAGTTCAACTGAATGTTGCGCCACAACAGCAGCTGAGTATGTCGGCTTCACAAGTGCACACCTAAGATCTTTCCTGTTGTTCCACAGCACCTGTCTTGCCACAGTGCTCCCACCACTTCCTGGATGGTGGTAGATGTTTATACTGTTCACCGGAGTTTGATCTGCATTCCACTTCAAAGCCTCATTGAGAAGTTTGGAAACCTCTTTATATGCATCTCTTTCAATTATCTCTCCAACATGCCCGTGCTCAGCAAGCCAGAAATTCAACCAGTTTATTCTCCCACCACGGTAGAACTGATGGTCAATGTTTTCCTTCTCCTCATCGATGAATTCTTTGCTTGTTTCATCGCAATGATCGACTGTCAGAATTTCCAGAGGATACATCTGTTCCTCTTTGTGCGTTTCAAGAAGACATGTCCCTTTCACAAAGACCGGCAAGTGTTTGCTGGCACATGCTTTTACAGGTTGTATTTTCTGCAGCGTTGCATTAATGTGACTCATTTTCATCCCGACAATACTGGAATTGTCCAGAGTTTTTTCCCCACATGACCCCTCTGCAAAGCTTTGCCACTTCTGGAAGTTTTTCTCTGATTCACAGATGCAGATGATGTCTTCATGGCCTTCCATGTTGGCGAAAAACACATTAAAGGTGTGCAAGAGTGGTTTCTCAACTGGTGATGTGAGAAGAAAGATGACCTGGAATGTCCCTTTTGGCAAGATCTGTTTACAGATCAAAGACACAGATTCCCACAGTAAAGTCATTTTTGTCTTGATCCAAGTCATTTTGTCACATGAAGCTTCATTTCCTTTGAAGTCGCAACGGCCATTACAAAAGATCCAACTGGTTTGCTCAAACAGATGCAAGTGGCTCGTGAATTCTTTGACGCTCATGTCATCGGGCATCCTGTAGCTTTGCAGAGAATGCATGTTTGCAACGTGATGCTGAAGGTATTTACTGCAAAGACCTTTGATCTTTGAGTCTGGGTCGAAGTCAAACACACAGAACACCGCCATGTTAAGCAGCCAATCAATGTTGCAAAGGTCATCAGGGTTGAATTTGTTTGTGACAAATATGAACCATTTATCTTTCTCGATGAATTTCTTCCCACTCGTCATTAGCATGTTGAGTTTCCTTCCGAGGTCTTGGGAGGAGTCTGGAGCACACCGGAATTGATTCTTCTCTGCTTCCTCTCTTAGGGCATCCCGATCTTTGACTCGCTCGTAGAAATCACTTATGTCTTTGTCTCTCACTGGCTCCGTTTTTGATCCCACCCTCCGCAGGATCGTTTCTTTCTCAAATTCTACTTTGTTCGACGTCTCTTTGAAGTTTGGCAGACGAACTTCATACACCTTGCCCTTAACAATACTTATTAAAGGCATGATGTCAACCTCAACCACATACCTTTTTTCTGTAGTATTTTGATCTATAACCTCAATGAACCTTGGCGGGCGTACACACTGGCGTACGTGCTCCGCGCCAGAGGAGAAACTCCTTTCAATGTAGTCCAAAGCATCTACATAAATGTCTTTGTCTTGCACAGGGATGCCAATTATCTCACCGTGCACATATCCTGCGTCCTCCTTGCTGTCCATAACACCAAAGTGTATTGTACCGTTCGTTCTGATATTCATACAGCCAGTTGCAAATTTAAGGACCTCTTTGGCAAACTTAGCTTGGAGTCTTGTGCGTTCCAACTCAGCTGCCACAGAAAGAGACTTGAATTCATGGCACGGAGATGTCAAATTAAAAGCCCCCGATTCCGGTTGCAGGACTCTGTGCTTCACATATACGAAATCAACCCCTTCTTGATCAAATGGCCGCGGTCTGCAGTCTTCCTTTGACATCACCACACATTTTTCCTGAGC
Source organism: Eutrigla gurnardus (assembly GCF_963514095.1). NCBI lineage: Eukaryota > Metazoa > Chordata > Actinopteri > Perciformes > Triglidae > Eutrigla > Eutrigla gurnardus. Next base: position 8,011,726 of record NC_139931.1, read on the forward strand.
TGTTTGTCTGTCCTTTAAGGTCACTTGATCTTCCTCAGGAATCTCTGCTGGAGGACCTTCGCTTGTTGTGGGAAGAGATGTTGGATTACTGTTTTTCTGTTCCAAAACCTTTTTGGTGTTTTTTTTCTTCTCTTGAGACTTTTGCTTGGAATTGATGAGTTCGTCTCTCTTTTGAATAATCAAATGAGCAGGCCCCGATTTCATGCAAATCTTCGACTTCAAAAAGTCCTCATCCAGTGCAAGAAGGATTTTTCCATCTACTTCTTCCTCATAGAGCTTTTCTATGTACTGCTCCTTAATTCCAATGGACCTTAGCCAGTTGCTTACTTGAGATTCAGTCCATCCCTTGGGGGACTGCTCAAGTTCATCAGCTGTATGGTGAGAAAGGACAGAAAAACACAAAAGGTTTGGTTAGAAATAAATAAATAATCAGAGAAGCACTACTGTTGTCTTCCACATTCAGGCACAGTATTCAAATGTAGAGATGTTTAATAAAACAGTCATAATTCAATATGATAAATTATTGTCTTTCAATGTAATTTCATTGTTATTAAATCATAAATCGAGATATCGTGATAGACAATTATGTTCTCTAAATTAATAATTATCAAATTACCCAGAAAAGCTGATCATTTTACACTAAAGTTCTTAATTAAATGAGTAAATACTCATTTAATCTCTTTATTCCTGTTTACAATCATTTACATGATTACATGATGAGAGAGCAGTGACGGCGCGGGGGGGGGGGCAAGCAGGGTCCTGTCAAAGGCTGCACCCCCCCCCTTTTGCCCCCCCTCCCCTTGAAATACTCTATATCTATTATAGTATTATTTGTTGGTGTCAGAATTCACTAGCACCTCCTATGAACAATCAGACCCCCTCATTGCCCCCCCCCAATAATCATTTTCTGGTGCCGCCGCTGAGAGAGAGAGAGAGAGAGTGTGTGTGTGTGTGACTGAGTGAGTGAGTGTGACGCCCGTTTCAGAGAGAGAGAGAGAGAGAGAGGGTGCAGTCGAATAGTCAAAAAATAAGGTCCTAACTCCTATTCCTATCTCCTATTCCTTGACCTCTGGGGAAGACGTCACGGGGTTAAGGAAAGGCGATAGGAGAACTCAAAAGGACTTAGGAATAGTCGGCCGCGGTGCTCAGACAATCCGACCGGACTTTCACTAAGCTACGTCATTATAACGCGGCCGCTGATGATTGACAGCTGATGATCGGCACCGGCGATTGACGTGCGTCTGCACTGGAGAAACTACAATAATGGACTACAAAAAGCACATCGTCCACTTCTCCACATGTTGGTTTTATAAACAGCTGGTTCACTGACCGGCTTCAGGTCCAGCAGCTCCTCCTTTCTGTTTGACCGTTGTTTTATTTACTTTTCATTTATGGTTTTAGTTTAGTTTTTGTCAAACATTTGTAACATGATTGAAATAAATAAATAAAAACCATTCAATTATTATCACTGTCCACACATTTATCATCACTATTCCAATTGCTATATGTCTGCATGAAAGTCATTGTTAAATATGTAAATGCACATATCCTTTGTTTTCAAAGCCGAGGTGTGCGGCACTTTAAATGTTGCTCTCGCAAAGAATTGTGGGTCGGCGTGATCTCCTTTCCTTTCGCATAGGAAGGTCCGTTGCATCCTATGCTAAAGGAGCTCTGAAAGGAAGCATTGGAGCTCCTTTCCTTTGCATTTAGAGAATCCGAACAGCTCTTATCATGGCGGCCACTTGTTTACTTCCGGGTCACTTCTTCAGTTAGGAACCTTCCTAAGCAAAAAAGACTATTCGACTGCACCCAGAGAGTAACCTCTGCAGGTCAGTGCATAAAGGAGAGGTGCTGCCACCTAGTGGTATGGCTGACTGAAACAACATACAGTTTTTAGGCGTCATTATGTTGCTTGCCTGATTATATTGCATCGTTGTCAGTGTTGGGCAAGTGACTTCAAAAGCGTAATGCATTATTTATTACTTGTTACTGTCATTTCAAAGTAATTAGTTACATTACAATATTACTGTCTTTGAATTGTAAGGCATTACACTACTTTTACATTACTTTTGCATTACTTTTTGCCAAAATAAAAGAAAATATGGATTTTTTTGTTCTCAATAGATCTTCTTGTGTTCAATGCAGCTCATTACACAGCAGGATGTGATGTTTTTCGCTTCAAAATAAAAGAACGAAAAACGGAAAATGACTCGTATCCCGTTATTCGTTTAAAAAACAGAAAACGAGAAACGGAAAACGACTCGTTAACTGATATTAGATATTGTGTTCATGAATGGGATTCGGGGATGAAATAACAGGGCCATTTTTCATTCCAGATTTGCCGTTCGTCTTTTTTAATCACCTTGAAGGCGCTGTATGCTGCGAAATTACCTGAAAGCCTACCTGAGACATTTAGGGGAGCTCTAAAACACTGTTCATAAACGCTCTGACAGCGTCTGACGCTCGCGTTTTGAAATAAACCTACTGTTTTAAACTCGCACCAAAAGCGTTATGACGCAGACATAAAAGCGGTTAAAAACCGACGGGGAGAATCGGAGCCTCCGCCTCCTCGCCGCCACCCCTCAGCTGTTGATCCTCGGTGTGACTGCCGGGGTCGGCTGCGCTCTGACCGCCATGGAGCCGCTCCGTGAGTCGGTGTCCAGCTCATGGAGCCTGCTAACAACAGCGCTTAATTAACATAGTGTTGAGTCACACGGAGCATTGTGCATTACAGTAATGCATTACTTTTGTAACGCGTTTCTCCCAACACTGATCGTTGTTTACCATAATATTTCAGAAGTAATATAATTGAGCTTATATATGAACCAATAATCAGACATATATATTTTTGGAATTGCATTGGGATATTCCATTTTTTCACAAGCAAACAATTGTCTATTATCTCTCTCTCAGCGCAAGAGAGACTAACACATATGGACATCAACAAATGGATACCGTTGTCTCTACAACATGTATGTTCTATGCGGTGGGTGCACCCAAATTATGCTCCAGTCCACATTAATTAAAAAGTGAGACACACCAGTGCAACCGATGTAAAATGTTACTCTGGTACTATCAAAGTGCTTTTGCTGAAATGAGGTTAACAAAAACAAGCAGTTAAATTAATTTTGGTGGTTGGAAGAACCAAAACAATGTGCTGAAAGACTCTAAAATGTCCTGTATAGTTGAGGGGGACTGCAGAGCTGAGTGATAGTACAAACACGGTTGTTGATGAAGCGAAGGAAGCACTCGACATATCCTTCCCGTTTTGTTATTGTGGCGTTAGTACCGCTGTACGCAATACTGCGATACTTCCCTGTTAATAGTCTACAATTTATGAATACTGGTTTCATACTAATATATGTCACACAGTGTTGTGTTGACTAAATATAATGTTGGTGAGGAGCTTCGACTGGTGCAACCTGATCAGCTAGTTACTTACTTACCTAGCCACAGAGCCATTTATAGGGGTGGCCCTCTTGATCCAGCCAAAAACATACATATCACAGGACACATATCAAAGTCTGCGGCCCCTTGTACTGAAAAGAAGGACGGACGTCTCATAAAACACTTCACTCACTCACCCATGATTTTTGCTCTCCTTTCTTCGTCACATGATCAACATTGGTTTTTACGATCATCACATTCCATCTGCAAGATATAAGATCATTCTTCATTACTGCCAGGGCGGCGGAGAAAGACATTTTGACATGTGTGGAAGAGACGGGTCCAATCTGAATCAATTCATATTATAATAGCAGGAAGTACAATACACCAAGTACAATGTCTCTGATCTGTATCTTGAGGGCAGGGACTTAAACAAATGTGGTGTCTGTATAACGAAATGAGTAGCCGGGATGATACATTTTACATTTCAATGTTACGCTCTTATCTGACCGGTTTCCTCAGAGAATATATATAGAGAGAGACACACAGAGAGAGAGAGAGACAGAGACAGAGAGAGAGAGAGAGAGAGAGCTCTTTCACATACAATTAATCATGAGTCATTGTTAATATACAAATATTTGCTTTAAAAACGTAGGGAGTGTAGAGTCCTGAAACGAAAACAAAAAACAAAACAAAAATACGTTTATTTTCCCAGATATGCTGTAATTGTCTTCTGGAACGACGTTATTAATTAGTTAATATCCCCTAAAGACCAATGTAAGAAACATAAAGTGGTGGGAGCGAAAGTAAAATGCATGCACTTTAGAAAAACACTTTCTAGAGATTGTGGTCGCCATTTCTTGACATGAAACAAATCAGTCCCTACTCCAAAATGTTCTGTTCCCGCCTATTTTCCACCATGTCCCCGCTCCGCCCGTCTACATTAATTATAATACATAAATACATAGCCGAACATTGTCCTTACCTTAGATTAACAGCGACAGAGTAACGTCAAGACTGCTGCTTCTTCTTCACTGGACCTCACGATAACAGTCTGCTTGGCTGCACCTACTGCGCCTGCGCAGCTCGAACTCGCACAGGTTTCGTTTTATGGAGAAATGCAGGTCCAGCACAAGTTGAAACACCGGTTCCGCATACCACACTGCCACTGCGTCATCAAAATCAAATGTGTTCAAATGTTCTTATGTAAATGTAGCAGTAGGACCATAATAATAATAATAATAATAATAATAATAATCCCATGTTTAAAAGTCCTGCATTGATAAAGAGGAAGAGCCCAAATTGTACTTAAGTAATATCGTTTAGGAGAGTAATGTGGCAACCACAGAGATTTTAAAGTGACAAAAGAAAAAAAAAAAAAAGAAAAAGGAACCTGTTTTCAAATAATTACAATAATATTTCTGTCTTGGTTTAAGATAAGACAGCGTTTATTCCATTAGAGCACAACTTTGGTTCCAAAAGCAGGGTTGTGAAGGTGGTTTGGGTCACCATTTTTTCCACAATTATGTGTAGAATAGTGGCAGATATATAAATATATCCAATTTAATAGTTGGGAAAGCAAATATGGGAAGACACCATTTCAATTTTCTTTTAGGCACGACTTGTAGTTAAATATTCCATATTCCTCAATTCCCATTGTCAGATACAGCAAGATCAATCAACAAGCAAAATGTTAGTATAAAAAAAAAATATAGAATTTAATGTGCAAGTCATCAACTTCACTTTGACACCATTGAAAAGTTATTAAATGAGAGTTCTGCAGCCTGACCTCTAAGACTCATATTTGTCCACATAATCACATGAGATTAAAAGTACCTACTGTTTTCAGGTGGCACCCTGAACAACCTTTGGAACAGTCTGCTATTACCGTGTCAGCGCAATAGTCTTGATTGACAAAAGAGAAGCAGTCTAGCAGCATTAACTGGAATCAAGCACATTTAGCATAGTCAATTTTAAAGATCTGTAACAATACCGTACAGCAATATCTTTAAAAAAAAAAAAGAAAAAGAAAAAAAGGCACATCGGCCACATCAAGTGATTTATAATCAAGGATTCAAATTCTGAATCAGTTTATACAAAAATATACATACAGTATCTGTGCGGTGAACGGGCTCACTCCGAAATACAACATTGCACTATAAAACTACCCAACAACAACATCCAGACATGATTCCCACAACAGAGGCCAGATGTTTTTGGGACAAACACTATTTTTTGGACATGCCGTTATAAAATAAAATATTCTCTCTGCTCAGTCCTGCTACAAGATAAAGTCCCAACAACGGACTTCCTCAAGACAGAGACAGACTTGTGGACGGTTGTCTTGGGGGGACATTTCAACCCGGCTGAGCAGAAGGCACTTAATTGAGGGTGCAGCTGCTGCACCTAGTGGTGGATCCCAGGCACTGCAGGCCTGGTCCTCACCAGCTGACGGTGCCGCAACCGAATCCCACTTTGTGTCCACTCTTGAAGGAAATTGCCCCTCCCGTCTGTGCTGGGTCCACCCGACTCTGGTTCAGTTCACACTGGTTCATTGTCAAGTGTAGAAGGATGTGGTGGTGGGAGCGTCTCCGACTCACTGGGTTCTCTTTGCCTGAGAGGATCTGCGGGTGATTCGGAGGCAAACGTGGGGTTCGATGTTTGGCTCGGCACGTCAGTCTGTGTGGACTGTGCTGGCTGCACGGTCTGAACTGGCAAATGTGGAGACGCGGGCTCATACGGTGACGTCGAGGGCACCGATTCGGCAGGCGTAGCGTGAGGGACCTGCGGCGGCTGTGAAGACTGTACAGCTTCCTGTGGTTGTGAGGAGGGTGATGGTGTGTGTGCTGCCAGGTGCTGAGTGCATGGCTCATTCTGTCTGTGTGGCCCCAGGTGTGCGTGCTGGACCTGTGTGTTCGCAAGCTGCTCTGCAGCAGAGTAGTAAGGCAGGAACGGCCTCTCGGATGCACAGGTCCGCATGGCCAGGTATGTGTGCATTAGCAGGTGCGGGAAGCGGGAGGTGAAGTAGGACACAAAGTCATCAGGGATGGAGCCCAGGGTCTCCTGTACCTCAGCGGGCAACTCTCGGTAATGATGTTTCTGTCGGGAAGAAGGTCAAGCATTGAGTCTGGCAGTAGAGACCGGTTTCTTTTAAAACACAAAGAGCGTGAGAATACATCCCTACCTTGTTCCTCATCGCACGCAGCAGGTCTCTAACCGACCCACCCTTATAGGAGCGGAATTTCCGCAGATCTGCCAAAGAAGAGAAAAACATACACATTTTTATATACATTTGAGTCTCTATCAATATTTTCAAAGTCCGAAGAGAACCGGTTTTGTATATGTATGTATGTATATCATGCATGTCAAAGTCAGTTTGTGCAGTGCTTTACTATAACCCTAAGTTTGAAGGCATACAAGCAACAAGAAGACTATTTAACATCAGAGGACAGCAGGACCTTATATGTGAGTTTGAGCCAGTTTCATACCCGTCTGCAGTGGCACTGTGATGTGCTCCCTCCAATCAGCCTTGACAACAGCCCTCCCTCCTCTCTCCAGCTGTCTCACAATAGGTCCGTCCAGCGGTTCCTTTTCTATTCTGTCGCTCACATCCTGCAAGCAACCAAAAATATTATAGCAGGCGGTTCTGAAAATTATGTTTTTCTTACATCCTACAAGCATTTGGAGTAGATATTATGAAGAATCAGCTCTTTAAGAAGTCTATAAGAGCACAGTAAACAGCCTAATACATGTGATGTGTACAGAGTAAACAGCTGACCTGAAAGAACTGCAGCTCCTTCTCCAGGCTCCAGAAAAACGGGCGTTTGAGAACACTCTCAGCTGAAGGCCTCCAGTGGGGCTCCATGCTCAACATCTGCTCTATTAGATCTCTGGCAACAATGTCCTCTGATAAAAGACACAAACATGCTGGTTTTGACTGTGTGGACGCTGGGTATGATCACATGGCATAAATGTTTATAAAATGACTCCAAAAGTCATACATGCCATCAAGTAACAATCCCCACAGCTGTACCACAAATCGTACTGATCTACATTAACCGGCAAACACATAAACAAAAGCAAAAGTTTTAGTCCTCACCATGTTTATCAGGTTGCAGATGGTCGAGGCTGTATGTGCCCAGTAGGATGTTTGCTTGCCTCTGCAGAGACTTGCCAAAAGGATGGCTTCCCTGAGATACCACGTAGTAGAACACACAGCCGGCGGAGAAGATATCAACAGCGCAGGTCTGTGAGAGCCAAGAGAAGGAAAGGTCATAGGAGGTCATTGGAGAAATGTCTCGGTGATTCATCAGGTTTTAACAGACTTCTAAATAAGGCGATTGCACACCATTTTCTTTGTGAACTCTTTGACTCACCGGGTTGTCTTTACAGTCCTCACTGAGAACCTCGGGGGCGATCCAGCCCTCAGTGCCCGGCACCCCAGACCTTCTACTGAAACTGTGACGCCCCACCGCCAGCTTCTTACACAAGCCAAAGTCTGAGATCATGGCCCGCACCCGACCGTGGGCGTTGGGCATGGACACCAGGATGTTGTGAGGTTTCAGGTCTCTGTGGACTGAAGGAAACGTAGGAAGGAAATGGGTGGAAAAACCAGCCGTCGGTTACTTTTGGTGGTGTGGATGATACAAAACGGACAATAATAAGGACAATGAGAAAGTGTATTCTATGATGGATACCTATGTTGAGAGAGTGCAGATGTGCGAGTCCAGACATGGTCTGCTGAAGAAGCATAACTGGCTCCAGTCCATGATGGTCGAAATCCTTCCTCTCCACATACTAGAGCAATGAAAGTCAGTCAGTATGATCCAATGATAATAACACAATGTCTCTTTTCCACACAGTATGAAGATGTGTAAAGCACTAAATTAATTTGAGCCCGGGAGGTCTATGAATAACGACACAAAGACAAGAATCCTGGCTATTTCCTCCACTTATTGCAGGACACTCACACTCGCAGTACAACTACATAGTAATGACACTAAAAAGGTAATGAATCACTAAGGAAACACGAGTTAAGTGATCTATTAAGCCATTCATTACCTCCTGGAGTGATGCAGCACACAGCTCAATGGCAATGTACTGGAACTGACGGTCCCTCTCAGTGCAAAAGTAGCGGATGACATTCGGGTGCTCGTCTGACTCCCTCAGCAACTGGACTTCCCGGTCTGCGAAGCTGAAGCACTCTGGGAGAATTCTCTTTACTGCCACTGCACGGTTGTCAAACTGACCCCTTGTGGAGAAACGATAGATATACGATGTTGGGATATATCTTTCTTAACAAAAGGTTATCATGAATAATTGCTGACTGATCGTTCAGACTTACTTGTATACAATAGTGCCCTCAGCACCATGACCCAAGACCTCTTTGGGGTGGAAGGTTATGTTGCCCACTCTCACAATATGAGAGTCCTCCTCTGTTAAGACAAATACATAATTCATGATGGTGAAAACTGGGTAAAAATTGTTAAAAAGAGTGCAAACAAACATGTAATCTTAATTTTTCAGTCCTTACCTCCATCTTCGTGCTCATTGGCTGAGCTTCCCAGCTCAGACACAGACAGGTTGGAGTGGTTGGAGGCGCGGGGGGTGACATTGGGGCTGCTGTGGTCTGAGCATTCAGAGCGAGTATGGGCCACCTCGAGAAAGTCGCTGTCCGGGGCCAAGCCCAGGCCCACGTCTGCAGGGGGGAACGGCTGCTGTCTCTGGAGCAGCTCCAACCTCTCCTCCATCTGTCTCTGGAACTCCTGGTGCTGCAGCTGCTGCTGCTTGTGGACACTCTGTGATGAGAGGGGAGGAAAAACAAAAAGTGTTGTCAACACTTGTGTCCACATATGAAAGACTTTCTGTCTCCACTAGGTAGTTGAGGGCACCCAACCCTCCACTAGGTGGTGTTGTTTGACTTACTTTGGGGTAGGTGATAACAAAGGCCACCCAGCCAGCCAGGAGGAAAGTGGAGAAGATGATAGTGGCCATGTCTTTGAGCATAGAGTCCACCGGGGCCTCTGGACGCACAGTGCGACCACTGGTCCCAGGTTCTTGGATAGATGTTTCAGGCAGAGGAGAAGGGGGCCCATCATCCATACCACTATCATTCACCTTCTAAGGGAGGGGAGGGGAGGACAAAGACATGAGGAAGAGAGTGAGATAATCTGCACAGACGTTTTGATATCAGAAAAATCTTCTCCGGACATAATAACACACACCTCCTCAACTTTCTTGTCAGTAGTAGGTGGGATGACATTGCCTTGATTTCGAGGGAAGCTGTCGGGGAATTTCTCCAGGATCTTGGTGTGAGCTTCAGGGGGCGTCTCATGATGACCTGAAACGCAAGAGTGGACTTCTTAAATGATCATCATTATCAGTCACACGGCCATTCCCCGAAACCAAACACTAGAGTTAGAGTTTCCCGTGTTAATGCTAAGGAATCACTATATAACGTTATTCGTTTTGTCATCCACCAGAGGGCAGTATCAGTGCAACACAATCACTCAAGGCCTTTGATCTTCAAAGGTGTTAAAGCTTCCTGAGAGGGAAAACCACTCAACATACAGCAAGGTCCATACACACTTTACTAAAATATTTCCACACCTTTCCCACCACTTAGGGAAAATGTTCTCTGCAACATCACTGTAGGCATTAAAAAATAAGAATATGAATCTAGATCTTAATTAAATGAAAAACATGACAAACAAAAGGGGAATTTGCATCAGAAGGAATGTAATCAGCAGCAACAAAAACATGTCATGTGAAGACATTTTACCGTCCAATAGAATCCCGCTACTAGTGCAGGAATTGTGAACCAGGCCTTCTTCCTTTTTTTACGTGGTGGCTGAAACCTCCACCCATATCTCTTTGTGATTTTAGAACTGATGTCGTACCTATGAGCAGCAGGTAGTTCCTCATGAAGTTGATGCGGTTTCGCTCCCGGAGCGCAGCGTTGAACTTGACGCTGGTGCTAGGTGTGATGACACACTCCTTGTCCTCTTCGGTCTCCTGGCTGTCGGGACCCTCCAGCATGGGGAAGGTGCTGCCACGAGGCTGTGAACATTTGAGTCATTCTGATCAGTTTCACATTGAAAAACTACTAAATTTACACTTGTATGTTCATGTCTTCATGGTAAGGATCGTATTATGCAGTACGTGCATCTGTAACTCACCACCACAGTGACTCCATCATGCACCAGGGAGGGAGAAGCATATAGACTGGTGGAGTATTTACCCACATACAAAGTTGCCCTGAAAAAAAGGGAAAAGCACAGTCATACAAATGCTTGCTCAAACACAGTGCCTATTTTATGCTAAATAAAAAAGGTGTGACAGAAAACAATCTTGGTGTATTTACAGATTCACGTCATCATTTCCTAATATTGGTGAAACTTTCACAGCAGCTCAACCACTGAAAGTTGTTTGTTCTTTCCAACAGAAGCAGGTGTGAACATAATATATAAAAATAAAAAAAGGGTACTGCAGTGTGAAAGCAGAGCTCAAATCAGTCCCACCATCACTTGACTTATTCACATTTGACATGTCTAGACAACCCAACATTAAGCAACCTCACTTCTTACGAAAGTAGATCTTGATTTCAGTAATGCGAGGCTCTCATTATTAAAAGACACTGAAGGTTGCAACATCTTTAAAACAATGTTTGCCAATGCTTCTTCCCTTGAATGGTAATCTAAGTCAAAGTGGAAACAATCCTCAAAACCTCATTTCACTGCATGTGCTTACATGAACTTGTTCTTGGGCTTATTCTCTTTGGGAAAGGGATATTTCCACTGTGTGATGCGGCCGACCTCTCCAGACATGAACGTGAGGTAACGCAGGGTTTCCACGGCGACGTTAGTATGGGGAACTTTGCGGAGGCCCTCGCGCTGCCAGATGTACATGGCCACCACTGGAGAGTTATAGTTCTGCACCCACTGAACGTCTCCCGAGTCGCTGTCCACGGTCACCACGAGGCCGTCACCGTTGGACACAAAATGAGCCACTTCTGTGAGGGAAACAAGCGGCGGACAAGTGATTAGTGCTGTCCGTCAGTAACGACACAAAGGAGTGTGAGAGAGCGTCAAAGAGCCTTACTGTATTTGGTTTCATCATCGGGAAGGGTGGAGGCGTAGTCAGAATAGGTGGCATTCCAGCGCAACTCTCTGCTCTTGGTGTCGTACATGGTGATGGTGTACTCTAACAGGGAGATGAACAGCAGGGAGTATAACACAAGAAACAAAAAAGACATTTGTATTGCTTTGTATGTAACATTCACAAAAGCTGGGCTGTTGGTATCAATTTCTGGGCGTAAATGCAAAGTGGTGTTGAATGTCCTTTGCTTAAAAAAACATAAAAAAAAAAAATGTGAAGACACCGTGAAACCAAATCCGGTTTGTATGTCATTTAGTGACAAAGTGAGCTTTGACTTGACACCAAGTTCAGGGTGGATGAATTTGCTGAGTTCTCCTGGTGCTCGTCTACAATTACCATCCCAGGGATAGAGTGGGGGTTGGTGTTGCCGAGGGCGGGGATAGCAGTGGAGATGAGCAGGCGGTAAATAAGGGTTTGCCAACTGTTTGTGGTTCGAGCCGGCAAAACAAATAGGCCTGTTGATTAGCCAGATTAAAATCAACAATTAAATGGGATGGGCCGCAACGATAATCTGACTAAGATGAGGCGGGCCGAGCTAAAAACTAATAGGTGAAGTCGTGTTGCTGGGCTGCTTTTGCTTGTACCTGTGCGTCCCAGATAGAGAAGAGATGAGGAGGGACACAGCATCTCAGCAAAGGAGGAAGTCAGGGTCTGCTGCTTCTCGCCAGTCAGCAGGTCCACCACATACCACAAGTCCTGCTTCTTACCTGTACGTGAGCACAAAAAGATCAATTTAATTACCTCTACCATAATTCTATCATTTAGATTGGCAACAACATATATTTTTGTATGATAATCAGATTCACTGATATTCTGTGTTCCTCATTCACTTATTGTTGTAATTCCATCTCTACATTGTAATTATATTACTCCTACTTTGCAAATGTCTGAAGAAAACTGATCTGATTATATACAGGAAATTGCCAAATAGACCAAAATGTGCAACAGTGCAAGTCTAGTCAAGAAAATAAATAACATGCAGCCAATTAATCTTCACAGTGATGGGTGTTAGCATTCTATCATTAAAAGACTAACCCATCAGGGACTCATTGTACCGGCATCTCACCTATTCTGTCAATGCAGGGAGTGGCACTAATACTGTAATCATGGATCATTATAGATGAACGCAAACATCATAAAATCAGGAAATGGCCGCTTCAGAAAGCCCACATGAAGGAGGACGATTTGGCCTCAAACTCAACTTGGCAAAAAAGGTCACGCATCTGTTCATGGATGAGATTCACAGAGGCAGAATTTGAGCCTGTAACACACCACTTGCAGACCTTTGCATCTCCAATACGCTTTGTTCCAGCTTCAGTTGAATGAAAACAAAAGCTTCCCTGATAGTGTCTGCGGGGAGGCAAATGTCACCCGCTTCCCTTTAAACAATGACACAGTCACTATGGTAGATTAGCAACGTTCCTCTGTTAACTGTTGTAAAATTCAAAAGAACACAGGCTACGACCGCAGGTGGAGTGGAGGTGAAAGGTACTGGAATAAAGCCAGATAAAACCGTCTCATTTAGGCGAGGAGACACACTGGGACACTGGCTGGGACAATTAAGGGTAAACTACAGAACAATGTGTTGAATGAGAAGGTGCGGCATTATTCCTACATGAGAACGAGCCTTACCCATGTAAAGGACGCCATCGGAGCTGCGACAAGGAGACGCTTGGACCAACTCCGGGATAGTAAACGGTAATTTCTGTTTGAGCAGAACAAATTCATGCACATTAGGGAACATCACACCGACACCACCACCACTCAAAATGAGGGAGCATTTATTTTCAACACGACTTGTATCCACATTTGTGTTGAGTGGGTATGTTTTTCTCTTGAATAAGGAACTGAGCAGTGGGTTTCTCACAGAAGAGGGGCGATTGTAGTTTGTGATAAAAAACAGAAATGTCCTCTTACTGTGAGGCCTTCTTTGTTCTTTCCTCCCAGTGAGTACAGGCTGCCATCGTTGGGGTCCGGCAGAAAGGCCGGTCTAGAGCACAGATTTAAGAAGATGCATCACATATCCAGACCAGTTAAGGGAGTGACAGACAACACAAGCTCAACAGGTTACCATAACCGTTTGCATTCACCACCTTTTGTTATAGACAGGTGCAGTAGACAAGGATGCTTTTACACCCACGTGGAAAAAAAACTTGCAAAGATACATACTCTGCCACATGTGTGGGGACCTGAAGAACTGGATCTGTCCGCAGAGAAAGGGAGACAAGGCACGAGTCAGGATTGACAGGAATATCAATTAATTAAAAACAGACAACAGTGGCGAGGAGCCGTTGAGTTAGAGAACGACTGGAACATCACTGACATGCAACACGGAACACAAAGTCCACATTAAAACGAATTACCCCCCCGGGGAAGTGTGAAAGGCAAACAGTCACGTCTGCCAACTACATTCTGCAAAGTCAAATATGTAAAAGCAAAAACATCTGGTATTCAATGACCTCATATAAGTTCACATCCTCTCCTAGAACACATTAACCTGTTGAGCCGCCACCAAATATCCATGAGTCATTAATTCTCATTATTATTTCAAACTGGCGGTTATTTCATGAATACACAGAATGCGGATGTAAAACAGTGACAAAGCACCGCGTTTGTTACTCGGAACAACGTCGATGTTTCTGAGCTTTCAAACAGCGGATAAAAAGGCAGCAACCAATCATGGTGTGTCGAACGGGTTGAGTTATATTTATATTTATGAAAAGACAACAAGCAACATTACTCCTATCAACCTCGACAAAGGCAGCTTACTAGATACACTTCCTGTCCGAACCTTTCACAATACAAGCATGTATGATATTTGCAGGCAAACAGTTTGCATCCATTAGTGACAGTTGGAAAAAAATATATATATATTTTTCAATTATATATAATTATTCAGTTTATTATATATTTATTATTATTATTATAGCATACCTTAATATCCATCTATTTGAAACATGGTCAAAAATAATGTAGAATGTTAAACAATTACAATAGTTCTTTAAACCAGGAGACAAAGCATGAGGCCCTAATCACCATTGCTACTAGGCAAACAGACACCTCCCTACAGTGTGAACATACAGGGCGTAGACCAGATGGTGCTGATCTCCGTGGAGGTGCCTGAAGGGGTCAACAATAGCAGGGGGGGGGGGGGGGGGGGGGCATAGGATTACCTGAAGGTGGTCGTTGACTCTGTGTGAAAGAGCCGTTATGTGTAATTACAGACGTTGGTGAGAAAAGAATTGTATGTAAACTAATAAACAAATGCGTGTTTGCAAAGTCGTCAGGGAGTGACAAGCAAACATTGAGAGGACATGCATGTGGGCTGAGGTGTACCGTCTTGGTCCAGGAAAACAACATTTCTGCTTCCCCCTCATTGTGTGGGCGTGTGGTTGACTGAGGCACAACAACAGGTGTGTGTGGAGCCTGGTACAGAACTGGTCGAATGTATATTCAAACGCTCTTCCAGAAAAACAGATGATGCGGAGGAAGCGGCCTCTGATTATTAATGACTTGGTTATTAGGTGGAACTAGCCAGGACTTGTGGGTTTGAACCAGAGAAGTTTTAAAATCTTGTCATCCTTGAAATCGAGAGGAAATGCATGTTCAGAACGGCGGTCTGGAATTCTCAGACCTAGCTGGAACATTAAATGTCCTATGTAGAGTTTTTCCAGCACAAGCTTTCCATTAACCTTTCAGTGTATCTTATCTAACGTAATTCCCGAGCGTATAGTGCCTACATTAACGTGGTAACCATAGTACTTGCTGTGTGTGCATGTGACATTACAGCAAAGTCGCTTACCCTTGCCCACTCTGACCTTGATAACAAGCTATTTTTGCCCCTCTCTGTTAATAATTACCCAGTTTCCATGCCTAACAGAACATGCAACTGTATTTCCTCTGCAAAAAAACATCTGATAAGTCAATAATACCAATAAAATAAGCTCCATCAGTATTTCTGACCAAAACAATAGTTGTAAATGGTGTGTAAATAATAGCCTTTACTCCAACGTTTATAAGCATTACTGGGGGAAACCAGACTTTAATTAGAAACATATTATTAATTAATTATAAGCATGAGAAAGTATCAATGCCTGTTGTTAAGAGTAATGCATGCAAATACAATGAAAAGACTCATTTGGATAACAATTAAACCAAGTGGCACAGCCTTGATATGGCATCACAGTCTCACACTTGGCCCCCCATTTAGCTAAATGCTTGAGTTAATTAAAGCCTTTTTGTTGTGTTCTACACAAAGACAAAAGCAACAATCACTTTATTGCAGGTATTAAAAAAAAGAGCAGTGGGATCTCATCGTTTTCCCTGTGGCAACACAACAAGCGCACATTGTTTTTGCAACTGTAACCTGAATAAGGGGGAGGGGGAGAGTTACTTGACTCTCTTCTTACCTTCTTTCAGAGTCCATTTGATAGAGCCTGATTTCTTGCTGACGGCGTGCAGGTTTCCATCCAGGGTGGACACAAAGAGCAGGCTTTCAGGAAGGGAAACTGTGCTGGCACTGCAAAACCCCTGGAGAAACCCGATACAAAATCCAAGGTGACAGGATTAAAACAAAAACAAAAAACACATCTCTACTTATTTATAATGCGCATGTGTCAAAGTGATAACATATCAAACTCAGACATTAGCAAGCAGCCATGTGTGAGCATGCATGTCCCCACTTAAGTCCACAGGTCAGGGTCAAAACGGGTGCTCCTGCATCGAGGTTGGGAATAATGAGTTCAGCCGCTAATTACTCGGATACTACTTATCATCACGCACACACCTGGACCAAACATTAGTGACAACTTACAGCATGCTAATGATATAATTCACACACTGATATAAAGAAATGTGAAGATGGTCCATTGTCTGACAGAATTACGGCATTGGGGCCTGCTTTCATCATCTCCCTGGTATAGTTAGCGTTTTGCTGGAAGGGGTTGAGGTGGCGGGTTGACCCAGGGAGGGTGCCACCACGGTCTGCTTTACAAACAAATGAGCTGCAGGTTGTAATGACAGTGGAAGAGCAAACTAGGTGGGGGGGCTGTCTAGCTGAGGGTTCAAAGTAACAGCCGGAGCCGAAGGTTGCAACGTGGAGGAAGGTAAACAAACTGGCCGTGAGCATGTGTGCATGTTCTAAACTTCAGCGTTACACTGGTGCTACCGCTCAGCATACCTCATAAATGAGGGTTTGGCTTTTTTTTTTTTTTTTTTTTTTAAATGGTTCTTACAATGACGAGCGTGCCTCCACTTCTTCAGAAGCTTTTACTCCCACTCAGAAATACAAGCAGACATTCTGACTGATTCATCACACGACAGACGTAGACACGGTGACAAAACAGTATGACAAAGAGAAAACCTAAAAAAAAAGAACCCAGCAAATCCAATGAAAACAAGTGATCCCATAACCGCAACAGCAGCGAAACGGCCCGACCCCATGACTCGACTTATGCCAGAATTAACAGCGCTGTGGGTGATGTGTGCGCTCCGCTCACCCACTATGGAATTCTAAAAACGCCGCTCATGATAACCATGCTGTGGGCTTCTTATGGTTTTTGGCACCAATGTGCAGGAAGCCGTCCCGTGGGGGTGGTGGAGAGCTCGGACTTTTCATTTGGCGTTTTACATGCATTTCTATTACAGCCAAAATAGTTTCACGCAATTTTTACACTCTTTAAAATTGATTTCTCACCGACTGTATTATTATCCGCAACCTTTTATCTGCACTTGGCCCACTATGAGGGTGGGACTGGGGAAGAAGAATATGTGAACTTCATAGTCAAGCTGAGCTGACAGAGGCCTCATTCTCCTACTGAACCACAGCGGTATTGATCAACATCCCTGACTAATCCCCTTGAACGGCCCCCACATACAGTTGATCATGTAGATTATCAATTAGATAAGATAGGTGGGGATAGAAGCAGTTTAAAGCCACAAACACAAACAAACCAACAGAGCCAACAAATCCGGTCTTAGCACGTGGAGTGGAGAGCAAATGCAACCACCAGGGTGTTCCCCTTGGTCACAGTTTGCATTTCCTCACAAAACCAATGTCATACAAATTACCAGTCTCATTTTAAACTCAAAATTAGAAAATATGAACCTGTTGTGACCGGCCAAAACAGAAACCCAGGCCAAAACAACCCCACAAACTGAAAGTCACTCAATCTCTCTACGGAAGGAAACTGCATCCTTCTACATTTGCCTAGTGATCTCCAGCTGTGGTCTCACATCCTACGCTTTAAGTGCTTGTGTCAATATTGTGCACCTGGGACTGTTCCCACTGGGCTGCTGCAAAGTCACGAGCATCACACAACTGTACTGGGAGAATCGTACGCAACTTGTTTTTTGGCCCCCTGTAATCTCTATCAGGGTTCTTGGTTTCGCAAGCAAATAACTCCTAACATCTGTTAGCCTCCTAGTTTTGGACGGACACCGATATTCAGCAACTGTTGTGTCTTCTACAGTGTCAAGCTTCGGGAACATCTGGTTTACAATGTCTGGCTGCTTAGAGTGACTGAAGAGGTGAGTTATAAAACTTAACTAAGACGTTGAATAAAAAGAATCGGGGCATTCCCTCTCATTTCCTTATTCTGTGTAACACAGAAACGTTGCGTAAGCGAGTTACATAATACGACAAAAACTGCCTGAAACTAACTTCCTGGCAGGTTCTGAGGTTTCAACTTACTCCTCTACAATGGACCAGGCATAGCTTAAAGGGACACTGACTACAATGCTCATGACATCACTGGCAGCGGACTGGGGTGTCACTGGGCTTCACAGCCTCCTGCATGGCAGATCCAGCTGAAGACAGGAGAGGCTGTTATTGGCAGCTTCCCAACAGAACGTACACATTCCATTCAGCACTACACCTGCATCGTGACCCCGTTGACTCATCTCTTCAAGATGGTGCAGTATTACATCACCAAGCAATAGTTAAGAGGTGTTCGGGTTTGAACCAGAGCACCCGGGCAAAAGCTGCAATCGTTTTGTGCCCTTTTTCACCTCGTTTGAGGAGAAAAATCTATTTTGGGGCAGAAAATACGACAGGTAAACAAATGTGCACCATCCAGTGTCACACTATCATGGCTGCCCTGCATCCTGAAAGCAAACAGTGTTACTTTTAGGGTGCATCAACAGCACATGACTGAAACTGACTTTGGGTGGCCGCCTACAGCACAGCCTCACAGACAGACAACATTAATGATGAGGCTCCACAAGCAACAAGCGTGTGGCTGAATCAAATCGAGCAAGATTAACTGGCAGTGCCATCTGAAACACTGTTCAGCCACTTTACAGTGTGTGTGAAACAGACTTCAGTGAAACAATCATTTGTTATCTGACATTTTAACGACAATAAAAAGGTTATCATATTGGCCCTAAAATGCTTCACTACAGTTTGTCTTTAAGAGACGAAAAGTCATATTTCTCGTGAGGCTTTTACTAAAAGATATATTCTAGTCTGAGCTCTCTAATGTTTTGATTAGGCATAAACCTAATGTTGCTGTTCCGGCACACTCCAACCACCAATGTCTCTGCAGCAACAAGCACTCTTTGCAGTTTGCAACAACACAGGAACCAAGAAATGCTTATCACACATCTACAACTTTATCTTGAGAGGTTTGGTGCAGCAACACATCCGAGTCATCAAAAATGAACGTTTTGAAAGTTCATTAACAAATCCCTTTGTGTGTGTAAGGATGTGAGAAATGTGGTATTAAGAAAACAGCCTGAGGATCCATCAGTATTTCAGTGCTAGATAAAAGTTATTAGAGGTTCAGGCTTCTCTTTGGGGCCGTATAAAGTTGACACAGGCTTGGGGATGTTTCATTTCCTTCACGGTCTCAGACCCCCAGTGAAAGAGTTGAATTAATAATGTTTCATATTTAAACATATAGGGGAGGGGGGGGGGGGTCTATCACAAGCTCTCCACTTGGTGTTGGTTCACTGGGGACGAACGTGTCACGTGTTGGCCCTCCTTCAGGCACGCTCAGTCAAAGCACAGCCAATCTACTGTTGTGATAAGACAGTGTGTGCGATCACAACTTTTTCTAGCAATCAGCCTGCCTTAGATAAACGGATTTACGCCCGCACAGTCAAAAAAGTAAATAAATAGAATATGGTCGCCGTTGCAGAGAGCAATGGGACAAACGGCAGCTACAGGTCAGTATGAGTGTTGTTGCAAAGGACCGGCATATGGGCGACGTGCGACATGAGGATAATGTGAGAGGAAGCATTTAAAAATAAACAGTAATCGCTGCTGAAACAGTGAGCTACATGTTAGTCACAAACACGCCTCCTTACAAAAGGAAATTATGCTGACCTTAAAACAGTGGAACTGGAAAAGCAGTTTGAGAGAAGAGAGATTCATTTGTCCATCTATAGCTCAAATCTCCTTCCCTTTCACTCACATACACAAATGTCACCATCTATAGATAGCCTTCATCATTTGTCACCCTCGCCACACAAGTAGACTGCCAAGTAGTCCACGAAGAACCTGAGACATGATAGGGGATTATAAAGCTACTTTAATCTGCTCCTTAGCTAAAGTGGTCTACGAGCTTGCTAGCTAACGTCTCTGCTCAGTCCCCTTAATCTAGCTCCCGTTTGTGCCAGCCACTAATACTATGGATCCCAGTCTCTGTTTACACATTCCTGTGATAAGAACTACATTTGGAAAAACAATACATGATCACCACATTTATCTCCCGGCCTTCACTTGCAAAGTTGCTTCTACTTTTCAGACACATTTTACGTATACCACATCACATGTTGATGGGTATTTTGTACTGACTTGGAGCAGGGTGTGCATGATTTAATCAACCCAACCACAAAGAATCATCATGCACGACAATGCCGTGCTTTGGCCAGGAATTTAGGGAATTAAGAGACTACAGATGAATCAAATTTGCAAACCCACTTTCAAAAGGGCAACATTTCCCCGAGACATATGCCTGGTTTGTCACTTTTGCACCAACAATACTACGTGGTGAGTATGACGATGTGTTGTGTTAACATGCAAGGAGAAGAAATATTAGCATATCAACAAGCCAACACATTATACAAGGCAAATTACACAATATAAGGCCTATTTTATCTAACAGTAAGTATAAATAAGTCACAAAAAAAATAAATCACTACTTTTAGGGGGTGGATGACATGGGAAATAATAAAGGTTGGGGAGAACTTTAAAACGATACAATAAAAATGCATATATATGCAAACTCTCTAAGTCACTTTAACACCCAACAAAGGTTCATAGAAAGATGGAGATCTAATTCTCGTTTCCTTGATCTGTGGCAGTGCATTAGCAGTATGTTGATAATCTAACGCTGGTTATGTTAATTACAGGGTTTGAGTTATTAAAGCACATATCACTTGAATACTAGTGCTTTTAGCCAGCGAGCTAGCGTTGATGTTAGCTTACTTCCACAGACAGAATTAAAAAATGGGTTAAGTTTGGACTTTTTTTATGTAAATATTTGCGGCACTAGGAGGTGGTAAACCAACCCAGTGTTCACTGGAAAGTGTAGTTCAGCGGTGAACTCCGAGCTAATATCATCTAACTTAAGCTAGCTTTATCCGGTTAGCCCCCCTCTTACCTTTTGTGGGAGACCAGCGCAGCAGAGCAACGCCAGAATGCACCACAACAGGGCCCGTCCGCTCACTGTCCAGTCCATGTTGTGTGGTCTCAAACCGGGGTAGACAGTTGGGTCCCGACGGCCGTCGACTACATAGAAAGTGCGTGTTTGTCTTACAACCGGACGATAAGAAAGTGCGGTTTTGAATCTGCGCACTAACGTGGGAGCCAGCGGCGGGCGGATGGATACAACGTTGGATCCGCTTCTTCCTGAACTGAGAAGCGTGGGGGGTTGGACTTTGGGATAGATGACCACGGGAGTGGAGGAGGGGACGTAGGAGACACGGCGCGAGCCAATCGGAAGAGACCCGCGCAGACGCGGATGTGCTATATAACACATCCGGGGCATCTCCTTTCCTCCTTTCGAGACAGCATGCTTTCTCCGGTCCGACCAGCCGGACTCGGAAAATGTGCATTTATAGTTTATAGGAAATGCTTTTTAGCGCGTCTGTTT
Source organism: Eutrigla gurnardus (assembly GCF_963514095.1). Lineage (NCBI taxonomy): Eukaryota > Metazoa > Chordata > Actinopteri > Perciformes > Triglidae > Eutrigla > Eutrigla gurnardus. Next base: position 8,033,367 of record NC_139931.1, read on the forward strand.
TCTTGTTAATGTCTCGATACATTAAGTAAGTTTGAAAAAATATATATTTTTGAAAAAGCGTTATGGCGCTTTCTTTTTAGCGGTTATTAGGCCGCATCTGCGTGAGAATTTGGGCGTAAGTTAACTTTTTTAATAAGGTAGAAATGTGAAATAGAATAATGTATTTCCCTCGTTGCTTCAGTGTGTTGTTGTGTAGGGCCGATGATACACTTGGATGTTAGATGATTTTGTTTTTAGATGACTGCGCGTCCACACGTGGGCAGATGAAGGTGGCGCGCCTGGTATGGAAGGCCCCGCGTGACTTTATTACCGTGAGTATTTCTTCATAATTCCTTTTTTTTTTTTTTTTGCATTTCCCCCCCAATGAATGATGATTTACGTGCGTTAGACTTCTGATGAAAAATGAAGTCACTATACTTTATCTGACTTGACTCACAAAACACCGTGTGTTTGTGTGTTGCAATGATCACGTTCACTCAGACATTTTTTCATATTTCATATTTCCAGGTGATCACGCAGGTTTTCCTGTGGTTGGATCCCCGTAGTAGAAACACAGTAAGTATCTTTTTAAGTGATTGATTTGATATGACCCACATGCTTAGTATTTAAATGGACACTGTTTTAATAACTGGGCTTACTCAAACTGTTTTCTCCTGCAGGAGGCTGACTGGAGCTGATTGGACACGCTCCTGTAAAAGGTGACACCAGGATTCATGAATATAGCATATGTGCATTTTTGAAGCAGAACACTTGCATATATTTAACTGTAGGGATGGAACATCCTGTCTGAATAAAGAATATATCAAAGAGTACGTTTGTGTCTTGTATTTCATTCCACTTAACATATTTTGGGTTTTTTTTGGGGGGGTAAATGGATTTTGAGGCACCACTTTCAACCTGAATGGCCTTTTCCATGGCCATTCACACAGGTGAAGAGTTGTGCAAAAGCATAGGTCTTGTTATAACTGGGGTTTCTTGGCAATTTTACCAAGTCTCTCTTTTAACGCAAGATACAGAACCCAAATGCAGAGCAATAACTGCAAACTTATAAATGTATATAAAGGACTACTGGTTCTGTTTTATATTGTAGCAAAGGGTAGTTCTTTTACTTCTTTATGATCTGATATAAAGTTATACGCACGCACACAAATGCTTCCTGAGAATCTGCTGCTCTAGTTTTCAGACGCTACGACACAAACTCCCAAGCAAAAGGTTTTATTGATCCACAACGATCAGAACCATAACATTCTGTGACATCACCGAACACAACAGCAATGTTCCGATATTTTCATCACTGTGCAAATGAACAACACCGAAACTTGTGGAAACAAAGGGCATGTCTCGACGGACACGGTAATGGCACGAACGCTGTCTACCCCTCGACCGACTCAACAAATATGGTGGCTCACTACAGGGGAATGTTTATTTTAAAGGCACTTTCTGCCTCGTACACTTTTGCCAACACACATTTTAACGTAAAACACACAAAATAAGTTGCCTGTGAAGCAGCCGGCGTCTGATTACAAAGTTTGTAGCTGAATGTAATATGAATGTACAGTACAGAATTAAATATAATATAAAAAAACAAGGAAGGGCATACATTACTTGTCTTCTGGCAACATTAAATAATATGGCTAATATCCAGTATGTTTATTCCAATACAACGGGAAGAGTGGGTGTGTTTCCCCCTCTTATCACATTAAAAACGTTAAGTTTTATGAACTGTACTGTGAAAGGGTTTTCTGTACATCACTAGAATGGCCTCAATTGGAACACGCAAGATAATGAACCGATTGCTTATTTGTCACCGTTACATCATACAGTAGCCTTTCAGACAGGACTGAACGTTTGCTTTGGCAATAAAATAAAAAAAACAGAAAATTATTACTTTTTGTTCGGCTCTGAATGCAACATGAAAGTAAGTCTAGAAGCAAATGAGCTGCATTCCTATTTATACATTCATCAGGCAACGTTCAGCTGCATTTTGATTCGCCGCTCCAAAGTCAGTTTTAGCTCTAATCACTAAAACACAGTTAAACGCACATGGGCTGTATGTGACCGTGTCCATCGTGGGTTTGCACTGACCTAGTGTCTTCGATGGACACGGTGCCGTTGATCTGTTTGCATAAAAAAAGGGCCGGGGCAACTGGCACAGGCAGCAGTGTGGATGGTTAATACAATGAGTTGATATCCCTGTGAAATGTGTATCAATAGATGTAGCAAAATCATCTCTGATTTTTCGGATTATTCCCTCCTTTTCCTTGCTCAGATGGCCTAAAAAGTTCTCGTAGAGATACAGCCGCAATAAGCCACTCGATAAGAAAGGCGGCACAAAAAAAAAAAATGCACACTCCACGACTACCATGTTTGGCGCAGCTGTACATCACAGGTTTTATGGTTTCTTCTGGTCGAAGCTGGTCGCCACACACATTTGTTTGCAGAAGTCTCGACATGCCCCATGTATCGTTCATCGGAGAATGAATCACAATATTTGACCTCACACAAATAAAAGCTGTGTGTGATTGGATGACAATCTATGAGTCACAATTCTCTTCCGTCTTTTTTTTAATCCTCCTGCTTTTAGTTGCCCCGGAGATGATTACGAGCTCGCCAACGCTTCCCGGTTTGTTTTGTTTTTGGTGCAACAATGGGACCGGAGCACGGGTAAAAATCTTAAGAGAGCTGGTCCGGTTGTTGCACCCGTAGGTCTCCGGGAGGGAGGCGGGGCTTGTCGTATCGCCACGGTGATGGAGCGTCTGTCGTTGTGCATGTTAGGAGCAGCTCTCTTCACATTTCCGAGACCTCAGACTCCTCGGGTTCCGGGTCCTTCAAGGCATCGTTTGTCACAGTGGCCAAGTTGGCATTTGAACGTGCGTCCGTGGCAGAGTGCATTATGGGTAGCCATATATCATCCATGTTTGGCATCACAAATATTTTCTGTGGGAGGACAAAGAAAAGTCATCGTTGTTTCACCAATAAAACAGAAATATGACTATAAGTGAAGGGAAAGGAGCAGATCTACTGCTATAAATACATTTTGGTAACTAAACAATATAAACCAGAAAAACAAGACAATATATCCAGTGTATCCAACCCTGCACTGAGTCCGGCTTTTGCTGAAAGCCAGATGTAAACACTCACTCACAAATGATAACAGTGCAGCACCGTATTTTACTGGAGGCGTGCTTTAGGGAGATGGTGCATAATAATAACCCCCAGAGGAGTCTGGCAGGGATAAATGCAGATGTGAGGTGGACCTGACTGGGACAGCAGTTTGCAGGTGTGCCTCAGGGCGGTTGTCTACAGACAGGCGTATCATTACTTTGGATATATATGAGCGGTGGGGAAAGCCACAGGCACACTGCTTTGAAGTGCATGTAGGTGGGAAGCCATAAATTAATCCCAAAGTCCTCCTTTATTACCTAAATTCTCACCCTTTGAGCAAACTTTCAGCCTAACCATAGCTCTATCCAACTAGATTGACAATGTGAAGAATATTCACGACTAAGCATTGACGTCATCCTTCTCTCAGTGTATACCTGGAATTCCTGGTCCAGTTTCTTCTCAATCCAGTCCGTCACGTGAACTAAAGTGACTTCCCTCTCACCCAGTTTAGGCCGCGCTTTCAGCTCTAGGTGAGGCGGACTCCGAAAACCATACCTGATAGGCAAGAGGAGACAACATCACATACAAGCAGAATTGCAGTCTTGAGTGCAGACATTCTCCATGACATGCATCTTTAAAATTATTCTACTAAATATGAAACATGTTCTTATTTTACAACATAAAGTCACTTTGTGGAGGAAATGTGCGAAACAAAATTAATCATTATTAGTGGTTCCCAACCATTTTTTTGGCTTGTGACCCCTCATAATTAGGGAGTCGATTTCTGACCAATTCATCACAGATCATTGCAGTTCAGACAGATTTTTCCCATCTAGGATTGTTTCATTTGAAGGATTTGTAGAGGTTTTTAAGAAGTTAAATTATCCAGTGTTCACAAGAAAAACTAACGGAAAAATCTATATACAGTATATAACATTTTGTGTTTCTTTTAATCATCTGGTGACCCCTCAGATTGTCCTTGGTACCTGTTCAAGGGTAACAATATTTATTTTTTATATATTTTTTTTAAATTATGATAGTTTTTATAATGGAGTAATATTCCATATCTTTAATTAAAAAAATACACACCTTTGTGCCCTCATTACAGTTTGAAGTGTAATAGTTCACTGGTGATAAAACCTTTTATTCTTTCACTGTCTGCCTGTCTGTATTTGGCCAGCAGATGGCGCCAAGTTGTATTCTCGAACCAGGATTTTCCATACACTCACTGACTACATCCTACAGTCGTTCAACACACTCCTCCCTGGACGTGAACGTACCATATCCTATCCGTGGGGGGAGGCGGGATATTAACGGCCAGCGTCCCGCGGAACTCTTGCACCTCCACGGTGAGCAGCAGGGGCGTGTTGGACACCTCCTCCATCTTCTTCTTAATGAACTCCGTCTCTGTGGCTTTCTGGAAGTACTTGGACTTGGCTATCTTGTCCACGAAGCGCATGATCTTGCTGGGTCTGTGGCCTCCCACGTACCTACGTGAGCACAGGATGGAAACGGAGGAGGGGAGGGGAGGAGTGAGTCAGGTTCATTATTTATTCATAACAGCATCTCTCGCTCCTCGGCGCCCACGTTGGATGGGAGTGACCGGGGTGCTACATAAAATCATCAGCGAGCTTCTGAACGTGTGGAACGGAGAGGGTGTGTAGGCGGGCGGGAGGACTGAAAGGGCAGAACAGTTTTGCTTCAACACATCCGTGCAAAAATCTGTTTTATCCTCATTTTCGATTCAGATGTGAAAGAGACGGCTTGCTCACCCCTCGGCTCCAGGAAGGACCGCTTTGTCGCTGAGGAGCTCTGGTGGGTCCTCCTCATCCGATGAGCCGGCACTGGAGGACTCCTCGTCGCTGTCTGCCAGACAGAACGTCCGCGGCCTGGACCTGTCTCACACACACACATAGACAAACACACTCATTGTTGCAAAGAACCATTACCAATTCAAACAAATTCCCATTAAATGCTATAACTACTGCTATAGATCAGAGGAGCTTAATCACCACTGATTCACTGAAGAAAGGAAAGCTATAATCGTGATCTATGGGCATCTACTCCCAAACTCACCAGCCATTGGACAAATCCACAGCGGTATGCGTCCAGAGAGAGGATTTGTAGATTAAGAGAAGAAAATCCAAGTTGGAAATTATGCAAAAACAGATCTGATATGGTTCTGAATGCAAATCCACTCGATAAACATCCAGCTCAGAGCTGTTTGTTTAGCAAATGAAGCTAATCCTTCAAACATCCTATTTGGTCCTAGTCACTGAGAACGTATAATAAGACAATGACAAACAAATACAACATGACTAAATGTTTGGATTGGATTGGAAATGTGATGGAAAGCCTCACCACTCCTTCCCGTGCTCCCCGAGCCCCTCGCCCTCCTTCCCCAAACGAGCCAGGTTCATCTTGGTCTCCAGTGTCATGAGGAAGGAGCCCGTGTAGGAGACCTCCAGATCAAACCACAGACCTGGACAGACGGTGAGGGGAAACGGCTCATTGATTGAAAGCGTGCTTCTTCCCATCCTCAACAATGCCACAGCAGCAACTCTGAATTTGAGTTATTTCTGCGTGGAAGCAAGAACCTCCTGCTTGGTGTCTGATTGCTGTGAGGTTCCCCCCCCCCGTGGAGCTGCCAGGAGGAAGTCCTGTTATCTAGCAAACTCTGAAAAGGTCGGCTCTGGGGGAGCAGCGCCACCTGATTGGCTTACTGTATCAGGCTACTTCCTGTTTACACACACTGCACTTCTCAGGAGGCGACGGGGGAAGGGTTCCAAGAACGTCCGGTAACTGATAAGTGTTCTCTTCCTCGTTCTTCCTCTCCTCATTAGTCTGTATGTTAGCTGCAGCAGTGTCAAACAGAAACTGGATGGCAGAATTACATCAGATTACATATTCTGATTTAATTCTGCCCCAGATGATGAATCTTAATGACCCCCAAATGTTTCCTCTAGTGCCACCAGCAGGTTGGTATATGTAGTGCAGAGTGAAATCGGATGGATTACCATCATAGATATACATAAAGCTCTGTTTTCATTTTTATCATCACTTTCTGTAAGTTTGTATTTCCGGAGACTTTGCCTGAGGGAATTACCCACAAATCACGGTGTGAAGCCTGGGTGCATAAAAAACACATGGAACACATGAATCAACAACCCATAATTGTGTTGTTTTTTTTGTCATCGAGGCAATGTGACTTGTCAGGTGCAGCCCCATTCATATTTATGCCATTTCATGCATTACAGTCTCACAAAGCATATAGTCATATGGACACTTTATCAATATCTAGGTACAGAATAAAACATTATATCTAATTATATCAGGAACACTAAGCTCTACACAAGCTTGTGTGCATTCGGTCAGTCTTGGAGCGTAAACATTGTCCATCAAATCATGTCCTCCCAACATTAAGGAGTCAGGAAGCACTCATCCACTCTCCTCCTCACGATGACAAGAGAAAAGAAACCTCGACGAGATCTGAGATCAGGGACGGAACCATCCAGGCAAATGCACCCTGTCCTGCTCATGCAGGTTTACGGCACGGCACTTCGAGCGACGCCAGTCCCCCGGGACTAATTACTCGCTGGGATCACCTGATTATGCTTTGTGAGTGTACGTCTGTGGGTGTACGGGCTTCAGACATTACACATTAATGAGCGTTGCAGACTCGGCCGTGGAAAATGTGGCTGACGGGAGAATGACTCACGACCGGCTGCTTTCAGCGAATAGCAAAATGTATCACATTGTCAGTGATTTTATGCGTTTATACGCCAGATCAAAATGAGACTAAAGCCGGAAAATAAATACAGCAACCTACGTATTAGGGGAAAAGCAAGCTTAATTAAAAAAAATCTGCTTAAAAGCACCACTAATGACAACCTGTTCCCTTCTTATGCTTCTCTTTTTTCTATTCAGTAGGAATTAATATGCATCACATCTCTGTATCGTCCCTTTGCTGGGGTTCAAGGCAGGCGGTGGGCAGGGTGAGTCAGTGTCTTTGTAATGGACCCAAGACGGGAGTTTAATTACCGTGGTATTACCAGAGCGAGGTAACACAGAGGGGCTGGACTCCAGAGGAGAGAGGGGAAATGTCTCAATCCAGAGAGGAGAAGAGCGAAGCCGAGGGAAGATAAAGGGACGGCAGGAGATGGAGATGAAGGAGATAAGATGGATCGAGAGGAAAAGAGAAGTGAGAGTGCGTCTCACTATTCTGTCAGGAGGGAGAGATAACAGCCGGGGTCGAGATGAAGGACGGAGGATAGCTGGAGGAGAGGGACGGCTGATGGCAGGAAAATAAGAACGTGTGTTTTTGTAGCGGGGCCATCGCTTCTCTTCCTACCTTGGTGGTCCACAGAGGGTTTGGAGGCGAGGAGGATCTTAGGAATGGAGAAGCCCATGTCTAGCTCCGTCAAAGTCAGCTCGTTCATGACATACGGCAGCTGAAACACAGAATACAAAGACATGAAATACAGCCACAAAATCCTCTCTCTTTACTGATCACATTGGAGAAACACGTGTGCTTGTGCAAATACCCACCCTGATCTTACTGAGCTTCATCTGGATCTTTTTGGAGACGACATTGGCCCAGTATTTCTCTCCCAGGAAGTCCCAGAATACCCTTCCCACAAAGGCATTGACCCAGGCCTCAGGCTCCACGGGCTCCTCTGAACTCCTGTGGATCTGAAGGACATACAGGTATGAGCTGTAGCTTTAATCTCCTCGACATAGAATAAAGATAATAGGTTCTACATCTACATATACAGATGTATCTACTTCCATGGCTGGATCAGCCTGGTTGTGTCCCTCCGTCTCCTACCTTTTTTGCAGCTTTGGGGCTGCTCTCTGGGCTCGGCCCGGGGCTGTCAGTGGCGGTCGGGCTCCGCTGCGTTGCCTGGCCGTTGACATATTTGGCCATGTAGACGTTATAGTCCAACAGCATCTTCTGCCTCATCCCTCCAGTGGGGCCACAGGAGGGAGCGGAGGAGGCCTCCCTGGAGCGAGCCTGACACAGCTCCTCCAGGCTCCCCCGGCTGCTGCTCCTGCTGTCGCCCTCCGGCCCGCCGCCAGACTGGGTGCTGCTGCTGCTGCGGCTGAGGCCGGGCAAGAAGGCTGAATGCGGAGATGGGGGGGAGGTTAATGTGATACAATTACATTTTCAATCAATGCATCATATTACACATCGATAACGCATGCCCAAGGGCCTGGAATAGCAGGCATCTATTCATTTTCAAAATAATTGCTGCGTGCAGCCACATATTTAAATCGATATTCAAATTCCAGTAATCCTGTTTCACTCCCCGCTGCCTTCATCACCGGACCGACACCGTGCCAGTGTTTCCCTTTGAGTCGGGCCTTATCCTCGCAGGTTTATATCCCACAGTGGAGCCCGACGCCGTTATATGCTGCTCCTCTGTGCATGTAATCCCGCTGACCCATTCACACTCATCTGTTCGCTAGTTGAGGGGATTGGCAGTCCCTAAGCTGGGGCTTACGCACAGATCTGATGGCTGCGCGGTAACACACTCCAGACCGGCTATTCTGACTGTGGGAAGTGATGCGCGGCGTCTGTGCAAATCCAGCACGAGATAAATCCATCTGTACGTGATTATTTGTGTCTTGGTGTGTGTGTGACACCGTAACTACAGTCTCAAAACCCACCGCTCTTGCAGACGCCAGGCAGACTGCCACCTCGTCCCTCCGATTTAACTCGGGACGCCAGGAGGAATCTCCGGAACCACTCTTCCTTTTCCCGACCCGTCCTCCCAAACAAGTAGATCGTCAGATCCCCCCCTCCGGAGGTGGGTCTTTTGGGCTCCTCCGCCGGTCCTGACGCCTCCACCTTCTCGCACTTGTCCGCTCGTTCCGGCTTCTCGCCCGGCCCCGTGCATTTCTCCTCCCCGCCTTCAGGCTTCTCCCCCTGGGCCTTGGACATGAAGTCCTCCTGCTTGGCCAGCTCAATGCAAATGGGATACTTCTTGTTCCAAACTCTCTTCCGAGCCAGGCTTTGTGGCACCAGGTAGATCTACGGGGAGGGAGGGCATATAGATCAATCAAACGCATGAAAATGATGACGTTTTGTTGTTGTTTTGGGGGCAGCAGAATGCCCACATTTGAATGAGGACCAACAACAAAAAGTACTACAGAGAAGGGCAGCTGCAATGACTCGGCGATGTCTTCTTGCCGCCTCTGCCTTCGGATACACAAACTATCGAGTCAGCACACGAGACACAAAGCTGTGTGTACAGGGTCGGTGACCTGTGATATTCACTCCATGTTTACACACACTCTGTGACACTGAAAATGAGCAGCTTTGTCACTGAACTTGACCTATTAGCGAGCGTGCACTCAGGCAAAGGCAGATATGAGGGGACGTGTGCTCGATGTCACTATCGGTTAGGCTTATCGCCCCGTGACACAAATACAGCCGAGGAGCCAGCAGAGACTCACAACCCCACGAGAGCGCCGCACCTTGCTGTCCGTCAGGTCGTAGATCTTCTGGCTGACGTAGGTGACGTCGGGCTTGGGCTCGTTGTGCGTGGCGCGCCGGGAGATGTTGCGGTTGGGCTTGGACAGACGCAGGACGGAGCCCTCTAGGCGGACGTAGACGGAGTGGGTCAGCGTGGCGTGGTACATCTCCGGGTCGTAGCTGTGGATCTCATTCATCCAGCCCTGAGGGGTTTAAGTCGGGAGAGGGGAAGAGTTAGACACACATTAGACTCCCAGCTCCAACACCGAGGATTCTGGGTTGCACATCTTCTCACAAGTTGAGCTTCCATGTGGTAACGAGTTTATACTGGTGTTTATGATGAACAAAATCGTTTTTGTGTGCGGCATGCGTGTGTTCTCCGATGCTAAACACCGACGCCCTGTTGATGCTCGGAGGAAGAGGAAGAGGAAGATGCTGCTTCCCTGCACTCGTACGCTTCGGGGTCCGTCGTTCAAACGCTACGTATCATGTGCCGCACAACCGCAGAGCTCCACTTTTGGAACAGCTGAGCCCTCTAGTCCTATGCAACAGCTTGGCATCCACGAAGACACACACACACACGCTTACATAACTCCCTCAAACTACGAGACGTTTCTCTCGGAGCAGAGTCTCTACAGCACAGCAGAGTGAGGTGATCTGAGAAAAAGGGGGCGGATGTGGTGGACGCTCTCAGAAAGAAAAAGTGTAATAAAACCCCAATATGTCGCTGCTGGTCCCCATGAGGCTGTGTGTGGAGTTTAATTCTCATCCCAACGCCCACCTTATCAGTCCCAAGGGAGGCGCTATGAGCAGAGCCAATGCAATAAGAAACAACAGGGGAAATTTCAGGGCTCGGCTGGTGCGAAACGCGAAGAACGTGCAGTCTCAAAGATACAAAACAAAAGGCCCTTGGGAGAAGAATCCGACCAAAATACAATTTAGCTTAAGCTTGATGGTAAACAAACCGAAACCGACACGTTGCATTCTGTTCACTATATGGCATTCTCACTCGGGGTGGTTTTAGCGTGGGAAGATAAAATGCATTGCCCTAGCCATATATCACACAGATGCTATCAACTACAGGCAGGCAGGCAGACAGGAAAAACAAACAAACAGAACGGCAGGATGGCTATACGAGACACATGTTGCTATGGTGATGTTGTACTGTACAAATATCTGTATTCATTTAACACTATATGTTGTTTGCCGTCTCCCGTTCCATGTGACTCTAACATAGGTTATGTTGAATCTTGGCTATTTAGAACAAGGTTTTTTTGGGGGTAAATCTGCGACTATGCAAACAGAATTGTTTCAGCAGAGCCAGATCTGATTAGTAGCCATGGAGCCGGTGAAGTGAGGACACCTGCTATAAAAAGCCGAGACAAGTTTACACTTAACAGTCTCTGCCGTCGTCTCACCTTGAAGGTTCCTGGCTCTTTGATATCCAGCTGGGCCACGTTCCAGTGCTCTCCCCTTCGCCTCCCCCTTCTCGTCCCCGACGACGAGCGTCGAGGAGAGGACAGCCAGAGGACCAGCAGGGCCAACATGAACCCGGCTACTATCCCATGCACCACCGCACATACATATGGCGGCACTGGAAGGACTATATACCAGTACACCAACTGTGTGAGAAAGATGAGGCCAGTCACGGGGACAGCCTCTTCCTCCTCCTCCTCTTCCTCCTCCTCCTCTTCTTTCTCCTCCTCCTCCGTGTCCAGTTCACTACACAACCCGGTGCTACCAGTATGGGGCTGCCGGGACCCTGGGCGATCCCCGTCCGGTGTCTCGGTGTCGGTGCACAACTCAAAGTCTTCACTGTACAGTTCGCAGAAGTCCTCGTCTTCCTGTTTAGCGACCAGGGCCGACATAGAGCAGCGGCCCAGAGTGAGAGAAGGGGACTTGGGGAACGTGGATGAGGAGGCCTGGGTGAGGGCCGGGGCGGGCCCCAGTGACGGGAAGGAGAAAAAAACAGAGTCGGGGCCCTTCCCCGTGGGGGTTTCGTCCTCTTCTGCTCCCTCCTCCTCCTTGATGCTGTAGTTGTTGTTACCCTCCGTGTGTCCGTTTACCGCCGTCCCTCCGCTGAGCTCCGACGCGCTGGAGGACAGCAATTTGGCACGATGAGTGGCACTTCCGGCGGCCCCCGCGCCCGACTCGTCCCCCATGATCTTACTAAAAAGCTGCAGGGGGTCTGACATCACCTCTGACAGCCGTCGCTTGGTATCCTCTATCCTGGCCTCCACCTCTTGGACCTTGAAGAAAGACCTGCCGTCGGGGGACATGATGGGGGAGGAGGGAGCGGTTTTGGAGTCTCCGCCTGCTTTAGTGACCACGACGGGGCTGGAGCACAAGCGGGGCTGGGAGAACTGTTTAAAGAGCTGCATGTTGCGAGGCGGAGCCCGCTGGGACGGCTGCACCTGCTGTTGCTGATGGGGGGGCTGGTGGAGATAGTGATGGAGAAGCCCCTCCTGGTGTTCAGCCTTCGAAGTGTCCGTCGAGAGAGACTTCACAAAGGACTTCATTAAGTGACGGTGGCGTGCGTGCGACGACGGAGCGGTGGCGGGCGCGGGAGCCGTTTCACGGGACTCGACGTCATTGGACAAGGACCTGACGAGACTGAGGAAAGGCTTGGAGGAGGGCGTCGCTGTGGACTTGCAAGGGGAGGAGGAGCTGGAGCTCGTGGATTGGGGATTGGCTGACGGTCGGTCAGAGGGCCAGGAGGAGCTGGCAGGAGGGGTGGAGCTCAGGTGGGGGTACGTGGACCTGGGGGTAATAGTCATGGCTGGAGAGGGCGTGTGTGGTACGGGGTCTGAGGACTGCACGGACAGGCCGGATAAAACGGGGAGCGCGGCATCTCCAGAGGAGGTCTCCACGCCCGAGGATTCAAACAGCAGCTCCTCTTTTGCCTCCAAGCCCTCGGCAACGGGCCGCTCATCGGCCCCCGAACCTTCTACGCCCCCAAACCCCCCCACGCCGTCAAGCTCAGATTTAGCCCCGGCGGATCCCAGAGGTACGCCATAGAGCTCCTCTTCCTCGTCGTCTTCCTCCTTCCCCAGAGCAGAGAAGTGGATGGTGATAGTGTCGCGAGAGAGGGAGCGCTGCACCTGCAGCTTGGGTCCGGGGGCGTGACGAGGGGGAGGCGTGTCAGCATGCTGGCCACTTCCCCTGCCGCCGCTGCCCTGACTGCTCATCGCCACCCGGCGCAGGGCTCACAGCCTGGGGGACACGGAGACAGAAGCAGGACACGGTTAACAACCTCAGATACACTGGTGAGAGACATCGGCGTGAGGAAGGAAGTTGAGAAATTGCATTGCAAAGCAGCGATTTCATTCAATAACATCCCCACATGCACACACACACACACACACACACAAAGTGCATAGGACAGAAGAGAACAGCCCCGCAGCGCTCTATTCATCCTAATGCGAGTAGACTGGACAGGTATGTCCACGCTCCCCAATCCATTAGCCCTCATTATGCGAGGCTTTAGCTGACAGACGGAGTTGCTCTCAGGCCTGGCCTCTCTCCGTCTTACCAGCATCCTCCTCACTCACTCACCCTCACTATGGCACCGTGATTAATGGGTTATTTCAGAACACATGAGCCTTGAGGAGAGGGTCCTTCAGCAGCTCAGCCGTATTTGATTGGACTGCAAAAAAAAAAAAAAAAGTGGGTGGGCTTAAATGTCACGCGATACAGAGCTACAGAAGCTGGTTGAAATGGGTTGGCATTAACTTATGTAAGCACACATCATATTTAGTTTAAGAAGACGACTGGACTTTGATATAGAAATACGAAGAGATTTATTTTTTGCATATATTGTTAAGTAGGTGCACGATATGACGGGGATGTGATCTAAAAGGGTTTGGAAAATTGAATATTGACTTTAAGTCAACATTCACTTTCATTTCACCTCCGTTTTGGTCTCCACCACTCTGTCCTGCCATTTGGGGCGCTATGAATAAAGCTGCTAGCATCCTATCAGGTTTATCAGGGACTTTTCATTGAGTGTAGCTACAGGAAATGGTGGGAGACTGAACCAAAACAGTAAAGGTGTGGTCCATGAAACGAAGAAAGAAAAAATAGCTGAAAGACAATAAAATTCTGGGGAACTGCCAGGTCATAATTCTTTGTACAGAAAGTAATTTAACCCATTGTTCGTATAAAAATATAAATTAATGCAGCTTTAAAGTGAAGAAAATAAAAGGTTGAGACCCAATATTTAAATTCATAACTCAAATATTGATACTGATCATTCCATCTGTTGTGTCCGTCATTTGGTCCTAAAATGTAATCTTTTAGCCCACAACGGTCATGGAATGCATTACTTCGATGCTTTATGGAACCATAAGAAAACATAAACATATACATAAATATATCAAACCCTCCTTCCCCCCGCCCACAGACAACAAAAACCACATAATCACACAACAAAGCAGCCGTTCAGCTCCAGCGATCACAGGAGCAAGCCGTCTATTGTGGAGCCTCAACGCGGCGGAACCGGAGTCATTCATCATGCAATGATTTCACCGAATGAGGGCCTTGAATTGTAATTGAGTTATTGTGCCTGTTTATTCCTCCACGTCGCATAGAGTCCATCAAACAGGTCGGGCAAAACAACCACACACACGGAGGGAAAGACACATACACACACAATCCGTCTGCATGGTTGATAGAAATGTCCTGTAACGGGAGGAGGAGAGACGGAGGGAAACTACAGAGCAGTTAGCCTGTGTGATTTCTGAGAAAGGCCCGACATCCCCTCGGGGCTCTCCGGTTGGCGCTGCATCTCCAGAGATTGTATTTGCTGGGATGGAATAACAGAGCATTTGACTTTCCCAGCCAGCCTTTCACTCGGGCTTTGTTATAGTGGGTTTCGTGTGTGTGTGTCGCTTATGCCATGGCTCCGGGCACAGCAGATCGAATAAAAAAGAAAACAAGCAAAGAGACAGAAAAGGGAGCAGCAAAAAGAGGAGAGACAAGTTTTCTGAAGTGGAATTCACTTAAAAAAGGCAGAGATGGGGAGAGAAAATGGGAAGGACGCCACAGACGAGTGTGTGATTGAGAGGAGGCGAATTGAAGAGGTGGAAGTGGCCATCGTCGTCACAAAAGCCTGAAGGACGGATTTGAGTATTGTGGAGGTCAACAGGGTGAGCAGAGAAGGACTATTCAGGTTTGAGGAGGGTGCAGCCAAAACCATATACCGATAATGAATAAACCTCATATCCTAAATCCAGCGAGGCGCAGCTATGTTCGTGGCCAGAGGGGGAGCTGCTGCTGCCGGGTGAAGAGCTCCAACTCCCACCACGAGTTACGTAGGGCAGCAATATTACATTAAGGTTGTTTCACAACCATTTAAAAGTGACTTGCAGTAACTTTTGTCACAACGTTGAAACATAAAACAGCTCATATTGCTATGAATTTTTATACAGAGCCGACTGGAAACATGTCCAGTGCTTTTTGGGTTGAATAAAGTGCAACCAATGTTTGCCGACACACCCACAGCTTTAGTTATTTCCTCTCAGAGCACCGCTGCTATTAAAAACCCTGTTTATTTTAGCTACTTCAGGATGAGGGCGAGGATGAGGAGTCTGGCGCCGAGACAAGACTCATCCAATTAATCAAAGCAAGCAGGGCCACTCTAATCAGCTAAAACCAGCCCCCCGGGAGAAGAGAGGGGAGGGGAGGGAGGTTAAAAGCAGCAGGGTATGAGAATGATATAAGAGGGTGAACAGACAGTAGAAAGGGAATGGGGATGACTGTAGAGAAAGGCCAAAAACGGCACCGAAAAAAGCGCTACTTCTACATGAAAAAATTATCATTCTGCAATTCCTTTGTGATTCAATTGAAATTGACGGCGTCTTGCAAGGACAAAAAGATGAGAATGAGATGTAGAGAGTGCTGAGGGAGAGACGAGACGTATTTATGGTCAACAGTTTGTGCCGCCTTCAGCATAATGAGTCTCTCTCCTCTCAGCAGAGTGGACCTCTGAAAACCATTACTTTAGCCACTTTTCTGGAGAGCCAAGAAGCACTGTTAATTGATTTAACAACTACAGCTGGCCTCAAAAAAAGCCAGCATTCGCTGCAGTTTTCTTTCGCTTTCAGTCCCGCTAGCTGATGAACGGGCTTCGACAGATGCTGTAGATTCCATATGTTCCTACTTTTCAGTCTTGCTTTCTAGTGTTGAAGAGACTCACCTGGTCTCCTACTTTCCTCGCTCTGCATTTGATGGATGGGAAGACACTTCTGGACTGTCACACACCCTGACAAATATCAGGCCCCGGGGAGGCATGTGGAGTGGGAAGGGGGCAAACCCACTCTCTGCATTCACTTTTAATATGCTTCCCTTTCTCGGGAGGGTCGGGTGAGAAGTTGGATGCTTGATACGACACACAAATAAGCCGGAACACGATTAGCTTAGCACGGAGACCGGAAACAAGCAGAAACAGCTGGTTTTCCTCCCATCTTCCTACCATCCAACCAAATCTTATTAACCTGAATCGTGATGAGAAAATTTAATTTCACGCGAAAATTATTGCGATTCACGATAATCAAATTGTACCTAAAAATCGTACAATGGCACTAGTATCACGTTACCTTGTTTTCCCCTCTGGTGGGCGTGGTTTTCAGACGCTACGACCATGGGTGGTATTAAATATGTGCATAAGAAGTCACAATGCAGGAGAACCAGCAACATTATCTTTCTAATTCCACATATGATTCCTACTTGTAATGATCTGGTGGCTAGATTACCCATAATACAACAGAGATGAGGAGCGGGCTGCAGAGGTCTGGTAAACACTTCTTTTAATCAGACTCCCTCTGGAGCCATAAAAGGCTTTATACAGCTGTATTTCCTCAGATATGCAGAAGTACTCCCAAACACCCGTTAACAGACATTGATTTGCGCAAGAAGTCCCTTAACAGAAAACGGCCACAGTATATCTGTATCAGTGGGGGTTATTTTAAGTCCTGGATCAATACCAATGACTCAACAGTTACTTCAGCAGGTGCTGAGACATCGTGGCCTTTAAAAACACACTTTCAAGCCTCTGAGGGGAAAAAACACGACGAGGACCGTGTGAGCCGAGCAGACCCTTGTCAAAAAAATGATTTGCATTATAACAAAGTTTCTGTTGGATTTCTGCTCACTGTATTTGTTCATCTGACTTGATTTGTCTACTTCATCCGTGCACGAAATCCTGAATGTTTCTCTCCGAGTTACCGCCTGCTGATGTGATCGGATGTGTCAGCAGGTGTCGAGGACAGACCGGCATGACCTCTGCCGAAGGATGTTAAGCTAGCTTGACAAGCTTCCACCGAGGGAAGATGATAAGAAGAAGATGAAAAAAAAAAGAAGAAAGAAATGAAGGCTGGTGTCGGGAGTATAACGGAGCAGGTGAGGAAAGTGGAAGCAAGTCAAGTTAGAAGCAAGGCGGCGAGGGTGACAGCATGCAGGAAGATGAACACGGGATGAGTACACACATGCACGGTTGTCACTAACGGCCGAGAGACTCACAAACACACACACACAGAAATAAGCTCAACGGTCACATGATGTGTGCAGTTGCCTGGATGTGTATGAATGCAAACAGAAGTGACACAGAGGGAGGGTGGACTGAGGGAGTAGATGTATTATATACTTAGAGAAAGGAATGGAAATAAGAGTTTCACTGGTTGATTCTTCTAAAAACACAACACTGGGATTTGAAGAAGGATGGATGAGGAGGCAAACACAAGCAAGCGCTTCTTAAAATAGCTCGGTGAGCCCGTCGACGGGTTTGTCGAGTCCC